>NC_133140.1:44788795-45105295 GCF_048418815.1 Hemitrygon akajei
GGAGTACTGTGCTCATTTCTGGTCACATTACTACAAGAAGTATGTGGAAACTATAGAAATGATGCAGAGGAGATTTACAAGGATGTTGACTGGATTGGGGAGCATGCCCTATGAGAATAGGTTGAGTGAACTCGGCCTTTTCTCCTTGGAGCAACAGAGGATGAGAGGTGACCTGATAGAGGTGTGTAAGATGATGAGAGGCATTGACTGTGTGGATAGTCAAAGGCTTTTTCCCAGGGTTGAAATGGCTGACACGGGAGGGTGCAGTTTTAAGGTGCTTGGCAGTAGGTACGGAGGAGATGTCAAGGTCAAGTTTTCTATGCAGGGATTGGAATGGGCTGCCAGCGATGGTGGTGGAGGAGGATATGATAGGGTCTTTTAAGAGACTCCTGGATAGGTACATGGAACTTAGACAAGTAGAGGGCTGTGGGTAACCCTAAGTAATTTCTAAAAATAAGTACATGTCCAACACAGTATTGTGGGCTTATTGTGCTGTAGGTTTTCTATGTTTCCATGTTTCTGTGTTTCTCTCGACCTATGATCCTTTGATGAGGACTGACTCATGGTCCTCATGTTTCTTTCTCCTGATGTCAATAATCAGCTCCTTGTTCTTACTGACATTGAGTAGGAGAACGTTGTCATGGCACCACTCAGCTAGATTTACAATCTCCCTCCTAAATGCTGACTCGTCGCATGTTTGTTTCAGCCTATGACAGTGGTGTCATTTGCAAACTTTAAAATGGTATTAGAGATGTGCTTAGCCATGCAGTCATAGATAGATAGATAGATAGATAGATACTTTATTCATCCCCATGGGGAAATTCAACTTTTTTCCAATGTCCCATACACTTGTTGTAGCAAAACTAATTACATACAATACTTAACTCAGTAAAGAATATGATATGCATCTAAATCACATAAATATAAAGCGAGTTGGGAACGGCACTAAGCTCTCAGTCTTGTGGTCCACCTGTGCTGATGGAGACTGTGGAGGTGATCCTTTTGCCATTCTGAATTGATTGGGGTCTGCAGGTAAGGAAATGAAGCATCCAGTTGCACAAGGAAGTATTGAGGCCAAGGTCTTGAAGCTTATTGAATAGTACATCTCTCTTGCCACATCACTTCTCAAAAAGATGATACACTGGAGTTAAAGTTCTTAGTACCTGAAATAATTTTCACTAGAGTTAAAGAAACGGAAACATAATTGTCATCGTACAATAAAGGAAGGTGAATTGCGTAACTGGGACAAAGATCTGCTGCTGAAGATAAAAGAGGATGACTAAATATTTTGGAACAATCACCTACCTGCTGGACTGTGACTCCACTACTGTCTCAGGCCCTTCTGGGCCTCAGTTTGACTTTCATGTTAAAACAAGATTACTTCATCTTGAAATCCTAAGTCCAAAAGTTTTGTTATTACCATTAAGCACAAGCAAAGTATTCTATCAATTTTCATTAGACTAGTGAAGAAAATCCACAGATTCAGAAATTATAGATTGTCTTCTTGCTCAGTGAATCTCTCGACATTTTACAAATTGATATTTCAACATTATACAGGACAATACAAGAGATTGTGCTGATGTTGGAAATCCAGAACAACACACACAAAATGCTGGAGGAATTCAGCAGGTTAGGTAGCATTTATGGAGGGGAATAAACAGTCAACATTTCAGCCAAAGCACTTGCTGGAAAGGAAGAAGAAAGAAGCCAGAATAAGAAGGTGGGGAAAGAGGAACGAGCAAAGTTGGCAAGTGACAGGTGAAACTGGCATTTATGTCCAAACAAGACTAGACTCGTGAAGAATGGATAATTAACTATAACGATATTAATTTTAAGGAAGAGAACAGAAAGTAATAAAATAAAGTGTTAAATTTAGGAGAAAACGAGCTAAAAGGAAAACATTCCAAATGCGAGGAAAAGTGAAAATCCAATATACTGTATAAGGAACACACACAAAATGCTGGTGGAACGCAGCAGGCCAAGCAGCATCTATAGGGAGAAGCACTGTCGACGTTTCAGGCCGAGACCCTTCATCAGGACTCATACTGTTTAAGGAAAACCGTAAGAAGCCAAAAGCAGTAAAAACAAATGTGGAACATATACTAAAGCCAATAGCAGAGTATTTATATACAGTAAGTATTTTAAGAAAATGAAAGTGGCAAAACTGTAATGTTGAATATGAAAGTGTCAATCTTATGTGTGAGTGCCATTGTATTGGCTGTTTCAGTGGAGGCACACGGAAAGATCCCAGCAGTAAAGCCAGGCCAAAAGCCCAGAGGATCTATAGTAACATGGTTATGGAGCAAATGATGGACTTGACAAATATACAGCTTTGACGGTCTCTAATAAGAGAAATGGATAAGATACTCCAGTAGCATTGGTTAGAATTTGTCATATCTCTGCAAATTCAGAAGTTGTTTTTTGAATGGACAAATTCCAAACCTCACTCTACTGCTTACAAGAGTTAGAAACAAAGTAGCCTAAACATCAGTTCACATCAGTGTTAGGAAAATTACTGGAATCCACTAGTACAGAGGGAGTGCCTAGACCAATATCGGAACATAGAAAACCTACAGCATAATACAGGTCCTTCGGCCCACAATGCTGTGCCGAACACGTACTTACTTTAGAAATTACCTAGGGTTACCCATAGTCCTCTATTTTTCTAAGCTCCATGTACCTATCCAGTAGTCTTTTAAAAGACCCTATCGTATCTGCCTCCACCATCGTCACCAGCAGCCCATTCCACGCACTCTACACTCTCTGCATAAAAAATTTACCCCTGACAACTCCTCTATACCTACTGCCAAGCACCTTAAAATTGTGCCCTCTTGTGTCAGCCATTTCAGCCCTGGGAAAAAGCCTCTGACTATCCACACGATCAATGCCTCTCATCATCTTACATATCTCTATCAGGTCACCTCTCATTCTTTGCCACTCCAGGGAGAAAAGGCCGAGTTCACTCAACCTACTCTCATAAGGCATGCTCCCCAATCCAGACAACATCCTTGTAAATCTCCTGTGCACCCTTTCTATAGTTTCCACATCCTTCCTGTAGTGAGGGTGACCAGAACTGAGCACAGTAGTCCAAGTGGGGTTTGTCCCAATCTGTTGAGCAGAGTTTGAACAATATCAGTTGAGCAAAGGAAGTTAGCAAGGGTTTTCTTGTCAAAATCATATCTGACTAATTTATTTCCAGAAAATGTTGGTAACGTTATAAAATGTTGGCTTCAAGAAGGCACTTCAAATGGTTCTGCACAAGAGATTATTGACAAAAAGGGAAAAAGTTGAATATCATATTACTTGCTGATATAAGTTTCCTAATCAGCTATTAGCTATGAGATACCCTGCCTTGAACTATATTGAAGACTTAGGTAAAGCAACAGAAAGTCATATATCCAAGTGTATATTTGAGACATACTTAGGAGCAACAGTCAATCATATGCAAGAGATTAAAGACTGGTTAGTTGAGCATTATTATGAGAGATAAAGTTCATTCTGGGGAGATGTAATGTCACGCACTTGAATCCCAAAATGAGGAACTGTAGAGAAGCAAATAAATTTGCATAACCATCCAACAATTTACCAGAAATCCATAGCTGCAAAATTAATTGAAATTCTGATTGGATATTGCCCCTTATCTCAAGGAGTGAGAATTCAGAAGTGAGTGAGTAATGCTTTAGTTGTTGTGAGCCCATGCACACCACAGCTAGAGAACAATGTTTTGCATTAATTACTGAAGATTCAAGATTCAAGGTGATTTACATCATTTCCTTTACACAAGTGTTAAGGAGAACAAATTAATTGTTACTCCAAATTCCAATGCAGCACAAAAACAACACAAAAGATAAAGAATATTATAATAATAATAATAATAATAATAATAAAAACACAATAAATATAAATACCTAAGATAGCTTTTATACATAGATTGGTTGTAAGTTCACAAAGACATACACTATTAGGCTGTACATAAAGTGACTGACAATCAGTAACAAAGTAGTGGTGGAGTTAGTGGATGAAAGTGTTGATCCGCTTTACTAATTGAGTAAAGTAATTCAATAAGTATTATGGTCCTGATGTGGATGTTATTAGCTTCTTTTGTCACGGGAGTGGGATGAACAGTGCATGAAGTGTGTGTGTGTGTGTGTGTGTGTGTGTGTGTGTGTGTGTGTGTGTGTGTGTGTGTGTGTGTGTGTGTGTGTGTGTGTGTGTGTGTGTGTGTGTGTGTGTGTGTGTGTGTGTGTGTGTGTGTGTGTGATAGATAGATACTTTATTCATCCCCATGGGGAAATTCAACTTTTTTTCCAATGTCCCATACACTTGTTGTAGCAAAACTAATAACATACAATACTTAACTCAGTAAAAAAATATGATATGCATCTAAATCACTATCTCAAACAGCATTAATAATAGCTTTTAAAAAGTTCTTAAGTCCTGGCGGTAGAATTGTAAAGCCTAATGGCATTGGGGAGTATTGACCTCTTCATCCTGTCAGAGGAGCATTGCATCGATAGTAACCTGTCGCTGAAACTGCTTCTCTTTCTCTGGATGGTGCTATGTAGAGGATGTTCAGAGTTTTCCATAATTGACCGTAGCCTACTCAGCACCCTTCGCTCAGCTACCGATGTTAAACTCTCCAGTACTTTGCCCACGACAGAGCCCGCCTTCCTTACCAGCTTATTAAGACGTGAGGCGTCCCTCTTCTTAATGCTTCCTCCCCAACATGCCACCACAAAGAAGAGGGCGCTCTCCACAACTGACCTATAGAACATCTTCAGCATCTCACTACAGACATTGAATGACGCCAACCTTCTAAGGAAGTACAGTCGACTCTGTGCCTTCCTGCACAAGGCATCTGTGTTGGCAGTCCAGTCTAGCTTTGTGTGTGTGTGTGTGTGTGTGTGTGTGTGTGTGTGTGTGTGTGTGTGTGTGTGTGTGTGTGTGTGTGTGTGTGTGTGTGTGTGTGTGTGTGTGTGTGTGTGTGTGTGTGTGTGTGTGTGTGTGTGGTCCGTTATGATGTTACTGGCCCTTTTCTGGCACCTTTCTTTAAATATGCCCAAGATGGCAGTTGGCTGGTGCTAGTGATGCACCAGGCAGTTTTGACTACCCATTGTAGATCTGACCTGTCTGCCACAGTGCAGTTTCTGTTCCAGCTGTTCCAAGCAGTAATACACTTTGTCAGGATGCTCTCTACTGCACATCTGGACATGCAAAATCCAGCTCTCTTCAGCTTCCTCAGAAAGCAGAGGCATTAGTGAGCCTTTTTGACTGTGTAGGATGTGTACTGGGACCATGTGATTATGTGTGTGATGCGCACTTTCAGGATTATGAAACTGTTCGCAGTTTCCGCTGTAGAGAGGGGTGTGAGTACTGAGAGTTTTCTTGAATCACAGGAAATGGCAGAGAAACTTACCTTCGAGCACTAAATGGCTGTGATAGCATCAGCTTCCAGTTCTCAGTTCCGGAGGATCAACATAACATAGCATGAATATAGGTAGCTTGCCGATAATGTGATTATTGAATTCCTAAGGAAAATTGCAAAACAGAAATTTGTGTTATAGCAGTACATGCTGTAGTTACCTTTCAAAGCACAGAGTTAAAAGGGTTTTCTAACTGGTTTTCACAAGTGCGCTGTAACAAATGCCCAAAAAGCTGCAAAGCCATATTTGAAGTTGCTGATGACACCACTGTTGTTGGCTGAATCAAAACTAGCCATGAATTGGTATACAGGAGGTAGATTCTGTCTCTACTTCCTGAGGAGACTGAGGTCCTTTAACATCTGCCGGACGATACTGAGGATGTTCTACGAAGCTGTGGTGGCCAGTGCTATCATGTTTGCTGTTGTGTGCTGGGGCAGCAGGCTGAGGGTAGCAGACACCAACAGAATCAACAAACTCATTCATAAGGCCAGTGATGTTGTGGAGGTGGAACTGGACTCTCTGACGGTGGTGTCTGAAAAGAGGATGCTGTTCAAGTTGCATGTCATCTTAGACAATGACTCCCATCCACTCCATAATGTACTGGTTAGGCATGGGAGTTCATTCAGCCAGAGACTCATTCCACCGAGATGTAACACTGAGCGTCATAGGAAGTCATTCCTGCCTGTGGCCATCAAACTTTACAACTCCTCCCTCGGAGTGTCAGACACCCTGAGCCAATAGGCTGGTCTTGGACTTATTTCCACTTGGCATGATTAACTTATTATTATTTAATTATCTATGGTTTTATATTGCTATATTTCTACACTATTCTTGGTTGGCATGGCTGTAACAAAACCCAATTTCCCACGGGATCAATAAAGTATGTCTGTCTGTCTGTCCATCCGTCTGATTGAAAACCTGGATGAAGGGTACCACAACAACAACCTCTCACTCAATGTCAGAAAAACCAGAGCTGATTATTGACTACAGGAGTTGGAAACCAGAGGATTGGAGGTGGAGTGGGTCAGAAAATTTAAATTCCTTGGTGTTATCATTTCAGAGGATCTGACCTGGGACCAGCACATGAATATTACAAATAAGTCACTCTGCTTTCTTAGACACGTTCAAATTTCCGGAGAATGTTACTCAGGTTGTCAGCTTTTTGGATAAAGATATGAATATAGACTTGGATTATAGACTTCTTTTTCAGTCCTATAGGTTTTTTAATATTCGATGCTCTATGTTTTTCACCCAATCTTTCTCATATTTTTGAGTGCTGAGGAGGGGGATTTGAGGAGTCAAAACACCTTTTGCCTTATTGTTAGGTCTTTAGTGTAGGGTGGGGCGATTTGGTGTTCGTGGCTATCTGGAATTTCAGAGTTATATATTTTGATATATTTTGAAGCTTTGAACCTTTGAACCTTTTAGATTTGTTATGTCATCTGAAACTTTGACAAAGTTTTATATATGCACAGTGGAGAGTATTCTGACTGGTTGCTTCATAGCTTGGCATGGAAAAACCAATATCCTTGAACAGAAAGCCTACAAAAGGTAGTGGATATAGCCCAGTCCAAAGCATGAAAAGTAGTACCGGCCATGATCTCTTCTTGCTGCTGTTGTTGGGATAAAGGTACAGGACCCACACCATCAGTTTCAAAGTTCAAAGTAAATTTATTATCAAAGTACATATGTGTCTCCATATACAACATTGAGATTCATTTTCTTGGAGGCATTCACAGTAACGCAATAGAATCAATGAAAAACTGCATGCAAAATGGACAAGCAACTTATATACAAAAGACAGCAACATCTGCAAATACAGAAAGAAAAAAGAAACAAAATAATAATTATAATTAAATAAGCAATAAATATTGAGGACATGTGATGAAGAGTCCTTGGAAGAGAGACCACTGGTTGTGGGAATAGTTCATTGCTGGGATGATTTAAGTTGAGTGAAGTTATCCCTTCTGGTTCAAGAGCCTGATGGAACAGGAGTAATCACTGTTGCCGAATTTGGTGGGGTGGGGTCTTAAGGCTCTTTGCTGATGGCAGCAGTAAGAAGAGAGCATGACTGCGATGATGGTGGCCGCCCTTGATGATGGATGCTGCTTTCCTGCGACTGCACTCCTTGTTGCTGTTCTCAATGCTGTGGAGGCCTTTACCTGTGATGGACTGGGCTTTATCCATTACCTTTTGTAGGATTTTCCATTCAAGGTCATTGGTGTTTCCACTCATTATTCTGCAACCATTCATTATATTCTCCAGCACACATCTATAGACGCATGTCAAAGTTTTAGATGATGTGCCAAATCTTCACAAACTTCTAAGAAAGTAGAGGCGCTGTCATGATTTCTTTGTAATGGCACTTATGTGCTGGACCCAGGACAGATCTTCCGAAATGATAAAATCAAGGAATTCAAAGTTGCTGACCCTCTCCACCTCTGATCATGGATCTCTGGTTTCTACCTCCTGTAGTCAATAATCAGCTCCTTGATATTGCTGATATTAAGTTGTGCCACCACTCTTCCAGATTTTTAGTCTCCCTCCTATATGCTGATCTGTCACCATTTTTGATTCAGCCAACAATAGCGGTTTCTTCAGCAAACTTAAATATGTCATCAGTGCTGTGATTAACCTCACACTCATAAGTATAGTGGACATAGAGCAGGGGGTTGAGCACACAGCCTTGTGGTGCACCTGTGCTGGTGGTGATTGTGGAGGAGATGTCATTGCCAATCCGACCTGACTGGGGTCTGCAAGTGAGGAAGTCAAGGATCTAGTTGCACAAGGAGCTATTGAGGATCTTATTGGCTAGTTTTGAGGGGATGAAATTATTGAATGATGTACTGTTGTCAATGAAGACCATTCTGATGTACACACCTTCACTGTGCAGATGTTGCAGTGTTGAATGAAGAGCCATTGAAATGGAATCTGCTGTTGACCTGTTGTGAGTGGATCCAAGTTGTCCTCAGGCAGGAGTTGAGATGTTTTATCGCCAGCCTCTCAAAGTGCTTCATCACTGGACAATAGTCACCACGCTCCTATTCGGCAACAGTGTAACTGAAGCCTGCTTGAAGCAGGTGGGTAGCTCAGGCAGCCGAAGCGAGAGATTAAAGATGTCAATGAACACTCCAGCTAGTTAATCAGCACAGGTCTGGAGTACTCAGCCAGCTGATTTATATGTGTTCACCCTTTTGAATGGTACTCACAATATTATTTATTTATTTGTTTTTTTGTTTGTTCATTTCTGTGTTTATTTCTTTTTTCTTTCTTTATTGTTTATATATTTGTTTATTGTATTTGCACACTTTGTCTCCTTTTGCACATTGTTTGCTTGTCCGTCCTTTTGTGTAGTTTTCCGCTGACTCTGTTGTGTTTCTTTGTATCCACTGTGAATGGCCCGTATGAAAATGAATCTCAGGGTAGTATATGGTGGCATATATGTAACTCGATAATAAATTTACATTGACCTTGAACTTTGAATTTTATAACCAATGCAGCTGTGCTCCCTAATCCAGCAATAATGCTGTAACCCAATTCTGTTATGGAAACATACTTATTGCAAATCCATACCAGTAATAGCTCCTATTTTCACTTACACCATGCATCATGGCCAGACAAATTTTCCTTATCGCCTTTGGAAAAGTGTGAACCACTGATTTATAATAATTAGAACATTTGAACATTAGAATATTAGAAAGTTTTTGACAAGAACAGGCCATTCAGCCTAACAAAGCTTGCCAAATTCCTATTCACATAATGTCTTGAAATTGCTATCGAATTTAGATTTGAAAGTCTCTAAGGTACTACTCTCAACTACACAGCTAGGTAGTTTATTCCATGTGTCCACAACTTGCTGTGTAAAGAAATGCTTCCTGATGTTAGTCTGAAATCTCCCTTTAACCAGTCTCCATCTATGGCCCCGCGTCCTTGTTGATGGATTAATTTCGAAGCAGCAGCTGGCATCCACCTTACTTATACCCTTAATGATTTTAAACACTTCTATCATGTCTCCTCTCATTCTACATCTACTTAGGTTAAAAAGATTTAATTATTTCAATCTTTCTTCATAGCTAATACCCTGAAGACCTGGAATGAGTCTAGTCACCCTTCTCTGAACGCTCTCCAGTGCCTTCACATCCCTCACAAAATATGGAGAGCAAAATTGCACACAGTTACTCAAAGTGTGGCCTCACAAGTACACTATGCAGCATAAGGAGAATGTCTCTCGACTTGAACTCCACTGAGTGCATTATACAGCCCAACATTCTGTTAGCCTTCCTGATCACTTTTGTGCATTGTCTAGATGTTGCTAATGATGAGTCTACCAGGGCACCCAAATCCTTCTCATACAGTGCACTTTCGAACTCAGAAACACGCCCCCCCCTCCCCATTATACTGACATAAGGGGTTAAATGTTATCTACACTTCATTTGTATTTCCTTGAGTTTAAACAGTTGAGAAGTGACTTAACCAAAGACTAAGGATGACATGAAAGATTTCCTTTAGTGAATCAATCTAGAATAAAGAACTATAATCTTTCATTTAGAACTGTGATATTTTGGACAGAAACCAGGAATATTTTTTCGACAAAGAAAATATTGGAAAGCCTGGCAGTTGTTCTCCAAATGTCAGTAGCTGTTGGAACGATTGAATTTTTGAAGGAGACCGGTAATGTTTGGTCATCAGTAATATTTGCATTCAGTAGTACAAAATTATGAAGAGAAAAGAAAGCACACAAACAAACAGAGCACTGTTGCCTCTCATGCGGCTCCCTCAGGTGATACCCCTTTCATTCTTCGATGGGTTTCTCCACTCAACTTAGCCCCACCAAATGTTGTAGCAGAAGGAGCCAAGACTGTATTCCTTCCCCACAGAGCCATTGCATTGGCTACACTGAGCTTCAGTGAATCCCTCGGCACGTATTCCTGTAGCCGGGACTGCACCAGTCTACAGCATTCCCTTACACAATGCTGGAAGACCGACAAGTTTGGAGCAGAGCAAAGGACATCCTTCATGGTGATGGTGACCTTCCAGAAGCACTTGCTGTGTGTCCCTGAAAGCAACCCATAGGTCAGAGAGCCCTCTGATACGCAACTGCTAGGGTTACAGGTGTCAGCACATTGCACCTGATAACCAAGTACTTCCCAGTTATTGACAGAGAACACTATCCACAGACCTAGTTTTTATTTTAACATCTCAATGCACTTCAGGCAATTCTTGTAACACACCTCAGCCTCTTCAAACCAGATCAACGGCAGCTTTGGGAGACAGACCTGATGGTTGGATCAGTCGGGCAGGTTACTGGAAAGCCTGGTATCGTTCTTCCTGCTGTGACTCTGGTCCCTGACGGAAATCTAAACTGGTGCCATATTCTGATCAATCTGTGAACTGACCATGGATTCGAGCAGAAGACGGTGACATTATCCATGTACAGGGAGCTTTTGTTTCGTGTGCCTCCACTGCCTGGCAATATCACCCCCTTATGTTCTTGGCCTTCCTGATGGATTCAGCAAAGGGTTTTATACATCACAGAAACATAACAGAGGAGAATGGATAACCCTGTCCAATTTCAGACTTAATTGGGAAGCTACTGAACTCTCACCCTTTTATTTGGACTGCATAATGAATCCAATTTCTGATTTCCTTCCCAAACTCATTTGGGAGAGCACAACCATCATGTATGTGTGTGATATCCTGTCAAAGGCCTTCCCCTGGTCTAAGTTCACTAAGGGCAGTTATCCACCCCTCTGTACTTCACACAGGTGATGGTATCCCTGAGCAGCACAAAGCTACCCCAGAGACTTTCTTGCCAGAAACAGCACAGGTTTGATTTGGGTGGATCACCTGTCTCAGAGCAGATCTGATTTGGCTGGAAGTGGCCTTAGACAGGATTTTACAGTGCACAGCCAACAGTGAAATAGGTCTCAAATTTCTGATATCCTCTGTCTTCCCCTTCTGCTTGTAATAATGTCCTTCCTCATAGAGACTGACATGCTGCCCACCAGAACCATTGTATTATACCCTTCCAGCAGGTCTGGACCCACCCTGTCCCACAGAGCCAAGTACAGATCTGCCAGTAAGCCATCACTTCCAAGAGGTTTATTCATGTCACAGGAACGAATAGAATCAGTCACCTCCTCCAGAGTCATTGGCTGATTGACTCTCCTGCGTACTATCATCGAACACCTCTAGGAAGTTCTTTGTACAAGCTGAGGCCCTGTTCGCGCTGCAAGAAATCTCCGCCAACAACAGCAAGTTCTACTATGTGGCAGCATCACTCAAAAGCTCCACGGCTGTCAGATTGTTGAGTCTATTAAACCACCCACCTGAACTGAAAATTCACCTTTTACAGACTTTCGGACTATCAAAGTCTGAGCACTCCAAACAGTTGCTGTCCTTGCCCAGCATCAGTGATGCTAGGTCTTTAAAGCTAATGGCCCCACATGCTATCTCTCCTGGGAAATCACCAACCTTGTTTTATTTTTAAAGAATTTTTCATGCAGCAAATGCCTGATCAAGTTCACATAGCCCTCACTAATGCACCTCTAAAGGACCATAAGGAGCTTGCTAAAATCGCTGATAGTCCACAGTCAGTCAGGCAGCAGTACATAATTCTTCCTCTTTTCCCTGCCTCAATAAGCCCAGTCAGTGAGGATTCTAACATATTCACATAAAACAGACTACTAACTAATGCTGTGAAACAGACAACGCCAGGTCTGTGTTTTTTTCCACGCTCGCTTTTGTACGAACGCTAAGAGATGCTGACCGCCTTGCACATGCAACAGTGCCAGCACATCAGGACATCAGAGGTCTCTGACCACTGTGAGGACATCAGAGATCTGTGATCACTCTGGATTCCAGCTGCTAGGGTCATCTACTGTTCATTACAGACTCCCTTTCAGGGCCACACTTCCTGAGTGACATGGGTGCTCAAGTGAGTGTGCTGTCAGCATCGCCTATTGATGAGAAGACAAAGAGCGACAAATTCTTTCTGGAGGCCGCCAGTGGCAGCAGGATCCAGACTTACGGGACATGATGGGTAACACTCTGCTTTGGGGGCAATGTTACACATGGAAATTTGTCCTGGATAAGGTGGCTAGACCTCTGCTCTGTGCAGATATCCTGTGTGCCCAAGAATTGTTAGTCAATCTTGAAAACTGCCGGCTTGTGCTCCCCCAATAAGTTCCCCACAACAACTCTGTCAAGCGCGTGTACCACTACAGACTTTCCAATGGCTGATGGACTCTGTATTACTTAGATTTTCTTTTTGTTTACCTGGATGACATACTTGTCGCCAATGCATCCAACTCCGAACACATATCTCATCTCCACACATGTTTCTAGTGCTTAAGCCAACAAGGATTGATTATTAGCCCTGCTAAATACCACTTTGGGTTGTCAACCATTGACTTTCTCAGCCATTGCATCTCCGCAGAAGGTATGAAATCCCTCCCATCAAAAGTAGCCACTATTATGGATAAAAAACGACCAGGAGTTTTTAGGTATGGTGAATTTCTATGTCATGGTGACTAGGCCATTTGATGATACCAACTGAGCCCTTTCCAACACAACCTTACTGGCGTATCTGCTTCCCAATGCACCTACAGCCATTACTACTGATACTTCAGACTATACTGTGGGTGCTCTGCAGTAATAGTTGGTCAAAGGCATGTGGCAGCCACTTGCCTTCTTCAGCCAACACCACTGTCCGCCTGAAAGGAATACATCACGTTTGACCGCGAGCTCCTCTGTTTCTATCTGGCTGCCTGCCATTTTCATTTTCTTCTAGAGGGTCACCATTTCACAACGTTCGTTGACCACAAACCCCTAGTGCATGTGATGGCCAAAATATCAGGCCCTTGGTCTGCACGACAGCAACACCACCTGATCTACATATTAGTGTTCACAACTGATGTACAACATATCAATGAGAAAAGTAATGCCATGGGTGCTTACCTCTCACAGCCAGCCATTGAGGCCATACACATAGGGGTTGACTATGCCAGCATGACAGCCGACCAAGCTGCTGACCAAGAGGTCCAAGCTTATGGAACAGCAGTCATGGGCCTGTGGTTGGCTGACATTAAGTTCAGGAAAGCTGGGGTTTTTCTCAGCCAGTTGCCCTCACCCCACATGCCCATAAATTAGAGGTGAACTGTTTTTATCTCTATACATGGCCTTTCTCATCTGAACCAGAAGGCCTCACAGAAATTGGCTGCACTAAAGTTTGTGTGACATGGCCTTAGGAAGGACGTGCATGATTGGAGTTCAGCCTGTGTGAAGTGGCAGAGCACAAAAATTAACTGTCATATAAAGGCACCATTGGCAATTTTTAAGGTCCCTGAGCGATGGTTGACCATGTCAAGGAGGACCTTGTTGGTCCTCTTCCCTCTTTCTGCATTTCACACATCTCCTTACCATGGTGGACCGTACCGCCGGTGGTCAGAGGTCATCCCCCTAGCACCGACTACGGCCGCGGATGTGGCTTGGGCATTCATCAACACCTGGGTTGGCATCCTATCCAATATTTCCTCTGACTGCCATCCCCAGTTCATATCAGACCCCTGGGCTGCGATGGCCCAGAACCTTGGCATTAAGCTACTTCACACCATGGTGTATCACCCACTGTCCAATGGCCTATGCGAGTGGTTTCACTGTTCCTTACAAAATGCTCTGAGGGCTTCCCTGACTGATGAGTGTTGGCATGATCATCTCCCGTAGGTCCTGCTGGGGCTCAGAACAGCTCCAAAAGAGGACTTGCAGTAATTCGCGGCTGGGGTAGTCTACAGACAGATGTTACGAGTGCCGGGTGATTTCATTCCTGATGACTGCTTGGTCAGCTTGTCAACAGCATTCCATCCTGAATTTATTGAGGGGGTAAATTTAATTCCTTTGCATCTATTCCTACTTCCCATCATGACCTATGGCTCTCTTGGGATCCTGTTGACTAACATTCTATCCTTTTTGTTTTAGTCCATCATGATGCACACCAACATCCCCTTTAGGCCCCCTTACGATGGCCTGTTCCACAATTTGGAACAGAGAGAAAAGCCTTTTATCATAGAGAAGAGGAGTAAATTGTGTTTCAGTTGAATGCCTTCAACCAGCCCACCCAGTTTTGGAAGAGTCCCCTTCCCTGTCCCTGCCATCACAACATGACCATGAGTGTGTCAACACACCTCAGGATGAGCCAGAGGCACCTGCTGTTCCTCCACCCATGGAACGTGGGACCCGAGCCAGGCAGAACGTCCAAACTCAAACAGGTTCACAATGCTGGTTTTAGTTAATTCTGTGTAGGGTAATGTAATTGGTGGAAATATACATAATTCACAACCACCAACATTGAGTTGGGATTCACTTTAAGAGATGGGTTTGAAGTGATTATGTAATTACATTAAGTACTTTTACTGTGCTTTGTGTTCAGATATTTGGATTTCAATAAATGAATTGCTATGGTTTTTCTTAAATTTAAAATGCCTCATGTTGTTTTATTTGCAAAAACCTTACAATAGGCACGATAATACATACAGTAGCAAAAATTAATATTAGCACAATCCCTGAGTGGCATGGCTTGAAGATTAATGGTGCATGGGACGTTGTCCTGGTGCCGCATTTTAGCAAGAACAAGTACACAGCAGTTCCTCATCTCACGCTGGGTTGGCCGCAGACGAAAGCTGTTGAGCTTGTCTTCCAGCGAGCGAAAACTGGAGAGTCATTTCTGATGGTGGAGCCAGCTGGCAAGGGGCAGCCCCTAACCCAGCATGCCCACCGCACATCTATTCTCTCCTACACCATCTCCAGGGCCTCCTCCCCCGGATGGCTGCAACAGGCTACGGGGCGGCATGACAGTCTGGTCCATGCGACATCCGAGGCCACGCAGCTGCCCGCCAACCGTCTCGCCAATGAACCAAAGAGCCAAACTTGCAATATTTTGCATTGCCAATGTCAAACTGGGCTTGTGATGACAAGAAAAACATAGAAGACACCCATTTACACCACCTGTTGGAACCAGAGAACTCGCTGCGACCAAGTGTGCTGGCATCTCCCCTGAAGTCCAGAGCTGCTGGCCAATCTCCATTCGGCACTACCGTGTCGTCCAGCTGCATCAAAGTCACAAGCCGGAATCGCTGGATGCTTTAAGTCTAATCTGAGAACAACCAGCAGAGCATAAAGCTTGTTTCATATTAGAGTGATTAAGACTCGGTGTAAATGCGATGTAAATGGGTTAAGTGACATCAGTACATCATTGCTGCATCATTTTCATGCCTCAGTACCTGACCAAAATCAGCAGGATGCAAAATCCATGTCTGCTGTCTTTGAACACTGTCATACAAACAGATTCAATTAGAAACTAAAAACAATTGCAAGCTGTCATTTTACATCATCTGTTTGCTATAACCAGGGTGTGGTAGTTCTTTTATTATTTCTCCCTATTAATGATTATTTGTGAGTCTGCCCTGACTGCTTGATGAAATCTTGATTTTTCCCTCATGTGCTCCTTACCAAACATATATGAGTGCTGTGAAACATTAAACTGCTTTATCTAAGTAATGACATCTCTTGTGATTAAATCACTAGGATTTTTTTAAATTGCGCTATTAAAATACTTTGTTGTAATTGTAATTATTAATGGAATATTGTCACACCACTCAAAGAATTTAATTATAGGAAATGACGAGAACCCTGGAAGCTGCTGGTTATGGAGAAAAACACAAAACTATTCACAGAAAATACGGCCATGCCAATCTAGCTCTGAAGTTCAGATTGGCACAAGATTGTGAAGCCTAGGTGCATGACCTTCTAAAGTAGCTACTTGGTCTTTTTATTGTTGTAACTTCCTGATAATATCTATACATTGAGTCTCGGTACAAACCTGATGTTCAATGCTCAGCAGAACAAGTTATACAGAAACACTACTTCTCCAAAAGAAAAAGAAATTTTGTAACATGATGCTTTGCGGACCAAATGCGGTGAAATTAGGTTTCTTTTCATGCTTCCTTTAAATGCTGCAGATTTGTGAAATTATGTTTCTTTGCCCAAGGGTATGTGTCAGCAGACACTGTAAAATTGCAGGATACATAATGGGCTTCAGATGATTAGCACAGGAAAAAAGAATTAGGGCTTGTATTTTCCTTTAGTTATGTTAATGACCCTGAGACTAGTCATCCATTGGGAAACTAATATGTGCTTTAAAGTATCAATTGAGCTACTCACACACCCCTTTAGTGGCACGTTTACTGATACAAAATGGTGTATTCTGCATGAGTGTGTTTCAGAAAAACATTATTGCATGCAGCATGGTAAAAACTATATTGTCTTGAAATCCACATATTTTATTAATAAACTTTGAGATAGAAATATCACAGGCAGAAATTATTGCAAATTAATGAAAGCTGACTTTTGCGATGCTGACATTTGTTATGTTCTCATCAAACCATTTCTAGTGTTTTCTGGAGAAGCCAAGATCTTCCTCCCAGGTGCTGATTTGGTGGACCCCAGGCTCATCAAGGTGTTCAGAACACGATAGGATGTTATGGCTGGAAGTCACCTGGAAAATGGGGTCTCATATGGCAGACTGCTGTTTATAGACTTTAGTTCAGCATTTGGCACAATCACACCCCTGAAACTGATGGGGAAACTGTCCTCGCTGGGTTTCAACACCTCCCTCTGCAACTGGATACCGGACTTCTTAACAGTAAGGCCACAGTCAGTCCTTATGGGCAGTAACGTCTCTCATCCATTACTCTGAGCACTGGCACTCCCCAAGGCTGTGTGCTTAGCCCACTGCTGATGCATGACCGTATCACAGGATCCAGCTCAAACCGTGTTATCACATATATGGATGTCACAACAGTGGTGGGTCTTATCAAGACGATGACGAGGTGGAGTATTGACAGGAAGTGGAGCAACTGGTGGATTGGTGTGAGAAGAACAACCTAAACCTGAATGTGAACAAGACAAAGGAAATCAGTGTGAACTTCAGGAAGGTACAGACAAACCATCACCCTCTGCAGGTATATGGCTCCTCCAGGGAAAGAGTTAGGTGCACCAAGTTCCTGAGAGTTCACATCACAGAAAACCTCACCTGGTCCCTTAATGTCATTTCCCTGATCAAGAAGGCACAGCAGAGCCTCCAATTCTTCCCCATCGATTGAGGCGAGCAAGGCTCCCACCTACCATCTTAACTGTGTTTTACAGGAGCATCATTGAGACCATCCTGACTAGTCGCATCTCCATCTGGTGAGGGAGCAGTCAAACTTCGAACCTGAAGTCCCTACAAAGCACTGTGAGAACAGCTGAGATGATCATAAGGGTTTCCCTACCAACCGTCAGGGTCATTTATCAGGAGCACTACATACGCAGAACCCTTGGTATTATTAAGGATCCCACCCATCCATCCAACATCTTTTTGACTTTCTACCATCAGGCAGGAGGCTATGATGCATAAATGCAAGAACGGTCAGGATGAGAAACAGTTTATTACCCCGGGCCCTTAGGTTTCTGAACTCCTAGCCACATTGTATTCGAAGTGTCACTGGTTAATCTGTTCCGTATCTTTCAATATTTAATATTAGTGCATTTTAGTTTGTTCCTTATGCGTGTTTGATCTGTAGATTTTATCTTTACCTTCATAAGTTGCCGTATGTTATATATGTTATGTGCTTTGAACCCTGGGTCAAAGAAAAGTCTTGTTTCTACATACATTATATATATTATGCACATGTATGTAGTTAAATGACAATAAACCTCACTTGTCGCTTGTCTTGTCATTAGGATGTCTATAAGGTGTTATCTGATGAAAATCCTACACAGCCCAATCCGTCAGGGGAAAGCCCTCCCCACATGTACATCTACCGTACGTGGAGCGCTGTCGCGGGAAGGTAACATCCATCATCAGTACCCCCACCACCCAGGCCATGCTCTCTTCTCGCTGCTGCCATCAGGAAGAAGATACAGGAGCCTCAGGACCCACACCACCAGGTTCAGGAGCACTCAAGCATCAGTTTCTTGAACCATTGAGGATAACATCACTTACCCCATCACTGAACTGTTCCCACAACCTATGGACTCACTTTCAAGGACTCTTCATTTCATGTTCTCGATATTCATTGCTTATTCATTTTTTTTGTATTTGCACAGTTTGTTCTCTTTTGCACATTGGTTGTGTATGGTGACACATATATACTTTGATAATAAATTTACTTTGAATTTTGAACCTGATGATGTGTGACCTTATGGTCTTATACCTCCTTCCCAACAACAGCAGTGTGAAGAGATCATGGGCTGTAGTATTATTCCTGTGATGAACTGGGTTATATTCGCTACTTTTTGTTGACTGTTCTGTTCAAGGGCATTGGTGTTTCCATACCAGGCCCTGATACAACCAGTCAGGATACTCTCCGCTGTGCATCTATAGATGTTTCTCAATGTTTTGGATGACAGGCCGCATATGCACAAGTGTCTAAGAAAGTAGAGTGCCCACTTTGCAATGTTTACTTGTCAGTCCCAGGGCAGATCCTCTGAAGCGATAACACCAAAAAATGTAAAGTTTCTGACCCCCTCCACCTTCAGTTCCCCTCATGTGAGCTGGTTCATGGGCCTCTGGTTTGCTCCTCCTGCAGTCAATAAACAGCTCTTTGCTTTTCCTGACCTTGAGTGAGAGTTTCTGTTGTGGCATCCTTCATCGAGATTTTCAATCTCCCTCCTGTATGCTGAATCATAAGCACTTTGAAAGTTTTCTTTGTGGAATCCATGAGATCCTCAGCATTGATTTTCTTGTTGCAATGTTTCTGTTGACTCCATTACATGGGGACAGGCTAAACAAGATAACAAAAATGAATTAATCTGTGCTCAGTCCAACAATCTGGCTTGTTATGATGCGGGTAATGCAGAAAACTGGCAATCTTTCACTTGGACATCAAGATCATTTCTCAAACTAGAAGAGTTAACGTGAAGTCTTGTGCTCATCTCTTAGGTGAGAAATGATTCAAGCATTTTGTCAGGAGAAATCCTTCGGAGTTAGATTTCCTTGCTTCCATTATATATGGCTTGCTATATAATCTTTTATTTAAAGATACACGTGTAACAGGTCCTTCTGGCGCAACGAGCCATGTCACCCATTTAATTAACCCTAGCTTAATGACAGTGCATTTTACAACGACCAATTAACCTACTAACTGCTACACCTTTCGACTATAGGAAGAAACTGGAGCACCTGGAGGAAAGACATATGGTAACAGGGAAGACATACAAGCTCCTTACAGATAGCACCAGAACTGAACTTTAAACTCCAATGCCCCAAGGAGTAATCGTGTTGTGCTAACCATTATGCTGTGGTGGAACCATTTCGCATTGATGGTGACAAGAAGGAACAGTTTGTCTCCCTCTGGGATACAGGACAAGACTTTTAAAGGTCAGAATAAATGAGCTGTTTGGCACCATATGAAGCCTACAGGGTTGGGAATTCGGAGCCATTCTTCACAGCATAAAGGTTCTGCATCAGGGTGAGCTGTAGTGTCATGGAACATTCAATTATCACACAGGGAGAGTTACCGAGACATGATACCAACTCATTCTTGACAAAGCTCACCCCAGGAAGTTGCCACTGCTTTTCCAGTTTGTCGTTCCTACCACCTTCTTCTTCGAGCTGGCTCCTTCCTGCCTACTGTGTCTCACTCAAGGTGCTGAGGTCAACATCAAAACATCTGAGTTCCTAGCCTATGATAGCAAGTCAATGTTTAAGTCTGTTGCTGTTGGGGCTGTTAACAAGAGTCCTCACACTTCAGGTCTAGAAGTTCATAATGAAGAGAGAAAGTTAACCAAGTGTGATTTTATTTAACGTAAATATTTCTCCAGCTTACATTATCTGCATGTTACAAAAAAGATAAAGCACTGGAATCATTTAGTAGGTTAAGCATCACTGGCAGAATGTTTCCAGATCAAAGGCCCTCCACTCAGAACTCAGCACCCGTTTCTCTCCAGTGCTGCTGGAGTGTCTCAGCCCAAAACATCGACAGTACTCTTTTCCATAGATACTGCCTAGCCTGCTGAGTTCCTCCAGTATTTTGTGTGTGTTGCTCAAATTTCCAGCATCGGCAGATTTCCTCTTGTTTGTGACCAATCAGGATTTGCTGTTTCACACCTGTGTAGCCCTCACCTGCAGCAAATTTTGAAGAAGTTATGCTTAAAGATTAAAATAACAGGGAGACTCTGCCATTACAAGTGTTAATAGTGCATTGACGATGATTGCAACTATTAGAAAAATATTCACAGTCTCTTTAATGAATAAGAGACGTGGAAAGATCATTCTGCTAGCAATTCACTGTTGGAAGTAATTGGAGAAGTGGATTACTGAGAGCTTTGTCTGGATTTGCTGTGATTCTACTGCTTGGGAAGCTCAAGGTGTAGCAGACCTAACAGAACATTAGAAATTTACAATATGAGAGAGACTCAGCCCAGCCTGTCAGTGTCAGCTGTTTGCTCTGGTGATGCTGAGCTAATCTCTCAGTGTGCTCTCTCCCATAGCCTTTATCTTCATCAGATTCGAGTATTTATCTCCTTCCCATTTGAAAATTGTGATAGCTATTGTCTTAATTATTCCCAAAGTAAAACAGGCTCTGCAAACATTCCCTGTCCTTCTCTCCTTACTTCTTAGTGATAAATTTTTATCATCAGTTTCCAACCAAAGAAATAGCCTTTTCTTAATCACATTGTTAAAGTTCTTCAAAATTTTAAAACCTAGTCTAAATGTCTCATCTTTTATATGCAAGCAGAAATAATCACAGCATCAGCTCCCTCCAGTATGACTGCAGTGTGATTATTATACGTGCTTCTTGCCCAAGCAGGTGCATTTTAGATGTGTCAGTTACGATGCATTTCCCTTTGACCCATATTAAGCCTAACCAATTTCAAAGGTTCAAAGGTTCATTTATTATCAAAGTATACACTCTGAAATTCTTCTTGAAGCCAAGAAAAAAAAGAAAGGCAGCATGATTATCAACCCCTAAATTCCACGTCTGCACACACAAAAAAAAATAAAAACATAACTGGCACATTGACCCCCAAATCTCCCTCCCACACAAAAAAATGAGAAAGATTGGGTGAAAAGCACAAAAATACAAAGAACTATAAGACTGAAAAAAGTCTATAGTCCAAGTCCACACCCAAAATGCAGAAAACGTGGGCAACACTCTCCAGGCAGAGTGGCAGAATCTCCCCTCTCTGGTACAGAGTGAAGAAAAGACAGGCAGTTGGTGCTCATTCTCCACATTTACCTTGATGTTCCAGTCTCCTTCGTCACTTTAATCGGCACACAATGGAAGCTTTAATCGGTGAAATGGAGTCGAACGTCAGCTTGTGTCCCATCCCACAGCCTGCCCACTAATAGGCTCACACACATTGCTTCTGTCTCCCGGAATCCCCTCAGAGACTGCAGAGCACCAGAACACCTGAACGATCTCCAAACTTCGGCATTTGCCTTGATGTTTCAAGTGCCTTCGTCACTTTAATCGGCGAAATGGAGTCAAACATCAGCTCGTGCGCTGTCCTGCAGCCTGCACACCATGAGGTTCACTCACGCTGCCTCAGCCTCCTAGAATCCTCTCGGAGACGGCGGAGGGCTGGAGCACCCAAACAATCTCCGAATTGCCAATCACAAGCTCCAGC
The DNA here is from genome assembly GCF_048418815.1 of Hemitrygon akajei. NCBI lineage: Eukaryota > Metazoa > Chordata > Chondrichthyes > Myliobatiformes > Dasyatidae > Hemitrygon > Hemitrygon akajei. Next base: position 44,810,887 of record NC_133140.1, read on the forward strand.
AGCTCCAGAATCACATACAAGTCGAAAAACAAATGTAAAAGACATAAAAGAAGTGAAATATATGGTTTCATGATCTATCCAGAAGATGTCAACCGAAGGAGCATTTAAACACAGGCACTATCTTTACCAGAGTAAACCTTGATCAATTTCTGTTCAATTGTTGAAGGGGCAACAATCCCCAAGCCCAGTCATGACCATTCATCATCATACAGTTCAAGAAACACGGCAGTGAAATTCCCCACTTAAACGATACAGAGCTTAAAACATTAGTGAAAGAAGCGAACCGCCAAAGATGTGTGGTCAAGGTCACTAATAAAAGAGAAGTGCCCATTGGCCAACATGTGTACTAACTACTGCACAGATGCATAACCACTCCTCTAACTCTCACACGTCTTTCATCTAACACATTTCCTACAGCTATCATTCACTCAGACACTTTGCAAAGCACTTGCTAATGCCTTTAAATCTTCTTGCAGGAGAATGTAGTTCACAATGCCAGCTGCAACTACAGACTGGATGGCTTCCGACTGCTTCCACCCACTCAGGCATTTGGGAGAAACTCTGATTAAAACAAAACCTGTGGCCTCCATAGAATCATCGAGGCTGCAGGTATGTATCTAAGTAATTATTCCACTCATATTCTATCTATTCTTCATCCTATAATCCCTTCTGCATAATTGCAACTTGGTGGCTTAAACGTGTCCACTTACCTGCTCCCTCCTGACCTTAATCAAACTCTGCTGCTTTTTGATTTCTGACACTTGAGAAGTACCAGCCATCAGCGAGGGAAGAGGAAGGCACTGCACTATGACATCTGTCACACCCTTCTGCCAGCTGGGGTCCTGGCACTTCGCCAACCAGAGAACATTCCCCATTTGGAAGGACTGCGGCGAGGCAAGGGATGTGCCAGCCTCATAGAGAAAGGGGTTCCTTACCAGATCTGGAGGACTTAGGTGAGAACTAGGCTGCATAGGCGTCTGAAAGCAGCTGGAACATTGATAGGATGAGTGAGGGCCAGCACCAAGCAGGACCCCAGCTGTCACCTTAGCAGCCTAATTTGCCCAGAGCTGGAGTCCATCCTTTCCAACATATAAATGATGGTCACATCCATTTTCTCCGACTTAACTGTGGCCAACATTTGATGACGGAGACCACAGCACGAACCCAAGTTAGCAGCAGTAGCTCTGACTTCTGCTAGTTAATTCATGGTGGTGCCAATGCAGCAGTCTGCCACAATTGTGAATCTTAATCCCACTGTTGTGAGAGGCTTTAAGGCTGCAATAGTACTCCGGTGATGACTTCCAGCGAACTGCTTGGCCAGATGGGGATTTCGGTGAGTGCACATCCATTGTCTTTCCTCAGATGGTAGCATGCATGCTCCAATCACTGCCACTTTAACTTAGAATCAGAATCAGGTTTATTATCACTGACATACGTCATGAGATTTGTTGTTTTGTGGCAGCAGTACAGTGCAATACATAAAATATATTATAAATTACAATAAGAAATTATATATATATGTGTGTGTGTGTGTGTGTAGAGCAAAAATATTGAGGTTGTGTTTGTGGGTTCATGGACTGTTCAGAGCTCTGATGGCAGAGGGGTAAGAGCTGTTCCTGAGTGTTGAATGGAACCTGTACCACCTCCCTGAAGTTCGTAATAAGAGGGGATGAGGGGTCCTCAATGATGGATGTCACCTTTTTTCAGGCATCGCCTTTTGAAGATATCCTTGATGCTAGTGCCCATGATGGAGTCTGCAGCTTTCTGTGCAGTGGCCTCTCCATGCCGGAAGGCGATGCAGCCAGTCTGAATGCTCTCGAGGGGGTCATCTACAGAAATCCGTTAGAGTCGTTGGTGACAAGCCAAACTGTGTCGCCCTTCAGCTAACCCAAACTGCTGCTACTCATGCAAGGCTGATGCAGCCTGAAGCCAGGTCCTATGGACCCAGAACAGTCCCTAGATACTACTTGGAGCCAGCACAACTTCTTCACTCCAAGAAACCACCAACGTGGCTGTACCCATAGTGCGATGGCTATGTCAATGTAGGTCAGGCAAAGGCACTGAGGGAATGCACATAAGAATGATTAGTCAATGCTTGCATGTTATCTTTCTTGATTAGAAATGCAAAGATGTTTTTGACATATTGGATTATTTGGCTCTGGATTTCATAATTTGTGCAGAAGGGAATACAAGTAAATATTGGCCAACTTAGCAATAGATAGATAACAGCATAGGAAGTGTCACTCTGAAGATTTGGCTTCACTTTATTTGATATACAGTACATGTGGGTGCTGAGCTTTGCTGGCAGTTCAGCACTAGTTGCTCACTGATGAAGGTGATGAGGAGATACCTTCCTTATCCATTGCACAGCCTGAGGGGAGGAAGCTTGACATAGCTATTAAGGGCACAACTATAATACACTGAAGGTGCAAACATGCAAGAAAAGGGAGAACCCTTTCCAACCAGAATGTTGTGTGAGTTAGAGTGCATTTCGATTCAGCCAAATGTACCCAGAGCAAAGCTAATCTGTTCTTTCCAGACATTAAATATCAAGGTTCTCCTTTGCTGGAAGCTTCTGTTTCTGAAAAAAAAAACAAATGTCAGTGATAACAAACCTGATTCTGAGATTGTGTTAATGTTAGACTACAGTGCAAGGTCTGGGTATTTGTTGGAGATGGTGGATTTTCAATTTTTATGTTTAGGTTAGTTGTCATAGGATTAAATACCTAGGGTGGTCCTGAAGAAGGGACTTGGCCTGAATCGTCAACTATATAATCATTTCCACAGATGCTGCCTGACCTGCTGAGTTCCTCCAGCATTTTATGTGTGTTGCTATAAATGCCATTTGCCTTCTATATTGCTTGTTGAACCAGCCTGCTAACTTTTCCCTGCACTGGAACACCTAGATCCTGCTGGACTTCATTCATTCACAGTCTTTACTCAATCTTTAGATAATGATATGCTATTTTACCTCTCTGACTCTAGTCCATGACTTCAGGCTCACCATGTTAAACTCCACTTGCCAGGTTTTTGCCAGTCATTCAGTAGTACCCTGTGGCAGAATCACAGTGTCCTCATCACCACATGCCTTTCCATCCACTGACACTTCATCGATAAGCTTCTCAGAATCCTCATATTTCATTCTCTTCACTAGGTCGCTAGGTCATTCATGCAAATAGTAAAGAACTGAGGGCCAAAAACTAATACCTGAAGTGGTCCACTAGTTGTATCATTCCATCCAAAAAAGATCTATTTATTCTATTTCTTTGTTTCCCATGTGATAAATGGCTTTCAGTCCATACTAACACACTTCCTCCCATACACTGGGCTCTAAATTTATGCACCAGAGTTCAAAGGAATGAATTAACAAAGAATATTATCAAAGAAGTTGGAAATTTTAATTTTCCTTTGAAAGATATACATATTAAATGAAAGCATCTTACACTTTTTCATCAGTGCAGTATATTAGAACTTACTGAGGGATGCCCAAGGATAATTCATACATCATACATGTATTCTGAATTCATACTGCTTAGCTAATCAGGAAACAAAATGCTGGAGGAACTGAACAAGTCAGGCGGCATCTATGTACTGTACATTTTTCCATAGATGCTGTCAGGCCTGTTGAGTTCCTCCAGCATTTTGTGTGTGTTGCTTAATGTTCATTTGTATCTGACTGCTTGTTACAAAGCATTGGACATACTGAGTTTGTGGATGCTTCAATTCAAGATCCCCAGTTAGAACATAGAACATAGAATAGTACAGCACGATACAGGCCCTTCAGCCCACAATGTTGTGCCGACCCTTAAACAAGTTTTAATGAGATAGAAATGGATACACGCTTCCCTTGTGTACATTGAGATCTCATTCAATAAAGTTTTCTGCTATTACATAGAAAATTCAGATAACAGATTCTTAGATTTAAGGTCTAAGAAGTAAGAGTAATAGACAATCAGTTAACTACTGCCAGCAAAGGAGGTGATTCTCTCTCTCTCTCTCTCTCTCTCTCTCTCTCTCTCTCTCTCTCTCTCTCTCTCTCTCTCTCTCTCTCTCTCTCTCTCTCTATACCTTCAGTTTCTTGGGATTGAGTTGGTTTACTTTCCACTCCTCTATTTGCCTGTCTTTGTTGTGTGTGGATTTCGTCGATACCATTGTGTTTTCTGTGAATGCCTGCAAGAAAATTAATCTCGGGCTGGTATGTGGTGACATATACGTACTTTGAAATCTGAAGTCTGAGGTGGCTGATAAGGCCTATGTGGGACCAGCAGATAGTGGGAACATCTGGGACAGGAAATATTCAGAGGTGAGGAGGTGGTGAGCAGCTAAGTAGCTTAGAGTACTACAGAATGGAAACAGGCCCTTTGACCTAACTTGTCCATTTGGACTAAGGCATCTATCTGGGCTAGAAGGAAGTGAGTCATAGTCATTCACATGCAATGTCTATGTGCTCCCAACATATGGACTTGAGTTTCTCGGTGCCACCCAAAATAAATTTACTCCATTCTCAATCATCATGGGCCAGGGATTTCTAGGAACTGATACAGATGTTGCATTTTTTTTCAAAAAGATTTTGAGAACGTATTTGAATTGTTTCCTCTGTTCCTCTGACAGTGAAAGAGCATTTGATCGAGGTTAATTTGAGCTTGGCGATTGAGGATGGGTGAAGAGATAGAACCCCTGACATTTGAAAGGCGTCATGTAATTATGTACTTCTGACTTTCTCCCTCCAGGTCTGTGTTGTTTCCAATTCTGCTCACCATAAACCACTGTGCCTGCGCCCCCCACCCCCTCACGTCATTAAGCATGGGAAGTTGATGATGCCTCAGGCAAAACAACTTCCTGCTTCAGGAGCATACAGATTTAGACTGGATTTTAAATGCTGTGCTAGTTTGTATATTTGGAAGTGGATGGGTGGTAGGGTTAAGTGGGCAGAACTTGACAGCCAGCTCCAACTCATTGATTCCTGCATTGTACTCTTGTGTGTTAAGTCATGTGTGACCCATCTCCTCAGAAGAGGCAGCTTGTTAATTTCAGTATAATATTTATTCACTTAACAGAACATTAACATGGGTTTTAACTTTCACCTGCTTCATTGAAAGAGCAGCCCACCATCACTAAACTCTCTGCCACTCCAGAAAGACTTGCTGGCTAGTCGCCTGGAGGCAAGGAATGCTATTTAAGTGCAATAACGTCCACGAGGAGCCCAAACATTGTCATACGAAAGTCGTACGATGGTGAGATGTGTCACTGAATGAAACATCAGCCTTCTAAATATGTACCTTGGGCGCTTCAATATGGGAACACAGCATTAGACAAGTAGACTACAATGGAGTTATTCTACAGACGTGTTATGTTACAGCTGATGGAAGCCAATAGTGATCTTCACAATTTCAGATATTCAACCTTTCCTGTTTGCAAGAATTTTGTCAGGAGCAGGATTCTCGTGGAGTTAGTTTTCCCCCACTCTATGCATGTCTTTTAAATAGAATCTCCAGAAAAGTGGCAATGTGCTACAATTTTTCATGTTATCAAGTAATCTGTAGTTTAAAAAGTAGCCAATCACAGTATTAATGCCATAAAACTGTTGGATTGGTGTCAACATATCTGTTTCATATCTTACAGGGAAGGAGGTTTATATGTGATGCCAGGCCCACACTAATGTGCCTAACTCCTAAATGACATGGCAAACCATTCAGCTTTATCAACTCAGCTGCAGTAAACACAGAAAGGGCTGGCATTTTTTTTCATTTGCAGGATGTGGCATCATTGGCTGAACCAGAATGAATTTTTTTGTCCAAAATTTCTCTCGAGAATGATGATGAATCTCTGAAATCTAGATGGGAATAGTGTAACTAATATACTGTTGGGTAAGAGGTGCAGGGTTTAGGCCTAACAATAATGATATCTCCCAAATCTGAATGACGTGTGACTTTCCAATTTACTGTTCTCCTTGCCCTTCTATATGGAAGAAGCCATAAACTTCAACTGAGAAAATATACATACGTAGTCAGGTCCCTTCAGAAAATCACTCGCAGTTACTGGGAGACAAGAGGCCACAGGCTCTTTTGGACTGACCAAATTCATTTCCTCACATGGAAGTAAAGAGACAGGGAATTAGGAAGATATCACTACGAAGTATTTGATCTCTATCTCTTGTAGGATTTCCTTTAGGAAAAATGAGGAGAAATTTCTACAAGTATGATATGTTGCTATATAACAATTCTTAGTGATGGCAAGCAGGCAAAATAAACAGATGATGGAATATGGTCATATGAGAATTAGAGATTATTTTTAACTATTTTACCATTTACAATTACTTGACAAATTGACTTTTCCAGCCTTTGATTGTGAGCCACCCACAGTGCCTATCACTTATTTACAAGGATATATATTCAGCAACAGGGCAATAAAGTGGAAACAAACTTCAGGTTTTCTCTGTCGGTGTGGTCTGATTGCATCATAGATGGACAATGATAACTTCGGAGGCTTGCTTTCTCAGCTGTTCGATATGATTTCTCTGTATGCCTTTATCCAGATGGTTTATTTTTATAAACAATAAATAGCTCTGCATTCCAACAGTGTTTTCCCTGGGCCTGAAAGGCTTGCAGCCATTTGCCAGGGAGATGCTCTGTGAGTTTGTGGGTTTGCACAGATGTTGACCATCATTTTGGAAATCTCATAAATGCAGGGTGCGTATTTTTAACAGGCGCTTGTGATGGATCACCAGGACATACAAATGACTTCCAGATGATATTATTGTGCTTAAATAATGTTGACTCTAAATGGAGTATTATTTTTCCTTATTATATAAACTGGTGTGAGGACAGAGGATCATCTTACTGCACAATATTTATAGATTGCAGTCTCTAGACTAATTATCATTGTGGAGCATGCCAACAGCTCAACCTGCAATAATAATTACATCCATGTTCATGATTGATCTATTTTCATGACTGAAGGTAGAAAGGAAGAAGATGTGGAAAAAATGCTTGATGGAGTCTGATTTGGACAGGAAGCCAGTTTCACTTTTTTCAGCACAGAGGAAGAATAAGGTTTAATGACTGTCATAAATGTCTTGCACAGATCTCCTGTTTGCACAGCAGATCAATTTCACTTTGCATCCAATGAAGCATTCCCGCCACAGTTGCACAGCACCTTCTTGAAGCAGCTCGTGGATCAGATGGTGAGATCTAATTACTGCTTCACACATCCGCTATCTTGTGTGCCGCGGAGCTGGGTGGGGGTGGGGGAGGCACAAAACCAGGAAAACTTCAAATCGTGAAGCTGATTCAAATACTTCCATTGGCTGCTGCCGTCTTAAAACTGGCAGCATGTAATATGCATTATAGAGAAATGAATTTTAGTTGTCATCGGTGCTCATGTTTCTCTTGCCAAGTCATTGTACCTTGAGGCACTGTTTCACTCCATTTAGTTTTGTGCTGCTCAGTATAATATTGTATCACTGAATAAATATGAAGTAGCCCATTTTTCATGGGCTTCTGTCACCTACTAAAGACGCCATGTGGAAACATTGAATTGGCTGGATGCCTCACTCGTGACTCAGTCAATGGGGCAGTAATCCCTCATATCATCACCGAGAGGGCAGTGCAGGTAACTCTCCCATGGCCAACATAAAATACTACTGCTGGCACAATCCAGTGGAGCCTAATACACTGAGACAAGGGAAGTAAAAATTTGATCAGCCCATTGGCCTTCCTCTTATTCCGATAATTCCTAACATACTTTAATTTGTCACGATCCAGGTAATTGTCAACATGGACAGCACAGAGAATAAAATTAGTCTGCAAATCACCCTGAGCTGTTCTCATGCACTTCCTGTCAGCCAGCTCAATGGCACCATATGTGTGAACTAGAGGAGCAGCCCTTATGTGTGAACTAGGGGCGCAGCCCTTCTTTACCGAGTCCAATTGTGCAGTTAAAATGAAATTAAGGATGCTCAACATTTCCCTTCATTTTCATCAGCTTGCAGCCTCATTATTAATTTGTCTCTGCGTTTCATTATCCACTCTCTTACAACTGATGCAAAATAAATAAATGTATACTTTGCTTTTAAATCCTTTGCTAACAAATATGAGTGCAATCTGTATATGTGGTATCTGAAGGATTTCAATGCCTGTTTAACATTAAAGAGTATTTCTCTTGCATGCTATTAAATAAATTAACTTTCGTTTCTAATTACTCAATAACAAAATATGAACCAAACAGAATACCACCAGTGGATAGACATTGGTATTTGTGCTAAAATAATGGTTATGTTTACAAAATAATTAATTTCATAGCAAATATTTTCATATGAAATATTTTCATACAATATATTTGCTTCAGGTTTCCAGTATCTATGCTCTTTATGTTTTCATAAATATATGTACTTTCACAGTTAATACAAATGCAGGTAAATCTTTGTACAGATTTATAGTCAATTATCTATGCAATATAATCATATACTGAGCAACCTTATTTTATTAAGAAAGCACCACAATGAGCTTTGTCCTCTCAAAGACTGTGTGAAAGGAAGGTTGGCATTGGAAGTTTGGAAATTGGGCAAATGATAGCAGTTCCTACTCTCCCACTAGCTTTTCCAATCATCTCCAGAAGCAGTGTTTGCCTTAGCGTGTTAGAGGATAATAATCAGACCCAATATGTTCCTTGGAGCGAAACACTGCAAATGCTGGAACCTGAAACAAAAATAGAAAATGCTGGAAGCACTTAACTGGTCAGCAGCATAAGTGGGAAGAGAAACGGATTCAGCGTTTAAGATCGAGAACCTCTGATCTGACCCAAAAAAGTGAAAAAGTGAGAGTGTTTTAATTTGCAGAGGAAGATTAGAAGAGAAACAAAAGGAATTTATGTAACGGGTGTAGATCAAAGTTGTCAACGTAACAATTACTTTAAAAATCAATAGATACAGATACAAACAGGAAATAAATTAAACCAGGAACGTATGACTATATATGTGGAGAGAGAGGAAAAAAAGGATGATTACCTAAAATTTATTAAATTCTACATTGAATCCCAAATGCTGAAAAGGGCCCAGACAGAAAAAGTGGTGCTCACTCTCAAGCTTGTGTAGGTCATTGTTGTGTAATGTAAGAAGCCATAGAGATCGAAGTGGATGTAGCACAGAGAAATAACCAACTTATCATTGGAAAATCATGCTCATCTTTTGGGACTGTTTTGTAAAACAGTTACTGAATCTGCCTTTGGCTTCTGTCACATATAGGATACCACATTGTGAAAAGGGTATGCAGTGACTAAATTGGAAGAAGTACGAGTGAATTACTGCTTTACCTGATGGCTGTCTAGATGGTGGGAAGATAGAAGGTAAAAGGACAAACACTGCATCTCTTACAGTTGCGCAAGGAAGTGCCCAGAGAAGTGGAGTAGGAGGTGACGGTGGAAAATTGACTCAGGGAGCTGCAGAGGGGATAACCTCCTCAGAAAGCTGGAAGGATAGAGAAGGGAAGACACAGCTGAAGGTGGAATCATTTGAATGTGGCAGAAGGTATGAAGGATAAATTATGTTTTATTGCCAAGAGTTTTCTCCTGAAATTCTTCAGTCTTTTTTTTCTATATCATATACATCATTTATGTAGATGCTAATTTTGCGGTTGTTACATCTGTAAGAATTAAAAAGTTTTTCAGCAGCTTATCCCTTGCCAATGAGATACAGAAGAAATAAAATTGAAACTTCCAGGAGGAGTCAATCCCAAAGAGGGAGGTGAAGGACTAAAGGGTGACATGAGAAATCTGAAATGGGGCAATACACAAAAACTACTGGTGGAACTCAGCAGTTCAGGCAGCATCTATGGAGGGAAATGAGTAGCTGACGTTCATTTCCCTTATAGATACTGCCTGACCTGCTGATGTTCCTCAAGCATTTCTTGTATGTTGTAAGATTTAAAGTGTATTTGGAATTCTGGAACATAGAGCTAAATTGCTGAAGCAAACAAATTAGATTTGACATGGGAAAAACGCCAGAGTAAGAGGAAGAGGGCGGATGATAGAAAAAGCTAAAGGAGGTTAAATGATTAGGAAGTAAATGGCTTAAATTTAAAAATGTGAATTTTACATTTAAACCATTCAGGAATAAGGAGTCAACATAATTTAGTGAGGATAGATTAAAAATAAGTGTGAATTTGTATAGAATAGAATATAGGTAATCTCACAGTGCTAGGATATTTGTGATATAAAGACACAGGTGGTGTGGAGGAGATTATTAAAGCACTTTCTTTGCCCTCTTGAGTCTGTTGCCATGATGGAACTCAGAAGAGAGTTCTTGCTTCAGGATTATGCTCTTATGCATAGGTCAAAGTGGCCCATCCACAGGCTGCATGAACCTGATCAGAGCTATTGATTATTGTTTAGAAAAGGATACCAGCCATGGACCCTTCCTTAGCAGACACAGCATTGATAAACTTCTCCATGCTTTGAGGTGCTCACTGTAAGCTGTCCATCTCAGATTCTTATAGAAGGACAGGAATGACATTGTTCTATAGAGTCTGAACCTGATAGTATGTCCAATCCTCAAACTCTTTTCCCCATAATGCTGTCAGAAAAGGTAGAGGAGGCTTGACCCAAACACAGAGCAGCGGAGATGATTTAGTGGAGAGTGATCACTTTACTAATAAACTGCAACATAACAAGTCACAAGACACCACAAAACAAGAGAGAAAGGATACTTAACACGACAAGGCAACAAGGAAACTGAAGGCTATAAGCAACTGGTTGAGCTGGCTGGTTCGATGAGTGAACAAGGATTATGGATAAGAGCTGGGTTTAAATAGGCTGTAGGTGCTGAGTTGGAAATGAGTAGCAGGTGACTCCTATTAGCTGAATGAGGATGGCGGGGTGGAGGGGGGGGGGGGTGCCTGCCTGTGTAGGCCTGACAAATGACTGAGTTGTTGCATTGGAGATTATCATGAATTTAGTTATTTATATTTGTTTCAGTGTGGTATGGCTCCAGAGACCTGGGAAATAATCCACAATGATCAAATTCCTCTTTGATGGAAGCTGGTATTGTAGGTCAAGAAGAGCTTGCAAAGTCAGAGTTAAACTTGAGTCTATTGTTGTATGTACAGCTACATGTACGCACAGGTGTAACAAAAACCTTACTTACAGCAGCATCACAGGCACGTAGCATTAGCAGCTTGCATGACGTTATTACAGCTTGGGGCATCCGAGTTTGGAGTTCAATTCCAGTGTCCCCTGTAAGCAAGTTTGTACACTCCTTCGTGTGTGTGTGTGTGTGTGTGTGTGTGTGTGTGTGTGTGTGTGTGTGTGTGTGTGTGTGTGTGTGTGTGTGTGTGTGTGTGTGTGTGTGTGTGTGTGTGTGTGTTTCCTCCAGAAGCTCCAGTTTCCTCCCACAATCCATAGATGTACCGATTACGGTAGTAGGTTAATTGGTCATTCTAAATTGTCCCATGATTAAGCTGGAGTTAAATTTACTTACAGCAAGACTTACAACCATTTTACTTACAGCAATTTTTGGGATTATTCCATCGGAAGCAGGATATATTCCTGTTTCCGCTCAGTGGATGATAGCCTTTTCAACTTTTCTGGCTAGGAGAGCCATTTTACTTAAATGGAAGGATCCTAAACCACCTACTGTTTTTTACTGGCTTTCCTCCATCATGTCCTGTTAAAGTTTAGAGAAAATAAGAAGTTGGACATTTGATACATCCTTTAAATTTGAAGAAATCTGGCGACCTTTTATTCAATCTTTTCATATGATTTGATTTATTGTTTTTTGTACTGACTCTCTTCCAGTTATTTTTTCGAAGTTTTCGATTTGATCAGAAAGTCTTTCTTTTCTTGGTGTTACTCTCAGGATAGATTGCCCAGTCCTTTTTTTTTTGTTTTTGTTTGTAGAGAATAGTGGGGTTTTATTCATATAAAAATTTCAAAAAGTCTTTTTTTCTTTTTATGAATTGATAAGAGGAGAATTAATTATCTTTTTCCTTATTATACATTCTATATTAGATTAATACTATGCATGATTTTGATAACGTGTATTTAACATTCTGTACGTATTGTTATTGATAAATATATTTGAGATCATTCTCCTCTTGCTTGTATATATGCTCTTTTTAAATCAATAAAAAGATTGATAAAGAAAGAAATTGGAGGATTGCCGGGTGGCACAGCTCAAAGGACCTGTTCAACACTGTACCTCTAAATTAAAAAAAAATTAAATGTCACATTTACAATAAAAACATAAACTAAACATACAACATTTTACAAGAAATATCACAAAAAGAACAAAAACAAATCCGATGCAGTGCAAGGTGGTCGAAGTGCTCATTGTGCAGTTATATTGAGTAGCGATTATGGAAGTGCAGGTTGATTCAGGAATTGAATATTCGTCTTCCACATATCCAATGTAAGACCCGCCCGCTTAGACACTTCAGTGAAGGAAATGACAATGGCTTGGAACAAGGTCTCCAAGTGTGCACATAGACAGCAGAGTGTAAAGCAGTCAGTGATATTGCGTGATGTTGGCTCTGAAGAGGAACTGACTAAGGTTGAGCAGTTTCCTGCTCGTCCTGTAAATTAATTCTACACCAGCAGGGAGCTTGGTGAAATGAGTTCAAGAAATATATTAAGTAAGAACAGATTTCAGATTTTCCTCTCATTTTATTCCAGACATCAAAAAATCTCTATTACCATTTTTGAATAAAAAATACCTCCAAGGTAGCGAGAAAATGCCACACCACTTACTGAGCTTGTCAGAATTAGACGCTTAGAATTAATCATTCCATTACTTGCAGTTTACTGTCAGAAAGGACTGCAAAGATTGTGCAGACAAACCAAGAGCAGCTTAAAGCTTTCAACAAACAAGAAATAAATTGCTTCAATGTCTGAATTTAAAACACCAACGACAGAGACATATTTAAGAAACAGAGCAGAAATACCTTCTGCAATTTTTCACAGCACTTCCAAGAGTTTTGATGCAATTAGCTGATAGTCCATGTGTATGAATGTGATACAGTATTTGTACACAGCACAAAGGCTTAACGAGAAAAAGCAAACAATATGTAGTCAGGAGCGTGTTATAAAATGTGGTTTATATCGGGTAAAGACATAATAGAAAACTGAAACTACAAAGAAATATCAGTGTATTCTCAATACATTGGCTGCAGTTAAGAATATACCTCATCTCACTCAATAGCACAGTGACCTCATCCAGTGATATACAGGTAGGAATTCAGTTGCATCTGTGAGTGGAGTGCATTATGTAAGTGATGTTGAATTAGTTACATGCAATGTCACAACCACAGATTGCCATGGAGTTTGGGTGCTCTCACAGGTAGGCAGCTGAAAGGGGTCGACAAACACACTCAAAAGTATGCATGTTCCAGTCAGTAAGGGTTTCTTTGTGGTTCCTTCTGTTTCTGCCTTGTTAAGTCTAGACCAATGTACAGTGACAGCAACACTCGTTCCAGGAAAGAAGATTACAGCTTAGATTGACACTGTGAAGGAGTAGAATTCTTTGGAATTCCTTGAAGAAATAGCGCATGATAGACAAAGGAGAATTGGTGGATGTTGTGTACTTGGATTTTCAGAAGATCTTTGATCAAGTGCCACACATGAGGCAGTTTAACAAGCTAAGAGCCCATGGTATTGCAGGAAATGTACAAGAATGGACAGAGCATTGGCTGATTGGCAGAAGGCAAAAAGTGGGAATAAAGAAAGCTCTTTTCTGATCGGCTGCCAGTGACAAGTGGTGTTCTGCAGGAGTCAGTGTTGGGATTGTTTCATTTTACATTGTATGTCAATGATTTGGATGATAGAATTGATGGCTTTGCGGCCAAGTTTGCGGATGATACAAAGATAGGTGGAGGACCAAGTAGTGTTGAGGAAGTAGTGAGGCTGCGGAAAGACAAATTAGGAGAATAGGCAAAGAAGTACCAAATGAAATACAGTGTTGGTGGTAGAAAGAATAAAAGCAGAGATTATTTTCTAAAGTGGGGAAAATTCAAAAATACGAGGTGCAAAGGGGCTCAGAACTCCTCTTGCAGAATTCCTTAAAGGATAATTTGCAGGTTGAGTCAGTGGTGAGGAAGATAAATGTGATTTTGAGGGTATTAGGATATAAAAGCAAGCATGTAATGCTGACGCTTTATAAGGCACTGGTGAGACCTCACTTGGAGTATTGTGAGCAGTTTTGGGTCCCTTATTTAAGAAGAGATGTGTTAACATTGGAGAGTGTTCACAGGAGGCTCACAAGAATGATTCTGGGAATGAAAGGCTTATCATATAAGGAGTATGTCATGACTCTGGGCCACTAGAGTTTAGAAGAATGAGGGTAGGGACCCCACTGAAACCTATCGAATATTGAAAGGCCTTGATACAGTGGATGTGGAGAAAATGTTTGCCCTGGTGGAAGAGTCTAGGACCAGAGTGCACAGCCTCAGATTAGAGAGATGTCAATTCAGAACAGCGATAAGGAGCTAATTCTTTCGACAGAGTGTGGTGAATCTGTTGAATTTGTTGCCACGGGTGGCTGTCGAGGCCAGATCATTGAGTGTATTTAAGGCAGAAATTGAAAGGTTCTTGATTAGTTAAGGCATGAAAGGTTACAGACAGAAGGCAGAAGAATGGGGTTAAGAAGGAACTGGATTGGCCTCGATGAAATGGCAGGGAGGACGTGATGGTCTAAATGGCCTAATTCTGCTCCTATGTCTTATTGTCTTATGGTCAAAGGAATTAATTTAGTATTAAGTTACTGCAGTGTTGGCATTAGCTTTTCATTTTAGAGTTTTAGTTAATGGCCCTGTTGGCCCAGCATTTATTATTTCCCTTTTGTTCTGTGGGAGTTCTTATAAAAATTCAGTGAACCCTTCAACCTGCTTCAGTGTCTCTCCATCTACACTCGGACCATCGTGGCACACCCTGTCAGCAAGACTCAAGCACCAAAGTGGAACCAGTGGAGGGTGAACAGCTGAAGATGGCCCTCAAATTTGTTAGCCAGGAAGGAGACGTCAAAGTCAGCGAAGGATGTGTTGGGAGAAGTGGCTCGTGCAGTCCGACAACTACTCACAGAAAGACAAGCCCAGACAGGTTAGTTCAATCATGATGCACATAAGCTGGCCGACATGATGAATCTTTTAGACAGATTCCAACAGCCTGTTCAACGCTCTATGAGAACAAGGTTCCCCTGTAGCTAAATCTTCTCAGCGATTTGTAAATGAGTTCAAGAGAGTGTTTGATTTTCTAGGACGGGGTCAGAAAGCTGCCCACCAATTCATGGACCTGAGCAAAGTGAAAGGAACAGTGAGGGACTAAGCAGTTAAGATTGAAACTCTCGCAGTTGAGACGGGGTGGAACGAGAAATCCCTCATCATTGCTTTCCAGCATAGGTTGAGAGCAGGGGTCTGGCATGAGACCACCGTGCGGGATTATTCGGGTCAACCTGGATGATCTGATCAATCTAGCCATTTCAATAGACAACTGCTCAATTGAATGGTGCAGAAAAAGAATATCCCGAGTCTCCTACTCTTTAGATCATCATCTGTCTTCACTCTCTCTCTCATCACCCTGTACGTAGTCTGTGGAGGAGACCATGCAGGTAGGGACCTCAGGAGGAATGAGATCAGTGCAGGAGAACAGGTTGCTGTTTCTACTCTAGTAGAAACTTCCAGGACACTTCCAGGCATTATGTCCCAAATACTCAGTAAAAGACGATACCCATCAACAAGAAGGGAAATTCTGATGGGTCAATTCTTTCTGCAAACACATACCCCTAACTGAGTAATGCTCCTTTTAGGATGTATTCTGGAGCTCAGATATATAGCAAACATTAACTTCAACAGCAACCAACCTTTAGATCTGAATATGGAATGTAGAATAAATTTAAAATGCAGTTTAGAACAATGGACTTCCTGTAACTGTATTTTAGATTACATTGCAGTCCAGTAAACACCCAGTTGATTGATAATATGTCTTCTTATGCATGAATGCAATTAGCACCCTACTGCATGAATACAAGTCAGAGACCACTGTAGTTAACATTCATTTTGGGTGCACTGGTGGGAAGACTCAAGAATT
The DNA here is from genome assembly GCF_048418815.1 of Hemitrygon akajei. NCBI lineage: Eukaryota > Metazoa > Chordata > Chondrichthyes > Myliobatiformes > Dasyatidae > Hemitrygon > Hemitrygon akajei. Next base: position 44,826,955 of record NC_133140.1, read on the forward strand.
TGGAAAATTACATGTAACTCAGAAAAAGCCATATGAGGGCACTGCAACTACAGAAATTGTCCTATCTTTGTTCTTTAACATCTAAAAATGTGCTGTAATGCTGGGTCAGGGAGCGTCTCTTTCAAGTGACTCCAATAGCAGTCAGGTTGTGAGTGGCTCAAATAAAGACTTTTACATCTACCAGCTGCATCTCTCTGGTGACTTTGTTCACAGTCATGACATTTGGGAGCTCGCCTGGGATGCAATCTCAGTGTGGTCTTATTAAGGGTGGTATGGTCTATTGTTAACCGATATGGCTTTTCTACTGGCCATATAAATGTGTTTGTGGCTGATGCAGTCTCTCTTAGTGTCCTCTACTGTTTTAGTTCCTTCGCTATGTTCTGAACAGCTTTCGGTGCATCAGCTTTTATAGGATACTGTTTATTGGGTTTATGTAGCTCTCCCTCTAATTTAATTGGGTTTATCTTCACTCAACCACAATCTTGCTTGTCCAGCCCACACCACCGGGAACCGCTGACAAAGTAACCCAAAGACACTCTCCTGGCTCCAGTCCCAGATGATCACGGTGGCTGCAGCTATGCTGGCTAGGTTTGTGTACTCTATTGGTTGTACGTGTGTTCACTGCCTTTGACTTGTCCATATTATTTCTCCCTTTGTGGACTCTGTAATGGTCTCTGCCTCCCTTAGGATGTCTATTCCAAGGACAGTATCCTCATTATTTGGACAGACCCAGAAATATGCTGGAAGCTGCACTCTGCCAATTTTGAGTATCTGAGTCACTTCTTTCCCTCCTGAACCTGTAATGTAAATAGCCTGTCCAGTTGTTGACAAGGGTAGGTCAGTTATCGATACCGATGCTTCTGTGTCCACTAACATATTCCATTCCGGCCCCCCAACAATGCTGTTGTGCACATCCAGAGCTGACAATGAAGGCTGCTGTCACCAGCTCTATAATCTGGTCAGCAGTGAGATCAGAAAGAAAGGGTGCTGTTGTGGATTCTGCCTGATTTGGTCAGTGATTCTCACACTTCCCTCTCTTTTCAGGACACTGCCTCCAACAATGACCTGAGAGGCCACAGCTGTAGCAAATAATCTCTTTTACCCTCACTTGTCTATTGCAGCAGTTCCTTGCTGAGTGCCCGGCTTGCTGACGCACAAAGCAAGTCCTCTGTGACATCACTGCAGCTACTTTACAACATGCCTTTCCCTTCCTCTGGTCTATCTCACTGACCCATGGTACTATCATGGGGTAGATCGATCCCATCGCTATCCCCAAATCTAAAACTTCCTGGTGGGCTGAGGTCAGGCCTTCCTTCAGCATTTTCAAGAAGACTGGGTCAACCCTCCCTGGATTATCCAACGCTGATGCTCCTCATACGTTCTGCATAATGAATGGCTAAGTCATCAGCTCTCTGAACCACTGACATTATCATTCCCAGTTACTCTCACCTACCTCCCCCCTCCCCACTCACTGCCTCACTGCCCCTTTGGCACATACTCTTTGGCATTTCACTTATACCAAGACGTGTATATCTTTGGGGTGCATCTGGTGAATATTATTCATTTCCTTGAGCTTGAGAATTCTGAATTCCCACAGGTGACTTTAAATGAGGGCACCTCTGACATAATGCTCTGCTTCTTCCTGGGGGTGAAAGGCTTACAGGTGGTCATAAGGTCAAGGGCTGGCTCAGGCCATCAAGATTCTCAACCTGACATTGCCTGACCTCAATAGGTGCCACCCTGACAGATATATCAGGTTTAAAACCTCTCCCTCAAAAATCTCCACACTAATTTCCACACTACATAAACTATAAATGACAGATAAAAATTAAACAGTACATGAATGAAGTCACTAGACCAGGCATGGGCAAACTACGGCCCACGGGCCATATGTGGCCCGTTAAGCTTTTTAATCCGGCCCGCAGAACTTGATGAAATTATATTAATAAATCTTGTTAACACCTCAGATCCATCCTGAGAATCGCCACAACAAAACTAAATCCAGACTTTGATGCGCTGGCTAAAAAGGGAGACCAATAACACTGTTCCCACTGAAATTAAAAATAAGTTTCTTCGTTGTGTTATGTAAAAAATGCATTTGAAAATATTTTTTTCAATAAGCCTTACATGTTACATGTCATTTCTGTTAAGTGATGGACATGAGTAGTGCACAGGTGCACGTACGTTCTCAAAATAAAAAATGCGCTCCAGATCAAATAACGCGCTCCGCATACTGGCGCGCTGTCACTGTTCTGTCCTTCTGCTGGTTGTTGTTGAGTTTTGGCACAGGGGGCAACTGAATAAGAAGGAGCAGGACAAGTAGACCTGCATCTCCTACCGTTTTTGAAATAAAGACAGTCAGGAGGAGAGTGATGATGATAATATCTTGAAGGATAACAGAATTTTCAGTGCTTTAAAATAATAACTGTTACTATTAAAAAAAGCTGTATTTTATTCATTTAATTTTCAGTGTTTTAAAAGTCATTTCAATAAATAGCTAAATACCATGGGACTTCAAAGACAGATATTTTGTTGTAATGTATTTGTTCATTTTCAATTGAAATTAAAGCACATGTTTTCTACATATCCCATGATATTTTATTTTCTCTTATGAGGTGTATTACCAAAACACTCCGTCCATCTGCTCCTGGTCCGGCCCCCCTGTCAAATTTTAGAACCCTTTGTGGCCCACAAGTCAAAAAGTTTGCCCACCCCTGCACTAGACAAAAGTACTGGTAGATATGAAGGAGCATCTTTATTCAACAAAACAAGATACAGCAGGCATCATTTTGAGGCCCTTTTAGTTGAAAGGTCTCGTGGCCCACGCTACCTGATGTTTTATGTGCTAAACATGAAAGGGCAATTCCATATTTACAATGCCTCCACAATGCTTTCCCTGAAACTACACAAAAACTACACACACCTCCTGATTCTCACCCACACCACAGACATCCACATGAATTTCAAAAAACTTTGGCTGGTCTGTGATTCAAGGCTTTTAGGAACCTATTGTTCAGAGCTGCATTTCAAACTAAATCCACAATACATATTTGAATCTGAAGATTGGTGGCTGGAGTTATCTGCTAAATGTGCTAAACCCAAAAATCACACTAACACACAGTCAAATCTCCGAGTATGTACTCAGCAATCTGCCACTTACTCAGTATGCATCTGAATTCATAATGCGTGTTATATTCCTTTGCTTCTAACTGTTACATCAAGGCTCCAGACTTATTCATAAAACACACACACTCACAATCGAGTCTGCAGCTATACAGTTCCCCGAACTGGTATACACGCACCCCACTAGCATCCTGGTGGGTAACCACCCTTTGCAACTGGTGGTCCTGTCTCCCCAAATTACACAAAAATGTCTAGTCTCTTACATAAACACACTTGCATGCACACACACCACACTACTTTTATATCTACCAGTTCCGCTGTTCGCTGTTTTCATGACACTTCATGATCCCGTGGTCACTGATCTGAAAAGATTCAAGCATGAGTGCTAATTTTGAAAATACTCACCCACTTAGACTGCTCCGATCTCTGGCCACATGGTAGGTCATGAACGTATCCCAGATGAGCCCTGCTAAAATCCTGAATGGCCTGTCTCCAGAACATAGAATTTTCTCCTTCTTGGATATCGCTAATGGATCTTGGGGGCTCCCTTTAGCAGCTGAGTCCCTAGATTGATTTGCCCTCATCCTGGGTGGAGAGCAGTATCGAAAACATAGAAAATCTACAGTACAATACAGGCCCTTCGGCCCACAAAGCTGTGCCGAACATGTACTTACTTTAGCAATTACTTAGGGTTACCCATAGCCCTCTATTTTTCTAAGCTCCTTGTACCTATGCACATGATCAATGCCTCTCATCATCTTGTACACCTCTATCAGATCACCTCTTATCCTCCATCGCTCCAAGGAGAAAAGGCCATGTTCACTCAACCTATTCTCATAGGGCATAATCCCCAATCCAGGCAACATTCTTGTAAATTTTCTCTGCACCCTTTCTATGGTTTCAACATCCTTCATGTAGTGAGCTGACCAGAAATGAGCACAGTACTCCGAGTGGGGTCTGACCAGGGTCCTATATAGCTGTAACATTACCTCTCGGCTTTTAAACTCAATCCCACAATTGATGAAGGCCAATGCACTGTATGCCTTCTTAACCACAGAATCAACCTGTGCAGCAGCTTTGAGTGTCCTATGGGCTCAGACCCCAAGATCCCTCTGATCCTCCACACTGCCAAGAGTATATGTGGACTAGACTCCCCTAGAAATTTTACAATAGCCCAGCCATCTTGCGTAAGGTCATGGTGCGGACTTCGGAAAAGCTCAATCTAACACCTTACTGGGTTGACCAATTTAAAATACGTAGATGAGCTACTAATCACTTTGGGAGATGGAGCAGGTCACTTAGGGGTGATAGCCAGTGCTTTAGACATACTGTGAGATGATGGGTTTTAATTCAGTCCACAGGTGCTCAGATAAGAAAGCAAACCGTACAGTACCTAGGCTACACAATTTCCCAGGGATGGAGGGACATGTTAGATGTCAGCTGTTCTGCAATCAGCTCCATGCCCCCATCCAAAAAATGTAAGGAGGGTATTGGGTCTATTCATTTGCTGCCACCATTTCATAGCAGTTTTCTCAGCACTAGTGGCTCCGATACAGGTCTTAATTAAAGGAGGGAAGCCCCCTCTAGAGGAAGTAAGATGGGGGCCAGATGAGGAAAAGGCTTTTACAGATAACAAGCCCTGGTCTTTGACCTGCACTAGGGTTATCAGATGCGGCTTGCCCCTTTCATACTGTAGCGATGAGGGAGGGCATTACAACACAGTGGTGGTGCAGAATCATGGAGACACAAGAAGGCCAATGGCATATTATACACACACACACACACACACACACACACACACACACACACACACACACACACACACACACACACACACACACACACACACACACACACACACCAGATATGCCTTCGGGGTGGTGCATGATTATCCGATGATGTGGGCACAGCAAGGATTTGTAACCTCAACAGGAACAGGTATTCAGCACAGGCACCTAATACGAGAACTGCTAGAAGCCACAAGGCTACCAACAGAGGTTTCAGCGATTAAAGTAAAGGCTCACCAGAAAGGGGATAGTAAGGAGCAGAAAGGGAATGAGTGGGCAGACATCAGTGTGAGGAGGGCAGCGGATGAACAAGAAGCAAATGATTTTGCAAGTGTGTAGGAAGAAACTACTGAAACCAGCTTAGTAAAATTATATGAAGAGGTGGATGTAGAGGAGAAAGAGAAAGAAGGGATGAAGATAGAGTGTGATTAACTGAAATCGGCCAGCTGGGAAGGAGGCAGCAGGCATACAAATAACAAAGCTACATTTTAAAGACTGTTGGTCAAATTTCTGGAACAATCTCTGCTTAGAGTCTTCTAGGTAGCATTAGTGATAATAGTGTTAATATAGATGTACATAGGGATATGATAGGTAACTAGTGAAGAGGGTCTGAAGAACAGGGTTTTTTTTTTGCTGCTCTTCTTGATTACAGCCTCTACAAAGTTTGGTCTTTCCTGGAACAAATTCATTTTTATCCAGGAGGGCTAAAAGGAGGGACTGGTTGGGCATATTCTGGAGTTAGGGTATATAGCAAATGTTAATTTTAACAGCAACCAACTTTTAGATCTGAATATGGAATGTAGATGGAATTGAAAACATAGCTCAGAACAATGGTCTTCCTGAAGTTGCATTTTAGAATAAATTGCAGACCAGGAAGCACACAATTGACTGATATATATCTGCATATGCATGAATACAACTCAGAGACAACAACAATTCACACTCATTTTGGGTGCATTGGTGAGAGGACCCAGGAATCCGGAAAATTACATGCAACTCAAAAGAAGCATTATGAGGGCATTGTAATTATAGAAAATTTCCCTTTACCTTTGTTCTTTAATGCATAAAAATGTGCTGTAATGTTGGATCTCTTGAGTGACTCAACGGCTGTCAGCACATATGGACCGAATAAAGTTTTGTATATCTACCAGCTTTGTCTGTCTGGGGACTTCATTCACAATCACGACAGCTCCCAGCTTCCCTGACGTGGGGGTCACTGATCCACGGCCTTCAGGCATTTATTAACTCTGAGGCAGCTGGGAACCTCATGGATATCTATCTGGCTCAAAGATGGGGAGATACGATTCAATGATTAAGAGAAAATAAGGCTCTGGATGGTTGGCCTTTGGACACCAACTGAATCCACCTTTCTACAGTACCCCTCCAACTTGTGCTAGATGTCAACCATAGGGATCAGCTTTCCTGTCTTGTGGATTCACCTGAACTGCTACTGGTGCTTGGCCTTCTCTGGTTATCAAATCACAACCCACAAATCAATTGGTCCCTAACGAGTGGGAACTGTAGGGGCATGCCTATCTATCTGTCTGAGTTCAGCTCAAACTTCTGTCAGAGTATCCCCTCTTGTGCCAGCTGCTAGTGTGAACCCGTCTGATGTTCCAGCTGAAGTTTCTGACATCAGTAAAAAGAAAGTCACCTCCCTGCTTCCACACCGGCCATACAACTGTGACATTAACCTCTTCACCAATTCTTGTCCTACCCAGCACCGGCTCTTTTCCCTCTCTCACCCTAAAATTGCAGCCATAGAAGAATATATCAAAGAGGCATTGCCTTAGGATCCATCTGTCCGTCAACCTCACCAGCAGGGCCAGTCTTCTTTTCTTTGAGCAAGAAGGATAGCAAGCTCCATTCCTGCATTGATTATTGGCCCTTTAACAACATCATGGTGAAAAACCCTCTTCCTTGCTTGCCTCTGCATTTGAACATCTCTGGGGAGCAACCATATTCTCTAAAATAGATCTGCATAATGCTTACAACCTGGTTGACATCTAAGAAGGGGCTGAGTAGAAGATAGCGATCAACAACTCCTCTGGTCACTATGAGTACCTTGCGATGCCTTTTGGTCTGGCCAACATCCCTGCTTATTTTCAGGTCCTGGACAACAACATACTCTGGGACTCATGCTGAATCAACTTGCTTGAGTGTATTTGGACAACATTCTTATTTACTTCTGCTCTCACCAGGAACACATGCGGCATATCTACAGGGTTCTCAGATGGCTCCTTGAGAACAACCTTGATGACAAGCCAAAGAAGTGTGAGTTCTACAAACAGCAGGTGTCATTCTTGCACTATATCTTCACCCCTTCCAGTGTTCAAAAGGACCCATGTAAACCTCAGGCAGTCATAGAGTGGCCCAAATCAACTACGAGCTAACAGGTAAAGCACTTCATGGAGTCATAGAGTCATAGAACACTACAGCAAAGAAGCAGGCCATTCAGCCCATCTAGTCCATGCTGAATCATTAATCTACCCAATCCCATTGACCTGCACCTGGACCTTACCCCTCCAATCCATGTACCTATCCAAATTTCTCTTAAATGTTGAAATCAGCTCGTCATCCACCACTTGCATTGGCATCTCGTTCCACTCACTTTTATCACCATATCTTCAGAAGCTTCAGTTCCGTTATGGCTCGCACAGATGTACTCGCGAAGAAGACCTCTGCCGGACGTGGACGAGCGAAGCAGACCAAGCATTCTCAGAGCTGAAACGTCACTTCACCACTGCCCCAGTGCTGCAATATCTAGAACCCTCTCGCCCATCGTTGAATTTCGCTGACAGTAAATGCACCTATTGAAACCTATTGAATTTGTTGCATCAGATGTCAGCATTGGAGCTGTACTTTCCCAATGCTCTTCTGTAGATAATCAGCTGCAACCTGTGATTTTCTTTCCCATTATTGGGCTCCTGCAGTGTGTAACAATAATGTTGTGAACAGAGAATTTCTGGCAGTCAAGGTGCCCCTGGAAGCATGGTGACTCTGGCTGGAGGGGGCAGAGCTCCCCTTTATGATAGGGGCAGATCACAATAACCTTTCCTACATTTTGCCCTTCACACATCAAGCCCGCTCTTCACCTGGTTTAATTTCACTCTCACCTACCGTCCTGATAGCAAGAATACTAAGGCCAATACTCTCTCCCATCTCTGAGGACAATGTCACTTCAGAGCCCATCCTTCACACTTGTGCATAGCTGCTCCAGTAGTCTGGGGAATAGAGACTGAAGTAATGGCTGCCCAGCAGTCTGATCCAAGTGTAGGTGGGAGACCACCGAACTGGCTATTTGTCCCTACCATTGTGCGCCCCAGTGTGTTGGAGTGGTGTAACTCTTCCCATCTGGATGGTCATCAAGTGATTCAACAGATCCTGCAATTCATGAAGAGGTGATGTTGGTGGTTGTCTACGTCCCAGGATGTCCATAAATTCTTCTCTGCCAGTCCTGCTTGTGCCCAGACAAGACATCACCTCATTGCCCTGATGATCTGCTCTTCCTGCTGCCTGTGCCTCATCATCCTCATCAGATCAACACTGGTCTGCCTCTGTCAGATGGAAACACTACCAGTCTGGCAGTTGCGGACCAGTTCTCCACTTTATTGCTCTCCCCAAGCTCCCATCAGCTTGTAAAACTGTCACCATCGTGGTTCAGTACATTTTCGGGCTGAGTGGCTTCTCTCAGAACATAGTGTCTGATTGAGGACCACAGTTCACGCTCTGTTTTTGGAAGGTTTTCTGTTCTCCTTTGTGAGCCACCGCCAGACTCCCCATCAGGTTTCCACCCCAACTTAACAGCCAGACTGAGAGAGTGAATCAGGAGCTGGAGATATCCCTATATGACCTTGTCTCTTCAAACCCATGACCTGGAACTCCCAATTGCTTTGCGCAGAGATTGCCCAAAGTAGCTTCCAGTCATCTTCCACAGGCATGTCCCATTTTTAATGCCTGAAAGGATTCCAGTCACCATTCTTCCCTGACCAAGAATTGACGTGGGAGGTCCTGTTGCTGAACATTTGGTCCACTACTACAAGCGCACATGACGATGGGCCAGGGCACTCAGAAATAATACTCTATGCCTGGCAGGCTGGTCAGCTCCACTGAGAGAGAAGGCCTTTCAAGCCTGGGGAAGAAGTCTGGTGAGCATCTACAGAACTTCTTTTGGAAGCTGAGAGCTGTACGTTGTCCCCACCCTATGTAGGACCATTTGTGGTGCAGAAGTCTCTCAACAGAGCCTCTACAGACCGTGCCAACCATCATCGATGAAAATTCACCCAAAGTTCTATATTTCCCAGCTCAAGCCAGAGACTTCCCCGCCCTCTAGCTGAGGTCACCCACTCCCTCCCTCCTCCTCACTTGGTGATTGGGTCCTGTCCTATCCTGTGCATCTCGCCAGGCATAGGGCAGGGTCCAGTACCTCATGGATTGGGAGGGGTATGGCCCAGCTCTTGTGTTCCTATTCATGACTTCCTGGATAAGTCTTTCATCCACGACTTCCAGCAGGCCCAGGTCTCTGGCACCTCGGGAACTGCACCTAGTGAGGTGGGACCCTGTCACAACAACAGACTCTGCCATGGAGGCAGGCAGTTTAACGGGTTTGACATTCACGCTCATGTGTATGTATATTAGGGTTTATTTGTGGTTGTGATATTATTTCTTTTTTTTAATCTTCATATTTGCACAGCTTGCTGTCTTTTGCACACTGATAGTCTGCCCTGTTGGTGTAGTCGTTCATTGATTCCATTATGGTTAATGGATTTATTGAGCATGCCTGCAAGATAACGAATCTCAGGATTCTATATGGTGACATATATGCCCTTTGATGATAAATTTACTTTGAACTTTCAACTTTGTACTTGACTCCCTTCCTTTCATTTCAGTCTTGTCAAGTTTTGACCAAAGCACTATGGTAATGCCTTCTGCTTACCTTAGCTCTTGCTCTGGGAAAAAAGACTACAGTTTAGATTGACACTGTAAAGGAGCAGAATTACTTTAGTATAAAGATACTGCTTGCAAGCCACCGTGTCTGAATTAGCCTTTAATTTGAGAGTTTCAGTTAATGGCCCTTGGCCTGCTGCTTATTAATTCCCTTTTATTCCACACAGTTCTTATTAAAATTCAGTAAACTTTTCAATCCGCTTCAGTATCTCTCCCCAACACTTGGGCCATCGGCACACCCTGTCTTGATATTTCATTCTGATGCATTCAACAGATTTGAAAGCTAGCACTATACTCAGTAGCCACTTTATTAAGTTCACGTGTACACCTGCTTGTTAATGCAAATATATAATCGTCCAATCATGTGGCAGCAACCCAATGCATAAAAGCATACAGACACGGCCAAGAGGTTCAGTCACTGTTCAGACCAAACATCAGAATGGGGAAGAAATGTGATCTAAGTGACTTTGACCGTGAAATGATTGTTGGTGCCAGACAGGGTGGTTTCAGTATCTCAGAAACTGCTGATCTTCATGCACAGTAGTACCTTGAGTTTACAGAGAATGGTATGAAAAACAACAACAAAAAATCCAGTGAGCAGCTGGAAGGTGGGTGAAAATCCCTTGTTAAGGAGAAATGGCAGAGAAAGATGTGCAGACTGGTTCAAGCTGACAGGAAGGTGACAGTAACACAAATAACCATGCATTACCACAGTGGTGTACAGAACAGCATCTCTGAATGCACCGCTCATTGAACCTGGGAGTGGATGAGCTGCAACAGCAGAAGACCACAAACGTACTCTCAGTGGCCATTTTTTTAGATACTGGAGGGACCTAATGAAGTAGCCAATGAGTGCATATGCAAGAGATTGCCAATCAAATTCCACCTTTCATGTTCTACCACAGAAATTTTTTTAACCCAGGGTATGTTTAGCAAGCAAGATGCTACTGACCATAATTGCTGTCCTGTGTCAAGTTCTTTGATATCAGCTGGGTAGACGTAGTGCACATGAGTGAAGGAAGCTCATGTTCAGGTACAGACTCCAAATTTACACGGAATTCAGCCATGCCCTGCAAAACAAAAGGAATCCATTTCAGGAAAACATTCTGTTATGTGAAGTTTCATAAATCAAAACGATTGGGGATTTTGGCACAATGTATTTCTATGTATGGAAGGTCACACAATTTTCATTATCGCAACTATATCAAGAACATGTTCCCTAAATAGTCAGTAATGTGGATGAGAAAATTCATACACCAAAATCTCTTAAACGGAGGAACAACTGTAAGCCTAAGCTATGAATGAAACTGTTTGTAATGTTGTCATCCTCTTCAGCCACAATGAAAAAACAAAGAATTCTTTAAGATACTTGAAATCTGAAATAAAAATTGTAATAATGAAGGGTCATGACCTGAAACATTAACCCTGTAATTCCAAATGATCATGTGTCCAGCTTCTACAATTACGATTCTTCAATTCATGCAAAATCCTATCTCCCATGTCATATCTCATACCAGATTCCACTCTCATGTATGTACATGGAGTTCCTGATTCATTTCTCAAATTTAAAATTTTCTTGTACCCTTGAGTTTTTCTTGTGCATTTCCTCTTTGTTTGATCAGCTCTTTATTACCCCACTGCCTCACCCTACTTCAGCCATTTTACCCCGGCTAATCTGCAATCCAAAATCCCTTTGCCAAATCTTTTTTGTCTCTTCAGTCCCTTATAATCCTTTGAGAACCATGGTATCTATTTTCCTTATACATCTCCAATGAATCTTTGGTGTAGAAATAATTGTTTATGGTCTTTGCAATCCCATGACCCTTTGACCTCAATGTGTAAGACCAAACGTGAACAATACACCTCAAAATTCACCAGAAAGGCATATGTTTTGGAGAAACACAGAAAATATGGAAAGAACTCAACAAGTTTAGACAGCATCTATGGAGGGAAATGGACAGTCAAACTTTTGGGTTAAGTTCTTGTCCTAATGCTACGATATCTTCTGCCATCAGGCAGGAGGTACTGTAGCATTAAGGTAAGAACTGTTAGGATGGCAAACAGCTTCTTCCCCCAGACCTTAAGACGAATGAACTCCCTGCCACCAGCCAGGTTTCATCATACATAAAACACCAGTGGTACTATTCTCATCAGGCCAGGCAGCGTCTATGGAAAAGAGTACAGTCAATGTTTTGGGTCGAGACTCTTCATTGGGACTGGAAAGAAAAGATGAGCAGTCAGAGTTAGAAAGTGAGGGGAGGGGAGGAAGGATCACAAGGTGATAGGTGAAACTGGAAGGAGAGAGGGGAAGGGTGAAGTAAAGAGCTGGGAAGTTGGAGAAGGGAGGATCAGATAGGACAGGACAGAAGTCCATGGAAGAAAGAAATAGGGGAGGAGCACCAGAGGGAGGTGATAGGCAGATAAGGGGATAAGGTGAGAGAGGGAAATGGAAATGGGGAATGGTGAAGGAGGAAGGCATTACTGGAAGTTCGAGAAATCAGTGTTCATGCTACCAGGTTGGAGTCCACCCAGATGGAATATAAGGTGTTGCTCCTCCAGCCTGAGTGTGGTCTCATCATGACAGTAGAGGAGGCCATGGACAGACATGTCAGAATGGGAATGGGAAGAGGAATTAAAATGGATGGCAACTGGGAGATCCCATTTTTTCTGGTGGACGGCACGTAGGTGCTTGGCAAAGCAAACTCCCAAACTGCATCAGGACTCACTGATATAGAGGAGGCCACACCAGGAACATGGGATGCAGTAGATGACCCCAACAGACTCACAGGTGAAGTGTCGCCTCACCTGGAAGGATGGTTTGGGGCCCTGAATGGCAGTGAGAGAGGAGATGTAGGAGCAGGTATGGCACTTGTTCCACATGCAAGGGTATTGGGAGATTGGGTCCCACCAACAAGCACATCTTTCCCTGCACCCACTTTCTGCTTTCTGCAGGGATCACTCCTATGCAACACCACGGCCCATAAGACCATGAGACCATAAGATATAGGAGCAGAAGTAGGCCATTCGGCCCATTGAGTCTGCTCCACCATTCAATCATGGACTGATCGAATTCTGCCAGTCAACCCCACTCCCCTGCCTTCTCCCCATGCCCCTTGATGCTCTGGCTAATCAAGAACCTATCTATCTCTGCCTTAAATGTACCCACAGCCCGCTCATGGCAACAAATTCCACAGATTGTCCATTCATCCCTCCCCACTGATCTCCCTCCTGGCACTTATTTTTGCAAGTCTGCCCACTCCCCACTAACATCTTAACTACATTCTACAGAGGCATGGTTGAGAGTGTGCTGACCTTTTGCATCACAACCTGGTACTCCAGCTGCAGTGCTGCCGACAAAAAAGTCTTGCAGAGGGTGGTTAGGGGAGCAGAGAAGGTTATTGGGGTCTCCCTACCTTCTGTCCAAGACCTCTTTCAGAGTCAGTGCCTCCAGAAGACATGGTACATCATTAAAGAACCCCTCACACCCTCTCCATGAACTGTTTGTTCTTCTGCCATCAAGTAAACATTACAGGAGCATCAAACCAAAAACCACAAGGCTACTAAACAGCTTCCTCCCACAGGCAGTCAGACTGCTAAATAGCTGCTCTACCTGACTCTGCTTTGGACACTTTTAACTTGCACTGGACACTTATCAATTGATTTTAACCGACATGTGGCTGTTGTGTTTACTATTTATTGTTGCGTTTGTTATGTTATGATTGCACTTGCCCCTGGGAAACGCTGTCTCATTCTGCCCTGCAGAGCTGATGTATGGTTGGAATGACAGTAAAGTTTTTTGAATCTTGAATCTTGAATCTCCAGCAGGATCCCACCACCAAGCATATCTTTACCTCCCCCCCCCCCCACCCCACACTTCCTGCTTTCCACAGGGATCACTCCCTACGTAATTCCCTTGTCCATTTGTCCTTCCGCACTGATCTCCATCCTGGCACATCCTTGCAAGCGGAGTAAGTGCTACACCTGCCCTACACCTCCACCCTCACTACCGTGCAGGGCCCCAAACTGTCCTTCCAGGTGAAGCGATGCTTTGCTTGTGAGTCTGTTGGGGTCATCTACTGTATCTGGTGTTCTCGGTATGGCCTCCTGTATAATGGTGAGACCTGATGCAGAATGGGAGACCACTTTAGTAAGCACCGCTTTGCCCACCAGGAAAAGCAGGATGCCCCAGTGGACACCCATTTTATTTCCACTTCCTCTTTCCATTCTGACATGTCAGTCCATGACCTCCTCTACTGTTGCGATGAGGCCACACTCAGGTTGGAAGAGCATCACCTCAAGTCAAGTCAAGTAAAGTCACTTTATTGTCATTTTGACCATAACTGCTGGTACAATACATAGTAAAAATGAGACAACGTTTTTCAGGACCATGGTGTTACATGACACAGTACAAAAACTAGACTGAACTACGTAAAAAAAAAACAACACAGAGAAAGCTACACCTTATATACCGTTTGGGTAGTCTCTAACCTGATGGCATGAACATCAATTTCTCAAACTTCCAGTAATTGCCCCTCCCCTCCTTCACCTTTCCCCATTCCCATTTCTCTCTCTCACCTTATCTCCTTATCTGCCTTTCACATCCATCTGGTGCTCTTCCCCCTCTTCTCTCTTCCATGGCCTTCTGCCCTCTCCTATCAGATTCCCCCTTATCCAGCCCTGTATCTCTTTCACCAATCAACTTCCCAGTTCTTTACTTCTCCCTCCCCCCCAACATCCCCAGTTTAACCCATCACCTTGTGTTTCTTCCTCCCCTTCCCCACTTTCTTACTCTGACTCCTCATCTTTTATTCCAGTCCAGCTGAAGGGTCTCAGCCCAAAATGTTGACTATACTCTTTTCCATAGATGTTGCCTCACCTGCTGAGTTCTTCCAGCATTCTGTGTGTCTTGCCTGGATTTCCAGCATCTGCAGATTTTTTTTTATGAGTAGCGGAATAGTGTTAAACTTTTTATTTTTCAACTTGTGTCAAAAATTATTTGTTAATTTACTAGTGGTAATTGTACTTTCATGTTATGTGTGTGAGTTATATGTAATGTGTTGCACAGCTTGGTCCGGAGTAATGTGGTTTATGTACAGTTGAGTGACAATAACCTTGAACTTGAACTAAAGATCCTTCACCTGAATGGCACCTGGGCATATGAAGGATGTTAACCAAAATGGGATTGTAGATTTCCCTCCATAGATGCTGCCTAATCACTGAGTTCTTCCAGAACTTTGCGAGTTGCTCCAAATTTCAGCATCTGCAGTATCTTGTGTCTACCTCTTTTGAAGACATGGAGGCATGCCTAGGAATTCCCTAAACTTGGACAGGAGTCTCATGTATGCTATAAAATTTACCCAAACTTCAATACTAACATTCTGGGCCCTGCAGACTGGACAACCTCATGTCCATCACCCTTGTCCACTGCCACACTGCCCACCACCTACAGCACACTCCTTTGAAACCTCTTGTGGCAAACTGGAGACTGCAGCTCCAGAAGATCTCAAGATCAGGTAACAGCTCTCATTGCCAACTATCTAGCCTAACGAAGACAGAAAGACAAACGACTGCAGATGATGGAATCAGAATTGGGACAATAAACAGCTAGAGGGGTTTAGCAGGTCAGCATCTGTGGAGGCAGAGTGATAACTGGCATTTCAGGATCAGTCACTGGATCGGGACTGAGAGTGCAGTGGAAAGACAGCCAATATTCAGGTGAGTAGGAGGGCTGAAGTCGGAGCTGACAGGGGATTGGTGTATTGAGATGAAAATGGTGGTGGGGGAAATGGTGATGAACTGATTGAACCAGGTAGGGGTGGGAAGGGTGAAGGTAGAGGGTGCAATTGGAGGATGCAAGGTGAAAAGTACAGGTAACCATGGGCTGCAGATTCTCAAATATGATTAAGTATGGAAGATGTTAGGAGGGACCAGCTAAGAGAAGGCTGATGGACAGTTCGAACCAGTGGGCGAGGGGATAAAAGGCCCAGTGGATTGTATGTGGGCAGTCGGCTGATGGAATCAGATGGGGGTGCAGAAACACATGGAATTGGGGAATTGGAAATAAATGTGGGGGAGTGGAAGGTGAAAACCTGGATGGATTAGATGGAAAGTAAAGGTTACAGGTTACCTGAAAATGAAAAACTCAATGGGTTATACGCTACCCAGGTGAAATACTAAGCACTGTTCTTCTAGTTTGTGTTGGGCTTTAGCCTGGGGACGCAGAAAGCTGAGCACAGACAGATTAGTGCAGGAACAAGAAAGGCTGATGAAATGGCTTACACCCAGCAGCTCAAGATAGCCACTAAAAATTAAGCCCAGGTGCTCAGAAAAGCAGTTGCCTAGTCTACACTTGAGTCATTGATGGAAAGGAAACCACATGCACTGAATGCAATAGACAGGCTGGGGAAGGGGCACATATGTCTCTGCCTCACCTGGAAGGGCTGCTTAGGTCCCTGGACAGTGGTAAGGGATGAGGTGTAGTGACATGTCTTACAACTCGTATGGTTGCATGGGAAAGTGCCAGAGGATGGGTCGGAGTGGATAGGAAGGATGATTGGACCAGGGTGTCAGTCACAGAGACTGGCTTAAGGATAATCGCTAATGATGAAACATACCTCAATATTTATGTTTCAAGTTCTGAAATGGATCAAGATCCAATAATTCACCTTGTTCATGCTCTCTTGTGGCTCTCAAAAATGTTGTTTCTGCAGGAGGAGTGGACAGTTTCCATTACTATTGATAAAGCTTAGGCTAATAACCAGCATGTTAAGTGAAGAAGCCATGTTTATAGCCATTGTTTCCCAATACAAAGCTCTTGTCCTCATAATGATCTGTTTCTTTCATGCCTCTGCTGTGGTAATTCACTTTGTACAGCCCTGGGCAAGAAACCAAAGGATTTCAAAGAGGAATTTCAAGCTCAACAGGTAAAAGGGTCTGGGGAGGACACAAAAAATAAAGGGTTCATGTAAACTGAGCTTGTTGCACATGTTGCAGCTCTTCCCACTGGAAATTAGCACAATCATTTCTCGCAGCCAAGCCATTTTTTAAAAAAGTTGGCAGATACTATCACTTCATCTCTGTCACCTGTGTAATGAAGTAAACAATGTAGGAACACAGATTAGATCATCCATTATCAAACACCCCATGAAAACAAGAGAAACCACCTGCAGTTTAACAGATGTTTAATCAATTACTGCAGCTCTTATGAAACGTCCTCCTCAATCCCTCGCAACGCTGGCTATACTCGAAAGGGGTGGGGGGGGGGTGAAAACGTGATGTGAGAAAGGTAGTAAGCAAGTGGTATTTTTCAGTTTAATGTCTCCAATGTAAAAAACAAACATTTGTAAAACAGTCAAATTCCCATAATAGAAACAGGCCCATTATTTGCTGTGAGGTTATATGCAATTTATCTGCTGCAGATCAGTTTATATTCATTAGCAGTAAAATAATAATTTCTTTTTGTGGCAAACTGATCTTAAGTATCTTTTTTTGTAATCTCTCCTTATCTATTACCCTGGAACACCTGGACAGCAAAGGTGCATACATCAGAATGCTCTTTTATCAACTACAGTTTGACATTCAGTACACTGATCCTCTCAAAACTAATCCATAAGCTTCAAGACCTTGGCCTCAGTATTTCTTTGTGCAATTGGACACACAATTTCCTCACTTTCAGACCCCAGTCAGTTCAGATTGGCAACAGCATCTCCTCCACAATCTCCATCAGCGCAGGTGAACCACAAGACTGTGTGCTTAGCCTCCTGTTCTACTCACTTTACACTTATAACTGACTGCCCCAATGCCATATTCAAGTTTGCTGACGACACTCATGTCCTAGGCCAAATCAAAGGTGGTGATGAATCAGCATATAGATGGGAAAAGACTGAAAATCTGGCTCGGTGGTGCCACAACAATAACCTCTTCTCACTCTCAGCAAGACCAAGGAGCTGATTATTGACCTCATGAGGAGGAAACCAGAGACCATGAGCCAGTCACCATTGGGGGATCAGAGGTGGAGAGGATCAGCAACTTTAAATTCCTTGGTGTTATCATTTCAGAGGACCTGTCCTGGGCCGTGCTTTCTTTGTAAATGCAACTACAAAGAAAGCACAGCATTCCCTCTACTTCTTTAGGAATCCGCAAAGATTTGGCATGTTATCTCAAACTTCTATAAATGTGTAGTGGAAAGCATACTCACTGTGGCTGCATCACAGCCTGGTGTGGAAACACCTTCAATGGAAAATGCAACAAAAAGTAATGGATACGTCCAGTCCCTTCCCACTGACGTTTGGACTTCGCCACCTGGTTCAGGAACAGTTATTAACCCTGAACCATCAGACTCCTGAGCCAGAGGGGTTAACTTCACTTGCTCAGTCACTGAACTGTTCCCACAACCTGTGGATGCACTTTCAAGGACTCTTCACCTCATGAACGATATTTATTGTTTGCTTACATTATTATTATTATTATTATTATTATTATTATTATTATGTTCTTTTTGGATTTGCGTAGTTTATTGTCTTTTGCACACTGGTTGTACACCAAGTTGGTGTGGTCCTTACTTGATTCTATAATGGTTATTAGATTTATTGTGTATGCCCGCAAGAAAATGCACCTGAGGGTTGCATATGGTGTCACATATGTACTTTAATAGTAAAATTACTTTCAGCTTTGAAAATTGAAATATAACCTTTGGTTGGGATAAAGGAGGGATCAGCACAAAAGTTCTCTGAGTATAGCATTTTGTGTGGACACACTGAGTTCTAGTAAAGGACTTGGAGTTATGCAGCAGCAGGCAGACCCAATGCTGGCATCTTACCCTGTGCATTTATTTAAGGGGATAATGGGGGAGTGGAAGTGCTGCATATTTCATTGTTGATGCATTAATGAGATATGAGGGTTGCTTTGCAAACTTGGCCAAGTGTTTTAGAGCGCAGTCTGTGAGCTAAAGAGATGAATGAGACAAGATTTTTACTGCGTTGCACCAGTGTCTATATGTCCTTAGTAACAGATGTTTGGTCTCTCTACAAAGATAATGGTGGTGCTGTAAAGTTGGTTTGACCTGTGTAAAAAATACTGAACAGTGCTAAGGAAGTAACAAATGATCATGACTCTTCTTGTTTTACTGGGGGAATGCTTAGCCACGCTTCCTTTTAAGCACATAATCACTCCAAAGCAACTGAAGCCCATACATTTTCCTCGCTAATAGCTCAGAAGCCATTTTGCCATAATTTATGGGGACAAAGTTCAAAGTTTTAATAATATTTGGATAATATCTTTGCCTTGATGTCTTTGTGCTTTGATGAATAGAATGTAAGTGGGCACATTTCGATTCAGAGCATGACAATGTAAGTGTTAACAACGGAATACTTTACTCAACCTTTATGGAATGCTTACAAAACAGTTTGCTCATAAATAATAGATATCGCCATGAAGAATAATAAGCAGCATCGGAGAGTACACAGGCTGCGTGTTCATACAGGCCATAAGCAACTGTCCATTTAGTGGCTTCATGTTATTCAGATGAATGAATTTCAAGGAACAGAATTGTGGTTTAAAGAAAAGCCCTTACAGATATTGTATATATCAATATGAAAAGAAAGTGGTGAAGCACGGAGTTAAACTCAGTGCAGAGGTATATTGTAATTTCCATGTTGATGATAATATTTATACAGCTGAGTATATTATTACCCAAAAAATCTGTTTTTTTTCCACTCAGTGAAACTCCCTGATTGAATAGGATTCAGAAACTGGGCATAATAATGTTTAATTTTTGTGAGTTCTCTGCACGCACCTTTTGCAGTAATGCAACTTTAACATCAATAAGGAAATATGTCAAATAACCACAATAAATAAAGGGTTGAGCAAGTCACTTTGCATGTACTGATTCAATGCATGTAATGTATGATCTGTGGTAGCAGCCTGAAATGTAACGTATTGAGTTGAATCATAAACTGCAGGAGGGAAGTTTGAAAGGTTTATCAATATCATCTCTACCTCAAAACCTATTCTGGGCCCAACATATTAATGCAAGTACAGAGATGGCATGACAGTAGCTATATTTTATTAGGAGTTTGAGGAGATTTGGTATGTCACCAAAGACACTCGCAAAAGTCTACAGATGTACCGTGGAGAGCATTCGAACTGGTTGCATCACTACCTGGTCCGGTGGGGTCACTGCACGAGATCGGAAAAAGCTGCAGACAGCAGTAAACTCAGCCAGCTCCATCACGGACACTAGACTCTCCAGCATCAAGGACAGCTTCAAAGAGTGATGCCTGGAAAAGGGGTGCAATCATCATCAAGGACTCTCATCTCCCTGGACTTGCCCCCTTCTCACTGCTACCATCAAGGAGGAGGTACCCCAATGTTGACACACACTCAACATTTCAGGACAGCTTCTTCCCTTCTGCCATCAGATTTAGGAATAGACAATGAACCCATGAACACTTCCTCTGAAATTTTTCCCCTCTCTTGTTGCAATACTTACTTATTTTTATACATACTTTTTATTGTAATTTATAGTTTTTATTATTATGTATTACAATATACTGCTACTGCAAACAACAAATTTCACAACATGCTGTACTTTGGTGAGAGTATACCTGATTCTGATTCTGAGTTCTATTCCCCCTGAGAACGTAGCCCTGAATAGATGGTTCTTTATAACATACACAAAATTATTGATTGCTTTCTATGGTAGACCAATACTTTTCCAATAGAATCTGATGTTTGACAGGACTGGCTAGTCAACAACAACAACAAATGCAAAAGAAACATTGCAATTCCGTAATGTCTTTAACAGAGTGAAACTAATCCAAGGTAATTAAAGCAACACATGCAAATTGCTGGAGGAATTCAGCAGGCCAGGCAGCATCTATGGAAAAGAATACAGTCAACGTTTTGGGCCGAGAGCCTTCCGCAGGTTAGGAGAAAAAATGCTAAGGAGTCGATTTAAAAGGGGGGGGGAGGGAAGGAGAAACACAAGGGTATAGATGAAATCTGAACAGGGAGAAATGAAATAAACAGCTGGGAAGTTGATTGGTGAAAGAAACAGAAGGCCATGGAAGAAAGAAAAGGGGGGAGGAGCACCAGAGGGAGGCGATGGGTGGGCAAGGAGATAAGGTGAGAGAGGGGAAAGGGGATGGGGAAATGGTGAAGGAGGGGGCATTACCAGAAGTTTGAGGAATCGATGTTCATGCCATCAGGTTGAAGGCTACCCAGGTTATAAGGTTTTGTTCCTCCAACCTAAGTGTGGCCTCATTACGACAGTGGAGGAGGCCATGGATAGACATAACGGAATGGGAATGGGAAGTGAAAGTAAAACAGGTGACAACTGGAAGATCCCACTTTTTCTGGTGGATGAAATGTAGGTGCTTGGCGAAGTGCCAGGCGGGAGATCAGTGGGGAGGGATGAATGGATGAGGGATCCCTGTGGAAAGCAGAAAGTGGGGGTGGGGGGGAGTGAGCTTAGTGGTGGGATCCCATTGGAGATGGCAGAAGATTCAGAGAATTACGTGCTGGACGGGAAGGCTGGTGGGGTGGTAGGTGAGGACAAGAGGAGCCCTATCCCTGATAAGGTGGCAGGAGGAGCAGACATATGCGAAATGAAACAGGTGCGGTGGAGGGCGACGTTGATGGTGGAAGAAGGGAAGCTCCTTTCTTTGAAAAAGGATGACATCTCCTTCGTTTTGGATCCTAAGAGCAGATGCAGCCGAGACGGAGGAATTGAGAGAAGGGGATGTAACAGAGTGGGAAGAGGTATAGTCCAAGTAGCTGTGAGAGTCTGTGGGTTTACAATAGACATCAGTGGATAAGTTGTCTCCAGAGATAGAGACAGTGAGATTGAGAAAAGGGAGGGAGATGTTGGAAATGGACTAGGTAAATTTGAGGGAAGGGTGTAAGTTGGAGGCAAAGTGAATGAAGTTGATGAATTCAGCATGGGTGCAGGAAGCAGCACCAATGCAGTCGTTAATGTAGCGTAAAAAGTGCGGGATGGTCACCAATGTAGGCTTGGAACATAGACTGCTGTACACAGCCGACAAACAGATAGGGACCCATGTGAGTACCCATAGATGAGGCCACACTTAATCTGGAGAACAATACCTTATATTCCATCTGGGTAGCCTCCAACCTGATGGCACGAGCATTGATTTCTCAAACTTCTGGTAATCCCCCGTCTTCACCATTTCCCATCCTCTTTTCCCTTTCTCATCTTATCATCTTACCTGCCCATAGCCTCCCTCTGGTGCTTCTCCCTCCCTTTTCTTTCTTCCATGGCCTTCTGTCTCTCTCACCAATCTACTTAGCTCGTTGCTTCATCCCTCCCCCTCCAGGTTTCACCTATCACCTTGTGCTTCTCTCTCCCTTCCCCTCACCTTTTAAATCTACTCCTCAGCTTTTTTTCTCCAGCCCTGCCAAAAGGTTTCGGCCCGAAACGTTGACTTTACTCTTTTCCGTAGATGCTGCCTGACCTGCTGAGTTCCTTCAGCACTTTGTTTGTGTTGCTTGGATTTTCAGAATCTTCAGATTTCCTCTTGTTTCCAAGGTAATGAAGGTCAGTTTCATTTGGAAAAACAGCAAGATCTGACAAATCATGGTACTGAGATTTCATTGATAAGTTGGCACAAAGTATACCTAAGCTGCACTTTCATTGATTCAATTGAACAAAACAATTATAACCCAGCCAAAAGAAGCAACATTTGAGGGGAGAATTAGGCTCCACTCACATCTTTCAGAAAGGGCAATTTGCCATTTTTACATAATCTGGCCTGCAGGTGGGTCCATCTTCACCAATGAGCTTGACCTTTAGATAGATAGATAGATAGATAGATACTTTATTCATCCCCATGGGGAAATTCAACTTTTTTCCAATGTCCCATACACTTGTTGTAGCAAAACTAATTACATACAATACTTAACTCAGTAAAAAATATGATATGCATCTAAATCACTATCTCAAAAAGCATTAATAATAGCTTTTAAAAAGTTCTTAAGTCCTGGCGATTATCCTCTACAATAATCCTGCTCCTGCTTCCCAGGTGCTTATTTCCTTTTGAGGGGTAAAGGAACACATTTTCTCAAAATGTTGTATGTAACTGGTTTACAGTTTGACTAAAAGCCCAGGTGGATCACTCAGATCAGAGCTCAGAATCAGGTTTATTATCTCTGACATATGTCATGAAACTTGTTTTGTGGCATTGGTACAGTGCGGGACATAAATGTGTTATAATGAGTTACAACAAATAGCACAAAAACCAAAGAGTGGGGTAGTGATGTGTGATGGAGCACGATGATGCCGTTGTAGCACTTCAGCCACAATGGCACCAGCATACATCAGTAAACTATGCTGATATGCTGCTATGGGATGGAGTTTTCTCCAGCTCTGGAGAATGTATTTAAGTGGACAGCACAAGTTAACAAATTCCCATGGGAATGTAGTCTGGGCAACTTTAACCGCTTATCCTAAAGGTTTCTGCAGTACCTGGATTTTCTCCCTTCAAGTTGCAGGTTTTTGATAGAATTTTAGCATCACATTGCTTCACGTGAAGTCTGACTGCACTGAACATTGATTTCTCTTGTAACTTAATCCGGTGGTGTCCAGGCCACAGACTATGAACTTTCACGATGAAAACTGCATGTTGAAATGGAAATTAGTTCTATAAGATTAAATGTGAACTCTTGTCTATGTCGAATGTTAATTTAAATTATATTGTGATATCTCACAAACACTTCTGGCATAAATGCAAGTTTTAGGCAACCTCATTAAACTAAATTACACATTAAGGATTAAGCTGCCAGAATTTTAAATTCCTCAGCGATTTCAAAGTTGTACCGCCATAGTCCAAAGTTGCAACTGCAGAGGTCTGTCCCTTTATTAATGCATTGGTGGAACTTACTGGTGACTTGGGATTCTGAAGCTACCACTAATTCTAGATGTCTGCCAATTAGAACATTGTTGGTGTTATTCACAGCTGGTTTACAGACTGGGGGAGGATGTTCCTGAGGAAATGATCCAATATAGTATGTTCTTCATTAATGACTTAAGTTAATTTTTACAATTATGAACACAATTTTAAGCGGGGTCACTATTATACTATAGCTAATTTGCACATCACAAACTGAAGTCAGATATTGTCAAATAATACACTTTGATGAGTTAGTAGAGTGATGGATGTTGGACAGGTTACTTTGGAGAACTCTCCTACTCTCTTCTGAAATGTCCCACTAATGAGGGTTGATGAATCATCTATTTGTCGGATCTTTCAAAAGGCAATGCAACATTCTTTCAATATAAGATCAGACTGAAAAGTAAAAAAAGGAATCTGTGGCACAACTCTTCAGATTCGTGGATGAATGACTTCTACTCCAGATCAAAAAAGTCTGCACAGATAGGCTAAAATGTGCCTGGTGGGACATACAATTGTGGTAGTTTGGGAGATGATGCACTGCCACCATTGACATGTGTGCTTCTGATGAATGAACTCAATGCCATCCCAAATGTTCTTTCTCAATTTTGAGCAGCCAAGGCTGGTGGGAATGTTACATTTTTCCAAAAAGATTGAAAGTGACCTTGAACTGTTTAAATACCTGCCTGGTAATCTCTTGTAATAATAGAGCTTGGTGTAAAATGTCTGGTGTCAGCATGCATCAGGCATGGCCCGCCAAATGGAACTGACAGAGTGTAATTGGGCTCACACTTCTAAGTATGATGGCTCTGGAGAATGAGATAACATTCTTAGCCTGGAAATGGATTTAGAGGATTTTGCATAAAAAGCATTGGACATCTCTCAAATGTTTTCAAATGCTTACTGTTCAGGAGTATGTGGCTCACAAGCATTTAGGAAGGGAGAGATCTCTGCTCTCTAATTGACCATGAAAGTTGGTTTCAGACCCTGATATTCAAATACTCTTTCTGATCAGGTAGGTAGGACATTACAAGCGCAAAGAGGGGCATATTATTGTGCGATGTAGTCTCGAACAGCAGTAAGCTGTAATAGCACAACACAAAGGTGCTAAATATCCATCAGTATATCATAGACCATAGAACAATACATCAGAGAAACAAACTCTTCAATCCCTGCTACCAAATTACGAGGGGTGATTGATATGTTCGTGGCCTAAGGTAGGAGTCAATTTTAGAAAACCTAGAACACTTATTTTTCAACATAGTCCCCTCCTACATTTACACACTTAGTCCAGCGGTCATGGAGCGTACGGATCTTGGACCTCCAGAAAACGTCCACAGATGGATGATTGATAAGTTTGTGGCCTAAGGTAGAAGGAGATGAGTTATACAGCTCTCATTACATGCACATGCAGGTCAACTCTTTGAGTGATTAGGCAGAAAGCTTGAAGTTAATAATTCATCTCCTTCACCTTAGGCCACGAACTTATCAATCACCCCTCATAAATTATTCCCATCTGCCTGTTGTCTACACCTCTTCATTGCCTGCCTGTTCATTCATCTATTTAGATTCCTATAAATATTACTACCATATCTGCTTCTACCACCGCCCTTGAAAGTACAATTTAAAAATATTCCAATCATTGTGTAAAAAGCTTACCTCACACATTTCCTGTAATATTGTTCCTCTCTCACCTTAAATCTATGCCTTCTAGTATGTGATAGTTCCAAGTGATGTGATAGTGATAAGGAAGGCGGGCTCTGTCGTGGGCAAAGTACTGGAGAGTTTAACATCGGTAGCTGAGCGAAGGGCGCTGAGTAGGCTACGGTCAATTATGGAAAACCCTGAACATCCTCTACATAGCACCATCCAGAGACAGAGAAGCAGTTTCAGCGACAGGTTACTGTCGATGCAATGCTCCTCAGACAGGATGAAGAGGTCAATACTCCCCAATGCCATTAGGCTTTACAATTCAACTGCCAGGACTTAAGAACTTTTTTAAAGCTATTATTAATGCTTTTTGAGTTAGTGATTTAGATGCATATCATATTATTACTGAGTTAAGTATTGTATGTAATGAGTTTTTGCTACAACAAGTGTATGGGACATTGGAAAAATGTTGAATTTCCCCATGGGGATGAATAAAGTATCTATCTATCTATCTATCTATCTATCTATCTATCTAAGTGCCAATTTTGATAGCATCTGGCAAGTATGGATTTGGATAGGTTATTCAGTGGCCAAGGGATGCTTGGTAAGTGAAAGGCCTTCTAAAGTGTAGTTTTGAGAGCACAGCCATTCTATGTTCCTGTCAGAATAAATGGCAAGATGAACAGGTTTGGAAAATCTTTGTTCTAAAGAGATATTGAGGCCCTGGTTAAGAAGAAGAAGAATCTGTATAGCAGGTATAGAGAGCAAAGAACAATGAGCCAGTTGAGAAGTGTAACAATTGCAATACTTCCTATTAAGTGTTTGATTCAATAAGGTGATGGATCAGCATATAGGAGGGAGATTGAAAATTTGGTTGAGTGGTGCCATGACAACCTCTCAATATCAGCAAGACCAAACAGCTGATTATTGACTTCAGGAGGAGGAAACTGGAGGTGCATGAGCCAGTCCTCATGAATTCCTCCATGTTTTCATTGCAAAGGTTCTGTCCTGGGTCTACCACACAAATGCCATCACAAGGAAAGCACAGCATCGCCTCTACTTTCTTAGAAGTTTGCCAAGATTCAGCATGTCATCTACAACTTTATCAAACTTGCACAGATGTGTGGTGGAGAGTATATTGACTGGTTGTGTAATGACCTGGTATAGAAACACCAGTGCTCTTGAACAGAAAAGCCTACAAAAAGCATTGGATACAGTCTTTCCCATTATTAAGCACATCTACATGGAGCACTGTCACAGGAAAGCAGCACCCATCATCAAGGATCCCCACCATCCAGGTCATGCTCTCTTCTCACTGCTACCATTAGGAAGAAGGTACGGGAGCCTCAGAAGCCACACCACCAGGTAAAACGGATGGTAGACAAGCTGGAGCTGAGTGTTTACAGGAAAAAGTCTCACACAGACCAGTGCCTGAATTTCCAGTCAAATCATCCAAAGAAGGCAATGCTTGGCATTGTTCGAAGCCTGGCACTAAGAGCAAATACCTTGCGCACAGCTAGAGCTGCAAATGAGGAAGAGTGCAAAAAGATCAGAGAAGCATTCAAGAAAAATGACTACCTTCTGCACATAATTGAGAAAGGAATGGAGTGCAACATAACACCAAAACAAAGGCAAACTCCAGATAGAATAGTGATTATGGCAGCTTAACTGAAAAGCTAAGATGAATTTGCCAAAAATATCGTGTTTAGTTAATAGCGAAAAGTGAGGACACAATTAGAAAAAGGCTAAGCAACATGGCCCCTGGAAGACCTAAAGAACTGTGTCAGGGAGTTGTGTACTCCATACCTCTACCACGTTGCCAAAAAGCATATATTGGTGAGACTGGAAGGCCACTGAAGATCAGGGTAGCAGAACATAACAATGTCTCAAAAGACCTGAGAACAGAATGAAGTGGGATCACTGAACTCTGCCTATCATGCTCATATAGACCAAGTTCTGATGAGACCAGGATCCTTGGCAAGGAAAAGAATCCCTACAAGAGGAGGATTAGAGAATCACTAGAGATGGAGCATGTGGGCAACTTAAATGTCGGTTCTAAGAGTGTAGAGATAGCTTCAATCTGAGACCACACATTCCAAAAGAGGGTTTAGCCTAAAAACTCGACTAATCAGAACAAGGCCAATTCAAACCAGAAATAGGCAATTCAGAACCAGCCAATCAGGATTGGTCATTAAGCCCTGACCATTCCCTGCTCACTGGAGAGGGTATATATGGAACTGTTTCTGGAGGACTTGTCATTGGAGTAACTTGTGCCTGAGGAAGATGGTTGGATTTGTCTCTGTAAGTATGTGACTGTTAAGGCTAAGGGATAGTAAGGGTAAATAGTTATTATCCCTTAGCCATCAGCCTCTTAAACCAGAGGTGATAACTTCACTTGACAATTACTGAATTGTTCCCAAAACTATTGGACCCACTTTCAAGGCCTCTTCATCTCATGATCTCAATATTTAAGGCTTGTTTATTTATTATTATTTTCTTTTTGTATTTTCAAAGTTTGTTGTCATTTGTATACTGATTATTTGTCCACCCTGTTGGGTGTGGTCTTTTGTTGATTCTATTGTGTTTCTTAGCTTTATTGTGAATGCCCACAAGGAAAACAATCTCAGATTGTATATGATGACATATATCTACTTTGATAATAAATTTACTTTGAAGAAGGAAATCAGGAGGGCTAAAAGAAAGTACAAGGTTGCTTGAGCAGATGAGAAGTGTAAACCCAAGGGCTTCTACAGATATATTAAGAGCAAAAGGATAGCAAGGGATAAAATTGGTCCTCTTGAAGATTAGATTGGTTATTTATACATGGAGCCAAAAGAGATGGGGGAAATAATTTTTTTTTAGCATCTGCATTTACTTGGGAGTGGACATGAATCCATGGAAGTAAGGCAAAAGAGGTGTGGGGTCATGGGCCATATATGCATTATAGAAGAGGACATGCTTGCTCTCTTGAGAAAATTAGGGTAGATAAGTCTCTAGAGCTTGAGAAGATGTCCCTTCAGACCTTGTGGAAACTATTGTAGAAATTGTAGGGGCCCTGGCAATGGTATTTTAAAAATCCTTAAGTGCAGGTGAGGTGCCAGAGGACTGGAGGATGGCTAATGTTGTTCAAGAAATAAGATGGGAAATTATAGGCCAGTGAGCCTGACATCAGTAGTCAGTAAATTATTGGAGGTATTCCAAGAAACAGGAAATATAAGTGTTTGGATTAACAGGAACTGATCAGGAAAGTCAACATGGTAGGTCATACCTAACCAATCTTATTGAGTTTTTCAAGGAGGTTATCAGGAACATTACTGAAGGAAAGGCAGTGGATATTGTGTACATAGACATTAACAAGTCCTTTGACAAAGTTCCACATGGAAGACTGATCCATAAGGTTCAGTGACTTGGCACTCAGGATGAAGTAGTGAATTGGATCAACATTAGCTTAGTGGAAGAAGCCAGAGAGTGATAGTGGAAGGTTGTCTCTCTGACTGGAGTCCTTTGGTGTGCCAGGGATCGGTGCTGGGTCTATTGTTATGTGTCATCCACATAAATTATTTTTATGATAATGTGGCAAACCAATTCAGCAAGTTCTAGATGACTCTAAGATTGGAAACATAGTGAAAGGCAAAGAATCAAAGCTTGCAGTGGGATCTGGACCCGCTGTAAAAATGGGTTGAAAATCGAGGATGGAATTTGATGCAGACAAATGTGAGGTTTTGCACTTGGAGGACAAACCAGGGTAGGACTTGCACAGTGAATGATAGGGCACTGAGGAATACGGTAGAACAAATGGCTCTGAGAACGCAGGTCCATAATTTTTTGAAAGTGGCATCACGGATAGACAGGATCATGAAGAGAGCTTTTAGCACATTGGTCATCATAAATCAGAATATTTCCAGGGATTGGGATGTTTTGTTGAAGTTGTACAAGATGTTGGTGAGGCCAAATTTGGAAGATTGTGTGCACTTTTGGTCACCTTCCTGTCATGGGATGGCTGTGTAAATATGTTGTACTGTATCTGCTCTATGATACGCTGTGCTGCTTTGTAAAATAAGAATAAATAATAATAAAAATTTGAATTACCAAAAAAAGATAGCAATAAGATTGAAACAGCACAGAGAAAATTTACAAAGATGTTGCTAGGATTTGAGGACCTGAGTTATAGGAAAGGTTGAATAGGTTAGAACTTTATTTCCTGCAACATAGGAGAATGAGGGGAGATTTGGTAGAAGCATGCAAAATTATGAGGGGTGTAGATTTATTACAAGCAGGCTTTTTTCACTGAGGATAGGTGAGACTAGATCTGGAAATCGTAGGTTAAGGGTGAAAGGTGAAGTATTTTGGGGTCACCTGAGGGGGAAATGACTTTATTCAGAGGGTGGTGCAAGTATAGAACAAGCTGCCAGTGGAAGTGGTGGGTGCAATTTTTTGATTGCAACTTCTAAGAGAAGTTTGTGTAAGTACATGGATGGGAGGAATGTGGAGGGTTGCGGTCCAGGCGCCGGTTGATAGAACTAGGCAGTGTAACAGTTTGGATAATCTGAGGGGCCTTTTCCAGTGCTGTAATATTCTATGACTAAGTATGACAGCCCACTGACTCCCAGTCAGAATAACGGCACTCCATGCTCTGTCCTCCATGGCCATGCCAATTTTCAGTCCAATCTATCAAGCCTCTGTGAATCCCCTGTGCCTTAATTTTCTAGGTCAGGCTACTATGAGGGACCTTGTCGAATACTTTACTAAAGTAAATATGTTGGCTATATATCAAGGGGAAAAGTCACTGAAGCTGCTGTTAAAGAAACAATTTTGGCAATTAGCCTTAGTGTTCAAGCCATAGAAGCCTTTATTTTGAAGCACTAAGATACCAATTGTAAAAAAATCCCCGAGGCAGCTCAACTTTCAAAATGATTTTACCATGATTGCACTGCAAGTACAAAGCATTGTAATTACCAGGTACTTACAGAGAAAAATCAAGGTGTTTAGGCTAACATGCCTACCCCATAGGCTACCTAATATTTCTGCCCTTCATAAGCTTTCTTAGCTTTTCTAGCCTTCATCATCTTTACCTTCAATTTCTATCTCACTAATATATCCAAGTTGCTTTGAAATATTGCCTTGCTATCCACCTCAGTTACTCTTCATGGTAAAGAATTTTGCATTCTTGTTTTCTGGAAAAAGGAGTTTCTCCAGAATTCCCTGTTAGATTTTTCAATGCAATTTTCAATGCATTTTTCAATATGATCTTGGTTCTCATTTTTCCCTCAGGAGAATATATCTTCTCTCTCATAGTCTTTCAGACCTCTATTTTGTTAATGATTAATATTAAAAAACTCGTGCACAGTGGTTAATGTGTATTTATAGGGAACACACGATAACTTCATGAGGAAGAAAGGAAATGAAAGGTCTGTTGTAAGTTCTGATTTTGCAATTTAGCAATTTTTATCAGTAAGAAAATATCCTCTTCATACTTGTGCATAAGTACAAAAGCCCAACATGTATATGAGTGAGTTGTGAACTTTTGAAGTTGAGAGACATTCATTCTTTTGTAGGTATATGAATTTGAAGCTAAGCTGATGTTCTTGCTATGAAAAGCACCACTTCTGTAGGAATTATCACAAGTTATTTCAGATAACTCAGGGTTCTCAACAAGTTGAGAGTCATACAGATGCAGCAGAGAAATGGGAATTTCGGCCTGTTATGTGCAGTCCAACCATTAAGTACCCACCTATACTAATCCTATTTTCATTCTTCCTATATTTCTGTCAGATCCCACCAGATTCTTCCAGTTGCCCACACACTAGGGAAAATTTAGTGTGGCCTGTCAATCTACATGTCATTGAACTGTGGGAGGAAACCAGAGTACCCAGGGGAAGCCCACAGTGTCTCAGGGAGAATGTGCTGACTCCACACGGGCAGTAGCTAAATTCAGTAATAAACCCAGGTCTCTGAGGCTTTCAGTCAGCAGCTCTACCAGCTGCACTAGTGTGCCATTCAAGGCTGTGTGAAGGAGCTCCCAGAATTGTTCGGAAGGGATCTTCAAGATTTGGACGCAGTGACACTATATTGCAAAGACAAGATGGCATGTAATAAGTTGGTGGTGTCCCCATGCCTTATTCTAACAGTAGAATGATTTTTGTGTAAGTCCTTAATACTGCTTTCTTCTGTGTCTATCAGCTCAGGTTTACAGTAGCATCAACAAATGAACTTTGCATTCTACTTATTTTTCTGTCAACCAGCAGCTCTTCTGATTGGCTGAAGTAGAATTCAATCCTTCTGTCCCATATTTCTATATCAATTTCAAATTTGCATATTTGCCAAGTGTTTCTTTACTTTATTTTTTTCTACATTTTGACTTTTAATATTGAGTTTTAATTTTCTGCTTTATTATTCAACCATTTCTGTTTATGCAGGTGTACTTTACATTATGATGAAAATGGTTTTTGATGTTTACATTGTGTCGATGGCTTACTAGTTTCTTTAAAAGTGTTACTATAGCTCCATTTTAACAGATATTTGCATTTTTCACATGACCAGTTTCCTCCTCAAAGAGGAAGAGTTTTTAAAATTGCAACTTCGCTGAGGAAAATATTTTCAGCCATCAAGCCCAGTGATGCTCAGCAATGAAATATAAGAATGTTTATCACTTTAAAAAAAGTGACTTGACTAAATGGTTAGCAGAGCCAGATTAAAAAGGAAGATTTTTATTCTTGTAATCATATCTCTACAATACAGAATTATTGGGTAAGGTCTACTGCCCAAAAATACAGCCTACAGTCAATCCAAGCACAAGTATACTGTTTTGGTGTGGCAGGTGTACCTTGTTGACCCATGAATGAGCAAGGAAGTATCAAACCAGTGGAAGAGCAACAGGCAGCCAACAGCATATTGAAGATGTTTGCCTCCCTACGTGTCACCTGAAAGCTTTCTTGCCAATGAAGAGCAGCCCAAAGTTTTGCTGCCCGACTGAACTATGAGGACCCTTAAATAATTCCAGACGTGCCTGACCTGTAGAAGCATTTTATAAAATTCTTAAGACTTAACTTAAGGAAATCAATATTATTAAAATATTTAAACTAAAATCAGCTAAACATTTAAAAAATTATAATAAATAAATAAATAATCAACACTACACAAACTGAAGCGAAAGGAAGTTCCTTTCTTTTCCACAATCCCCAATGGTAAATCCTGTGTCTGATCTTGGTGCAGAAAGCATTGTGGAACCTCAGCAAGACTGAGCTCCACAGTGGTCCAATGGTAGAGCACTTACAGAAAGTATGAGTTATTCCCATTTATAATGTAAAGTTCAGAACTTTCAAGTTCGAGCAAGCACATGTACCTGCTGCCATTTAAACATGCAAGTTCTATTAATTCCAGAAACTGGAAAATCTGGGACAGCTAAACCTGATAATTATTTTAAATTATTGATTTTGGCATGCAAGAATTGTAAACAGAAGCAAGATAGAGAGAAATCACAGGGAGTCAATGTGTCTTCCATGTGTTATAGTGGCTAGGCACTATAAAAAATATCTTAAAAATGTATTCTTGTATCTACTCGGGAAGGAGCATCTGTCCTAGGAGAATTCCTAGTTGCACTTGCGTCTTTATGCGGACTTTACGATCATGGCGAACAAAGATAGTCCGCAGTCTATTTTTCTCAACATAAAATCAATGTTGGTTTACTCCCACTGAATCCCTGTTTTGTGTGGGAAGAGTGAATAAAATTATCTTTAAGCAGGGTGGGGTGATCAGATATAGGATTACATCTTTTTTCCAGTGTCGGCATGTTTTCACAGCTCTTGCGCAGAATTATATTTGGTACAACAGAAAGTGTGTTTAGAACCAACAGCTGATTGGATTACAGTGGTTGCTGTGGCAATGTGACTCTGCAGAAAGCATTACAAAGTTCCTTTGGAGACTTCCCAAAGTAAAGTCTACGTAAAAAGAAAAGCAACTTTTTATCGTAAGATTACACATTTGAAGTTCTTCTGTAGCATGTTTATTACAAAGGTCGGGGTACTTTGTTTATATTATACTCTGCTAGTTTGACGACAGTAACATTGACAGTGATCCTGAACTAATAAATGTATAGTCTCTCAACAGATTGTCACATGGCTCTTAAAGTTCATCTTCGCTCAGACTCTGTTCCCTATTGACTCTAATGTATACATGCATACATTTGAGCAGATAAGGAGTGAAGACTTGTGATACCACTTGAATTCAATCAGTCTGTGAGCACTAGCTGACCAGCCCATTCACCTCTGATCAATGAGGGTCATTTGAATATGTCATTTTGGAAAAAGATACCAGAAAGAGTGGGGACATAAATCACCCACCCTCATTACAAAGAAATTAATGGGAACACATCAGCCAAATGTTTCTCACTTTCCTGATTTAACTTCCCATTTTCTCCAGGAAATAATTTTGCAAAATAGGAGAACAAATCTTAAATGGATTATCTTATCTATTGGGGAAGGAACATCTGTCCTAGGAGAATTCCAAGTTGCACTTGTCTTTCTGCTGACTTTACAAATATGGAAAGGAAAGATCGTCTGCAGTCTATTTTCCTCAACATAAAATTTCCACAAATGCCTCAACCCCACCTCTTTCAACAACGTGCATGGAGCTTTGACCTCTGTGTTCCTAAGAATGAGACTGTCACCTACTGCCCTTGCTACTAGACACCTTTGACAACAAAAGCCCCATATTTGTCTCCCAATTTGCATTGTTGCCCAGTATGTTCTCGTCCATATGACCAAGTTCCTTTTACCCAACCCCTTGCTGTGAATATGATCACGCTGTATGCCTGTTCTTATTAGAGCTGTCCATCACTTCTTCAAATCTGCCTCATCAAGTTTAAGGCTATGCTGCTGCAGCTTTCCTGTGAAGCAAAGCAGTCGACAAGTTGCCACCAGACTCCAGATTCTGCCCCCACATTGCACTGGTGGTATGTTGTGCTGTCAATAGCCTTTCTCGTTAGAGACTTGGGCAACTTAGGGAGACTTAAATAAATAATTTTAAAAATATAAAATTTACTTGACTGGTTTACATTAATTTAAAAAATGAAAGCTAAGTAAAATTAAAAATCACTTCCCTTCACTACCTTTTTCCTTCCAGACCAATGACCCCATTTAAACAAGTTATGACATGTTGCATGAGCCAGCCATGACTAACATGTGGCTGAGGGGTCAGATGTGAAATGAACCTTTTATCTCAGTTTTGGTTATTTCTGCTCAGTATGGTGCTGAGTCCAGTGACATAGCAAGAGGTCTGATGCAAGGGTCCATGCAAGTGTTTTCTCCGATTTCCTCCCACAGTCCAAAGATGTACTGGTTAGTAGGCTAATTGGTCATCCAATATTGTCCCGTGATTTGGCAAGGGTTAAACCAGGAGTTGCTCATTAGGGCTTGAAGAACTGGAAGTGCCTATTCCACAGTGCAACTCAAAAAAAAAACCTAAATAATACAAATCATATGTTATAATTGCATCAATGCGTATAGAGCACTAGATCAGCAGTTTTCTTCCGGACCATTGGCGAAAGGTGCTGTTGAGATATGTCTCCGGCAACAATGAATATAGAATTGAGTCAAGTTTTATAAACAATAAACAATTTATTAAAGTCTGCTCAACAAAAATGAAAGTAAACAAATGACTAACTTAACCTGAAGTTAGCTGCTATATGGCAACTCTGGAACAGTTCTTAAAGTGGTAAATGTGAACACAATCTTAAAGTGGTAAATGTGAAGGTCCAAGTGATTTATACTGTCAATTAGGAGAGACTTTCCTGAAGTAACAAATTCCTCAATGACGTGATGTTACTGCTGATCCTAGACGACAGATGGTTTATCTGAAGGATTCATGACAAAGGAAATAAAAACGGCTTCAAGGAACTGACCTTTTTCTTGGCGAATAACACTGCACAACCCTTTCTGCTCTTACAGGCAAGGGTTATCTCAGAAGCAGGTCACTATTTTCTAAACGAAGACCCGCCAGACAATACCAACTTTACTCAATACTTTGGGTTCCCATTGTTACGCCTGTGCCCAACTCTGAGGGGTCAAAGGGTCCCAAAGCTGCCCCCTCCTTTTTGAGAATCGCAAGATCGCTATTAATTCAGGTCAGGAGACCCAGGAAATGAAAGAGAGACATTTGGAATGTCTTGGCCCCTCGGCGATACAAAGCTATGGGAAACGGCCATTGTCTCTTGGAGACGGAATTGTGTATTGAGTACTGTGCTTCGTGGAAGCTCTCAGGCAATGTGGGCTGGTTGGGGGATGGCATCATTCCACCCTGATTGACATCTGAAACCCCGTGAGTGGGGTTAAAAGAGGGTCTGTGGGAACAGCCCCTCAGACGCACCAGAAGAAACGCTAGAAATCCTGTAACAGCGTAATAGCGAAAGCCGGTGGAAAGCCACGTGCGTCCTTTTCCATTTGCCTCGGAATTGGTGGGCCTTGCCACAGAAGAACGGCTTTAGCTAACAACAAAGGAGAAATCAGCCCCAACAACTCTCGAAGGATTGGCATCATAAAAGGAATGGGCAAGTTTTAATCCGTCTCTCTCTCCAACCAAAAGTTGCAGCTTGAATGAACTTGAGTGACTTTTATATTTCCATCGGACAATACATTATCCCCTAGACAATGATAGAGCTATTTCTTATTGATTATTATTATACCCGCACTTTTAGATTTAGTATTGATGACGTATATTATCTGTATGTTTGCATCGATGTTATTTTTGTGTATTTTTATCAATAAATACTGTTAAAAATAGTACCATCAGACTTCAACGGACCTCTCTATCTTTGCTGGTAAGTGACCCCGTTACAGGGTTCGTAACACCATACTTCAGTAAAGTCTTCACTCTCCAAAACTTAGACTTTAAAATTAAATCAAAGATACACCAAACAAACTGGCGGCGAATGGCAAAGCTGAATGCACAATGATTCTGTACCTTACAGTAGAAAGTAAAACTCCACTTTAAAACAAAACTGCATCATGAGATAAATACACAGCATAATGGAGTAACTGATGAATTGAACGACGACTCAACTCAAAATTCCTGCGTCACAGCGGGCTTTCCCATTTTATACCTGTTGAGAACGTCATAATGTGATCTCACACTGGTGGAAAATTACGTCACACCACCATCACAAGACCATTACATCATGCTCACCGGATACTCAATTACATCATGGTCATCAGATTGTCATAAGATACCCACGGGGTATGTAACAGTACATTTTGGATCAGTGGGCTTCACGAATTCTGTGCCAAGTCTTATGTGGGCTGGTGTCAAACCTGGTTTGATAGAACTCCTGCAAAGCATTTCATGACATTTGTCTCCATTAAAGCTGCTATACAAATAGAAGTTGATATTCTTCTTGGTGGAGGGCCTGGAGGAACTGGTGTTTCCTGCCATCTGGGAAAAGGCTCTGAAGCATTCGGGCTCTCACGACCAGACTATGTAACAGTTTCTTCCCCCAAGCTATCAGACTCCTCAATACCCAAAGCCTGGCCTGACACCTTGTCCTACTGTCCTGTTTATTATTTATTGTAATGCCTGCACTGTTTTTGTGCACTTTATGCAGTCCAGTGTAGGTCTGTAGTCTAGTGTAGCTTTCTCTGTGTTGTTTTTTTTTAATTACATAGTTCTGTCTAGTTTTTTGTACTGTGTCATGTAACACCATGGTCCTGAAAAACGTTGTCTCATTTTTACTATGCACTGTACCAGCAGTTATGGTCGAAATGACAATAAAAGTTGACTTGACTTGAATTTTCTGGCAAGTGTCATTCAAAGTAATAAACAATTTAATCTGGTTTACACTAGGCCAGTTAACATTTTACTCAACATTCAGAATTAAAACATTTTTTGGATCTCAGCAGAGGAGTATTGGGCTCGTCATGCAAGATGTTCTCAGAAAAGCTAACCACCTTCCTTCGTCTTGACTTTTGCGAATAACCTTCAAAAACAGATTATGCAAATAATTAATTACTTCCACTTTTAAATACTGCTATGGATTTTGCCTCCATCCCTATTGCTAGTAAATATCTTCATGTTCTTTTAATGCTCTGCAGAAACAGTCTGCCAGCATTTCTGTACACTTTTTGACTTCAGCAATAAATTACGTTGAGCCATTGACCCTAAAACAACAATGTAATTGATCCTATCATTCTTCTTTGCGTTCTATTGCAAATACTGCATAAAAATGAATCCCTCTGCAAAACTTTTCTTTAATGTGTAGCATTGAAACAAAAAAAGAGCAGATTTCCTTCATGTTTCAGGCCTCTATCAGTGGTATTATTTCACTTATGCTTTTTCCTTTCCTCCTAGTCTTGGCACTTCCCTTAAATAGATGCCCAGAATCACACAGCAAATATTGATCATGTTGGAAATGTGAAATAAGAACAGAACATTCTAGAAATAGTTCGCAAATCCAGCTGCATCTGTGGGGAGAGGAATAACGTTGATGTCAATGTTTTGTCAAAAATGAAAAAGGGAGATGCACAATGTTCAAAGGTGCAGAGAAAGTGGAGGAGAAAAAGAAGATCAGAGGAGAAGATTGGTGATAGGATGGGATGGAGGAGAGATTAAGGAACCACAGGAATGATGGTGTGGGAATAGACAAGAAAGATACCAGTCCACTGATCTAAATTGAAATAACTTTTATCCAAAAATGAACTCTAGACTGAGTATGGAATATTGTGTCTAATTAAAAGAGGAAGGAATTACGGCAAAAGTAAACGTGTGACATATATGACGTATGTGCAAATGCCCGGTGAAGGTGGAAGGCACTGAATAAGCAAAATACATTTGTTCCAGCAATTACATGGTGATTCATTATATTCCTGGTATTGCATGTAGTTAGAGGGAGAAACTATACTAACGACAAGCTGGCAACAGATGTCAAGTGAAGAAAACAAACTTTGTGTCAAACAGGAGACTTGCAGCATTGGTGACCACCACAGTCTGAGGCATGAATGCCATTGCTCAACACAGTAATGGCTGAACATGAGTGAGGGTGAGCAGGAGAGAGTACAACAGTCAATTACTGTGTGGGAAGGAGGAGCAGGAGCTGAGTGGCTCCTGAATGAGTACTTTGGAAAATGACTGACTCTACTCATGTAGTAAGACAGCAGAGGCATAGTCCAGCCAGTGTTAGCTATTAAATCAAATAAGCACTGAAATGATAGGAAGTATTATGTGTTCTTGAAAAGCCTGAAATAGTTACTTAGACTCTGGCTGGTTACTTTGACAGCCAAAAGAGATAAGATTTCCTGTCTGAGGCTTTCAGTTCAATGCACATCTAATGCTTTGGTTGATATTACTTTACTTTTATGCTGTATGTATTTCAATTTGTGCTCTTCTGTGTGAGCTGCTTGTTTTCACCTTTTGCTGATTGTTCCTTTATTGGTGAAGATAAGGGATGAGGAGTCACGTCTGCCATCAAATTAGGATGGTTGAATTGAAGGGGAGGTTTATCTGCTGAGGAACACTAAGGTTGGGCTTGTGGGGGTTTTGTGTGGTTCGAGGGATATGAAGAGAGAAGAGGTTGTAGAATTCGACCCGGAGTGGGACCGTGATTCAACAAAGCCCGGGGAGAGATCGATTGAGGATTGGTGACCTGCGGAAACCATGAGCTCCAGCTTATGCACATTAGACTGTTTTGTTAAAATGGGCCCTTTTCTTTACTAGCCCTTTAGTCAAATTAAGAATTATAAAGCTACATCTTTTAATTGTATGTGATGTACTGTCTGTTATTTCGTGGCAATCATTTGTAAATGGGTAACAAATTACTCAGCATTCACATAAACAGGGGTTTGGGGTGGGGTCGTGCCTCAACCTCACATGTTTGGCGGAGCCAGAAATTGTCTTCCCTAGATTTATGCAGCTGAGGAAACCAAAATGTTTCACATAGAATATCTAGAAATATTTCATAGGATAATTAGATCATGGAAATTAATGGTGCTGATTACTTGTAATGCATTTCACAAAGTAGTACTCTATGAAAGATTATTTAATTCTTTGCAATGTGCACAGAAGCATACAGTAATTCACAAATTTTCTAATGAAATTAAAAGGCAAAGGTGTTTAGTGAAGCGGTGTAAAAGTTAACTGATTATTTCAATCTTAGACAATCACAAACCGTGCAGAACTACAAATCTGGAATTAGGGATCAGAATTCAAGTGAGAGATCTAAGTACAATGTTCGCTTGAAGGTCCAGTCTACTATAATGTTAATGTACAAATAAGGTGGAGGCTGAGTTTAGAGTTATGGAATTGTACAGCTAGAAATGGGGCTTCCACACACAAAAAAAGATTAATTCAGTCTGTGATAGTGGACAAGTGCATTAGCCTGCTGTGGCAACTCTTTGGAAAGCAGAAAAGGCTTCTCGTGAATTTCAGTCCACCTCCACTTCCCGTCCACTTGGTGTGCCAGTATTGTATTTCACTTGCCAAGAAAGTGCACTCACAACTTTTTCAATGCAAGCTACATTGTCTGCTTCTTCCAGATTCTGCAGGTGTTCATCTCTCAAGGATTCCACAACCAGAATATCGTCCAAATACACAGAGACCGAGGAGTGCTCTGCAGCAACCTCTCTGGTTCACTGACTGTGACCAGGTGCAGTTAAATTTCTGACAGATAGTCAGTTATAAGCGAAACAGTCCTTCTGTGTTGACAGTCAAACACTCTTTCCACAGATTCTCCCACACAATCTATTGATAACCATGAGTTGTATCCAACATAGTGAACTGCTGCCCTTCAGACAAAGCAGTAAATCCGTATTCTGTTCCAGGAATGCGATACTGTTCCAGGGTTGAACTTGGATTAACAATCAACATTTAATCTCCACAAATCATGACGGATCCACCATGCCTTAATGCTCAGTCACTGAGTGCCGTCCACTTAGATTTTACTCAGTTGAATATTTTCTTCAGAGGCCTGTCACTTTTTCTCCAATGTTGGTTCATCGCATAAGGCACTCAGCTTGGCTTGAAGGACTAAGATGACATGTCAGGATTGTTGTAGTGTGAACAGTCACCAGAGAGATGTGTCTGATCGATATGAAGTAATCTTTTATTTGACAAAAATGAGACACTCTGAAGGAAGGTGCCTGTTTGATCCAATATTATGTGACTTTTTAATATGGTAAAGATCTATATTTACAGTGTGTCTACAATGCTTCCTTTGAATTGCATGTAACTATCACACCTCCTTCGCATCCACGCTGCAGACACCCAAAATGCAGTCTTGATAAAGACTCCCGGCCCAAATTGTTGACTCTACTCTTTTCCATAGATGCTGCCTAGCCTGCTGAGATCCTACAGCGTTTTGTGCATGTTGCTTGGATTTCCAGCATCTGTAGATTTTTCTCTTGTTTTAAATCAGCATTGTCTGGTTTTTCAATTAACTGCTGTTTACAGCTCTAGAAACCGATTGTTCAGAGCTGCATTTTAAATGTAATCTACAGTCCACTTTCAGGACTAAAGACTGGTTATTGAAGTTAATACTTTGCATACACCTTGTGTCCATAATATGCCCCAACAGTCCCTGCTCTTGACTCTCCTGAACAAAAATAAATTTGTACCAGTAAAGACCAACTTTGAGGACCTACTCAGATAGGGCATCAGAAATGCCCTGCTACAGAACCTCTCCCAATTTTCCTTGGGCATCTCTATCTACAATATTATCTCAAGTGGCTACCTACAGGACACTAAGCAGAAAGATTGTTGCAGAAATTTGACCAGCAGTGTGTAAAATGCGGCTTTGTCATTCATATGCTGTTGACCCCTTCCCTGATGGCGGATTGCAGTTTAATCACATTCTTTATCTTCACCCTTTCAGTCTCTGATAGCTAAAATTGTGCAGTGGCTACCAATGGTTACTCTCTTTCCAGGGGTACCGGCAATGTAAATGTATCAGGCTGACAGGCCCGCTCATCAATGTACAGGAGGGTTTGGGATGGTCTCTATTTCAATGACTGCAAGGACCTCACTCCAGTGGCACCCCCTTTCAGACTGTCCAGTCGATCACTGGTCCAATCACAGAAAGGGCCCAGCTCGTTTGAATTCCCTTCCCATTTAGGCTGGGGCAACTGCCTTCAGATGCCGTGTGCAGTTTCTCTTTCTCAGTCTGCCATGCCATTGAACTTGTGGAACCTGAAGTCTCTGCTGTAACTCAGATCCCTTCCACCTGTTCTACACTGTAAAACTGATCATCTACCTTCAGCAGCCAGCCTTCACTGCAAAGTACCATCACTGTTACGCTTTAATATGCTACTCACGGCTTGCCGTCGTGTTCTCTCGGTGTCCCCTGCCTTCCTGTTTGCTGTGGGTCTGCTTCCATCAGGGTGAGGTCAGATCTGATGTTGCTGGTTGGTGTCGATCACTTGGGCGCCCTGCAATGACACTGTTACTGGGCAACAAGGAGTCGAGTCGTACGCTTTAACCCGAGTCCAATGTTTCCACTGGTGACCTCGCAGAGACTGCACACAGCAACAAGTGTCATTTGTCATATCCATCTGGGAGTTAACCCTGCCTTTTCAGGAAGCACCTGCACCATGACTTGGGAGGACTACCTCCTCTCCCTACAGTCCACTCTGATCAGCAATCAGCTGCTGCTCTTTTGCTCGTCCTTCAACACTTTTCAAGTCAGTTACAAAGGTCCCTCACATCTCCGTGTAAACGGGCAGTTGTAGTTTATTCTTGTCCTTCCGCTGCCCTCCTCACACTGATTTCTGCCCACCCGTTCCCTTTCTGCTCCTTACTAACCCCTTTCTGGTGAGCCTTTAATCACTGCTACCTCAGGGAGCTGCGTTACTTCTAACAGCTCCTGACTGTGTTCAGCCCCTCCCCTTAGGACCTCCTGACATGACTCCCACACATCACCCTGTCGCTCCTCCCTGCTTGGGGCTGCTGTTTCTCTGTGGGCCATGTTAGCTACTCTATGGGTCACACACATTCAGTGTCCCTGTCTTG
This sequence comes from Hemitrygon akajei, assembly GCF_048418815.1. Taxonomy (NCBI): domain Eukaryota; kingdom Metazoa; phylum Chordata; class Chondrichthyes; order Myliobatiformes; family Dasyatidae; genus Hemitrygon; species Hemitrygon akajei. Next base: position 44,869,352 of record NC_133140.1, read on the forward strand.
TCCGTGTTATTTCTCCTTTTCCTGAGTCTATGATTGCACCTTCCTTACTCAGTGTGTCTATCCCCAGGATAGTACCTTCATTGTTTGGGCACACGCAAAAATCTACAGGAAGCTGCGCTCGCTCAATCTCAGGTCCCTGGGGCTGACTTCTCTCTTCCCATTTCACCTCCTGCACTGGTAATGTAAATCGCCTCACCAGTCATAGGCAATGGTAGATGAATTATCAATACTGACGACCCCGTGCCCACCAACTCTTCACATTGCTGGCCGCCTAATAAACCTCTTGTGTACATCTGTGGATACCCCCACTGGCAATAGAGGCTGCTGTCAGCTGCTTGTCTTGATCTCACCAGCTCTATAATCTGCTCAGCAGCCAAACTGGAACGACAGAGCTGCAGTGGGTTCGGCCTGTTTTGGTGAGTGATGTCCACACTTCCCCCTCTTTTCAGGACACTGCCTCCAACCGTGGCCCAAGAAGCCACAGCTGTAACAAATCATTTATTTTACCCTCTGGTGTCTATTCCAGCAGTTCCTTGCCATGTGCCCCAGCTGCTGGCACACAAAGCAAGTTCTCTGCAGCCACTTTATGATGTCACTTCCCCCTCCTCTGGTCTATCTCACTAGCCCATGACATTTTCATGTTTAGGTCAATCCCACCGTTATCCCCAAATCAAAATCGAAGGCTGGCTCGGGTCACCAGGGTTCTCGACCTGATGTTGCTTGACCTGACAGATATATCGGGGGATAACCTCTCCCTCAAATACATCCACACTAGTTCCCACTCTACGCAAAATATAAATGATGGTAAAAAATAAACGGTCACACAAAACACCACAGTATATACTCTGCAATCTGCTACCTGAATGCATCTGAACTCATGATGCCTGCTGTATTCCTTTGCATTTAAAACTGTTACACTAAGGATACAGACATTGTTAAAATACACCCACACTCGCAAACGCGTCTGCCAAATTACAGTTCCCAGAATGAGCATGCACGCCCCCACTCTGATGTCTGAAACCGTCGGTAACCTCCCTTCACAACTGGTGGCCCTGCCTCACTAAATGAACACACAAATGTTTACTCTCTTACATAAACACACATGCACGCACACTCACCACACTACTTTTATGTCTATCGGTTCAGCTCTCCACTGTGTTCGTGGTACCTCACAATCCCATAACCAACCCAAACAGGTCCAAATGTGAGTGCTAATTTTGAAAATGCTCACCCACTTAGAGTGCTGAGATCACTGGCCACATAATGGGTTACGAGTGTTCCCTGGACGAAGCCCCCAATGCTGCAAAGTGAATAAAGTCACTGGAGAAATACAGCTGATTGATATGAAGTAGTCATTTATTCAACAAAAATGAGACACTCTCTGAAGAAAGAGGCCTGTTTGACCCAATAGTACATGACATTTTATATGCTAAAGATCAAAGGACTATTCTATATTTACAATGTATCTACAATGCTTTCTTTGAATTACATTTAACTTTCACATCTCCTCCTTTGTACCCACACTCCAGACGCCCATAATGAATATTAAGTCAGCATTGTTTGATTTTTTTCAATTAACTGCTGTTCACAGCTCTAGGACATATTGCCCAGAGCTGCATTTTAAATTTAATCTACAGTCCACATTCAGGTATAAAGATTGGTTGCTGAAGTTAATATTCTACTACATACCCTGTCCAGAATATGCCCTCTTAAGGATCATAAATTTTGGCTTAAGTGCCCAATCATCTTTGAAAACCTCTTCATATCACTTTAGTACCTCCTAAAATATTCCAGGAATCGTGCATCTTAATATTTCTCCAATCTAGGTGATTATATTTTAGTAAGCTTCTTCCCAATAGATTTAATCTGGAGTTTGCAACTACAAATCGCAAGGTTTTAATTTGCCTTTGGCATTTCACTACCATAACTGCAGTGCTTTCACCTGTGTCAGTTTTAGGATCTAACTCTGCTTTTTGTAAGTACAGTGTTTACATACCAACTGGCCTCATTCAGTCTGGTCCATCAGTGTTACGCTGCACCGTGTCAAGCTCAAATGTCATGTCTCTGTCATTCATTTTCATGGCATCCGCCAGAGGCTCTACTTATGTTGGGCCATCCCCTTTTTCAATGAGGACTGTGAACACATCCTTGGTTTTTTAGCCTCAACTTCCTCCCTTTGCACATTGAGAAAAATGGAAAAAGAAAATAAAATCAGAACCTTCCTTTAATTTCTTACTTTCATTATGTTTTTTGAACTTGATGCTGATTCCAACAAACGATTTTGTTAAAAGTATATTTGTGATTCTTTTCTGAACTGAGCTCGCATTCTGATGCGAATACCTCTTACTCCACAACAACTCCATAACCTTTACCTTTTTTTAAAATAGTGTTTGTTTTTCTTTATGAATACATTTTGCCACTTGTTCCCCATGCAGTGTTGAATGGCAAGTTCTATATAATATTATCTGCCAGTTCCACTGTTTGGACAATTCTCAGTGTGTCTTCAAAGGACAAAGTCACCCTGATAACAACTGCTTCTTAATCCAATCATCACTGATTCTACAAAATAATCTGTCCCTTAGATCTTGTAGGTAATCAAAGTACAAAGTAAACGTACGATCGAATTATGTACAGAATATCTCACCATATGTAACCCTGAAATTTGTTTTCTTGTGGGCATACTCAGTAAATCCAAGAACAATGATGGAATCAATGAAAGACTGCACCCAGCAGGACGGACAAACAATCAAAGTGCAAAAGACCACAAACAATAAATAAATAAATACCGAGAACATGAGATGAAGAGTCTTTGAGAGTGACTCCATAGGTTGTTGGAACAGTTCAGTGATAGGGCAAGTGAAGCTGAGCGCTGTTATCACTTAGGTTCCAGAGCTTGATGGAGGAGGGGCAATAAATGTTCCTGAACCTGGTGGTGTGAGCCGTGAGGTTTCTGCACTTAAAATAAATCAAAGTAAAATATTTGGGATCCTATTCTACATTCTGTTGAAGAGATGTGGTCTATTTTCTCATGAAAGAGTTTACAACTCTTTAAATTCAAGATTCAAGATTCAAAAACTTTACTGTCATTCCAACCATACATCAGCTCTGCAGGGCAGAATGAGACAGCGTTTCCCAGGGCAAGTGCAATCATAACATAACAAACGCAACAATAAATAGTAAACACAACAATAAATAGTAAAACACAACAGCCACATGTTGGTTAAAATCAATTTATAAGTGTCCAGTGCAAGTTAAAAGTGTCCAAAGCAGAGTCAGGTAGAGCAGCTATCTAGCAGTCTGACTGAGGAAGCTGTTTAGTAGTTTTGTGTTTTTTGTTTTGATGCTCCTGTAACGTTTGCCTGATGGCAGAAGAACAAACAGTTTATGGAGAGGGTGTGAGGAGGTCTTTAATGATGTATCATGTCTTCTAGAGGCATTGACTCTAAAAGAGGTCTTGGACGGAAGGTAGGGAGACCCCAATAACCTTCTCTGCTCCCCTAACCACCCTCTACAAGACTTTTTTGTCGGCAGCACTGCAGCTGGAGTACCAGGTTGTGATGCAAAAGGTCAGCACACTCTCAACCATGCCTCTGTAGAATGTAGTTAAGATGTTAGTGGGGAGTGATGCTTGTTTAAGTTTCCTCAGAAAGTGCAATCTCTGCTGGGCTCGTTTCTCAATCCCAGTGGTGTTCCTGGACCAGGTGAGATTGTCCGAGATCTGCACCCCAAGGAACTTGATGTTTTCCACTCTCTCCACTGTGGAGCCGCTGATGCTGAGGGGTGTGTGCTCAGGCTGAGACCATCTGAAATCGACAATCACCTCCTTGGTTTTGGTGACATTAAGCATCAAGTTGTTGTCACTGCACCAGCTCTCTGAGTGTTTGACCTCCTCCCTGTACATTGTTTCATCATTTTTGCTGATGAGCCCCACCACTGTCGTATCATCAGCAAATTTAATGATCAGGTTCCCCTTGAATCTGGCTGCACAGTCATGTGTTAGCAGTGTAAACAGCAGTGGGCTGAGCACACAGCCTTGTGGGGATCCAGTGCTCAGTGTGATGGAGTCAGAGATGTTCCTGCCAACACAGACTGACTGTGGTCTCTCTGTCAAGAAATCCAGAATCCAGCGACACATGGCAGTGTTAAGGCCAAGCAGCGACAGTTTCTCCACTAGTCTCTGCGGGATGATGGTATTGAACGCTGAACTGAAGTCAATGTACAGGATTCTGGCATAAGTGTCTTTATTGTCCAAGTGAGAGAGAACTGTGTGCAGTGTGGTGGATATTGCGTCCTCCGTAGAGCGGTTGGGACGATAAGCAAACTGTAGAGGATCCAGCGATGAGGGGAGGCTGGCTGTGATATGAAGCTTGACAAGCCGTTCAAAACGTTTCATCACTATGGGGGTCAGGGCAACAGGACGGTAATCATTCAGACAGGCTACAACTGATTTCTTTGCTACAGGGATGATTGTGGAGGTTTTGAATCATCTGGGGACAATGGCTTGACTAAGGGAGATGTTGAAAATGTCTGTCAGGATATCTGCTAATACATCAGCACATTCCTTGAGCACACGTCCAGGAATGTTGTTGGGACCTCCTGCCTTTCATGGGTTGACCCTGGCAAGGGTCCTCCGTGTGTGCTCTGAATCAATGATTGGAGCCGGCTGGTCAGATGGTAAGAAGGGACTGGCTCTCCCCCTTGCTGTAGTGTTTGATGCTTCGATGCGTGCAAAGAAATGGTTAAGCCTGTCTGGAAGAGAGGCGATGCTGTCATCAGTTTTCTGCCTGATCTTGTAGTCTGTCAGAGCTTGAATTCCCTGCCACATCCGTCTGGTGTCACCCGTGTCACAGAAGTGTCCATGTATTTCGACCGCGTAGGCCCTTTTCGCTTTCCTGATCCCTAGTGAAAGCGCAGTCCTGTCCCCCAATCTGTAGGCTGTGTCACGGACCTTCAGTAGCGAACGCACCTCTGTTGTCATCCATGGCTTTTGATTACCACGTGCGGTGAAGGTTTTCATCACAGTAACATCCTCTGTGCATTTGGCTGTGTAGCTCAGGATACTCCTCAATGTCTGTATGGTCATCGTAGGAGGCTGCTGTCTTGAATATGTCCCAGTCTGTGTGCAAAAATCCTCCAGTTTATTTAAGTTCTATTGAAGTGCTTTCTGAAACAAAATGATATTAAGTGCACACTTCTTTCACTGCATAGCCAATATGATGTGATGTAGCACAAAGATCAGGGAGAATTATCAGGGAAGCGCTCATTAGCTCTCCATACTGCCTCTGATCACTTGGACAATACAAATACCAATGTCAGGATTTGATTCTTGACTACAGCTCAGCATTTAACACCATCATTCCTGCAGTCCTGATTGAAAAGCCGCAGAACCTTAGCCTCTGTACCTCCGTCTGCAACTGGATCCTCAACTTCCTAACCAGAAGAGCACAACCTATATGGATTGGAAATAACATCTCCATCTTGCCGACAATCAACAGTGGCACACCTCAAGGGTGTGAGCTTAGCCCACTGCTCTACTCTCACTACATCCATGACTGTGTGGCTAGGCACAGCTCAAATGCCATCTGTAACTTTGCTGGTGATACAACCATTGTGGCAGAATCTCAGATGGTGACAAGAAGGCATACAGGAGCAAGAAATACCAGTGAGACCAAAGAGCTGATTGGGACTTCAGAAAGAGAAGTACAAGTGAATACACACCATACAGGAATCAGAAGTGGAGAGAATGAGCACTTCCAAGTTCCTGGGTGTTAATATCCCTGAGGACCTAACCTGGACCTAACTTATCTATGCAGCTATAAAGAAGGCAAGGCAGCAGCTATACTTCATTAGGAGTTTGAGGAGACTTGGTATGTCACCTAAAAGACTCACAAATTTCCACAGCTGTACCATGGAGAGCAATCTAATTGGCTGCATTACAGTCTGGTGGGAGGGGGAGGGGGTTGGGGACTACTGCACAAGATCGAAGTAAGCTGCAGAAAGTTGTAAAATTAGTCAACTCCATCATGGGCCTCTGTTGTATCCAAGTCATCCTCAAGGAGCATTACCTCAATAAGGCAGGGTCAATCATTAAGGATCCCCATCACCTAGGTAGGACATGCCCTCTTCTCAATGTTACTAACAAGATGGAGGTACAGAAGCCTGAAGGCACACACTCAGCAATTCAGGAACAACTTCTTTCCCTCTGCCATTCTATTTTTGCACTGCTTATTTAATGTAATATATCACTTACAGTAATCCAGTTTTTTTCTATATTATCATGTATGGCATTTTACTGCTGCCACAAAGATAACAAAATTCATGATATATGTCGGTGCTATTAAACCTGATTCCGATTCTGAGGAAGCAGATTTACTCTGGAATTTAGTTTTGCAAGTATATGTTGATCCGCTAACTACTTGCGCAGCTAGAAAACAATATCAGTATGTGCAAACTGCCTACAGTATGTGCAGAAAACACAAAGGAGAAAAGATCAAAATACATCAGCCAATTCTTGAAGGATATTGAAAAGCCATAGTTGAGGCTCAGAACAAATTATGAAATTGTGTTAACCCCTAACAAATTTGATACCAGAGAGGTATTTTAGATAGTTGAAATATTCAGTACAAAAAGATATCTTGCATAAAGAGCAGGCATAATTCAATCTGCCCAACTAAATCACTTAATCCTGTAGGAAATGTAGAAGAGACCACCAAAGAGTTATAATCATGAGTGGATTTCAGAAGTTCATCTAGTGGATATTTTGAAAGAAAAAAACACCAGATTCTACTCAATTGAGTTAAGAGGTGACTAATTCCTCAAGTCAAATCATAAGTTCCTTTTGGGGATATTAAAAAAAACCTCAGAAAATGTGCAGTGAGTTTAAATCTGTAAATATGCAAATCACACTTTAAGTTCAAAAAGGGGAAAGGAGCAAAGTTATGTAAATATATGGCATATATTTGTATGACAAATGTGCAGTGTAATAGGAGAGACTGGAATAAGCAAAATGCAACTGTTTTTAGCAGACCTCCATATCTCTTAGTGGTTCATTATATTCTTGGCACTACATACATTTAAAATAAGAACCCCACACAGACATTAAACTGTGTTCCATGAGCTCACATTGATCAGAGTCCAAGGACAGTAGAGTCAGTGTATGTGCAGGAGGGGGAATTGATGTTATTAATGACCATAAGTCGCGCTTGCAATCAGGTGACGTTTTTCCATAAAATGGTCCCTCAATTCACATTTGGCCACCAACTACAAATAGAACTACAGTACATCATGAAATGTAAATCCTGTTCCTAACTTGCAAGTCTCATAGAGAGAAATAAGAGAGACTTAAAAAGTTTATTCAGGGCAGCTTCCCTTAAGTGCTGCAGTTTGCCGCGATATTGCCCACCAAGTCGGCGAATAGTGTGGTTACTCTTTGTAGATATCATGATGAGCAGGCTATACAAACTCGACACCTCTCATGTATCAAATTGGAGGGGTGAACGTTAACTACATATCACAAACCCAATTCTGATTTTCAGGCTATTTTAAAGTTGTGAAGTCCGGAAGTTCAAACTCTCTGGTGGCCTTGCACAGTTCAGGGATGCCATCATCTACGAGCAGTACGTTGGGTGAGAAATACCCTAATGGTAAACCCACACGACAAAGATGGAAAACAACCAATGTGCACAAGACAACAAACTGCAAATACAAAAAAAAAAGAGTAATTGATGCACCATCAATAACTCTCTCTGAGACGTAAAGGCGAGATATCGGCTTTTATTGACTGGAAGAAGGAACAAGCAGTGGTTGACCACCATACTACATCCTGGAGACTGAGAGGCTGGGCTCAGACCTCAATCGCCTTTATACCGGGGTCTGTGGGAGGAGCCACAGGAGCAGTCAGCAGGGAGCGTGTCCAGACAGGTATATGTAGTTCACCACATTCACCCCCCCCCCCCTTTGTTTTAAAAAGAGTCCCCATGGGGCAAAGTTTCTTACAAGTATATTTACAGGTTAAGTCTATCAGGCTTTTATTAGCAGCAAGAGACCACCACACAACATCCTGGAGACTGAGGGAGGAGCAGTGCCTCCAATTGCCTTTATACAGGGGTCTGTGGGAGGAGCCACAGGAGCAGTCAGCAGGGGGCGTGTCCAGACAGGTATATGTAGTTCACCACAGTAAGCATAATAGATATCGAGAACATGAGTTGTAAAGTCCTTGAAGGTGAGTGCTTAGGTTATGGAATCAGTTCAATGTTAGGCTGAGTGAAATGATCCCCTCTGGTTCAAGAGCCTGAGTGGCTGAGGAGTAACAACTGTTCCTGGACCTGGCGGTGTGCGACCTGTGGTTCCCGAACCTCCTTTCTGATGCCAGCAGCATGAAGAGAGCATGGCCTGGATGGTGGGGGTCCTTAATGGTGGATGCTGCTTTCCTGCAACAGTGCTCCTTGTGCATGCACTCAATGGTGAGGAGGGCTTTACTTCCGTTGGACTGGGCTGTATCCATTACTTTTTGTAGGCTTTTCTGCCCAAGGGCATTGGTGTTTCCATATCAGGCCAGGTCGGCTGGTGGTGCAGTGAGATCAGTGCTGGGCTCGAGAATGAAGGTTCCCGAGTTCGATCCAGTGACAGGCCACCGCTGAGCATGCTCTCCATCCGTACCAGGTTGATGTTGAGCTCGCAACTCGGCCTCGTAACAAAACACTGCCACCCTGCACTTTCTCGGACACTGAGAGACAACTATTATTATTATTATTATTATTATTATTATTATTATTATTATTATCATCATCATCATCATCAGGCCAGGATGCAACACAGTATTCCCAGAATGTTTCTTCCTTCCCTAGGAGGTTTGGGTCACTTCATAATAACAGCTCTTTGCCTTATTACACACCCACACTAACTTATGCCAAATTTATAATGAAATATTTTCCACTTTCCAACCAAACCGAAGCTATTTTAATGCTTTAATTACCATCCTAGTCGAGATAAACTCAAGTCAACATAGACTGAGAATTGAATCTGAAAAATTATTTGTCAATTTGTTCTGAGAATCACCAAACTTGCTATTTCATTGGGACAGTAAGTAAATGGTAATGTCTTAGCACATGTTGATCCACCAGTTTCACCACTCTTAGAAAGCTAACAAATACAGTGTTATCTGTTTTTCAGGGATTTTCAGAAAGTAGGTGAATCATTTTCATCTGAGTAACATCGAAGCCATCACGGCCTGACATCATGGCCTGTGCAATGCATTATGATTCTTTTGGGACTCAGGAAGGGTGGACCATTGCACCATGACTGTTAGTACTAACTCGATCTAAGATAGATTTCAGTTTTTCTTAACGTGCCAAATCATGTTGAATCTACGTATAAGTCAATGGGATGAATTCATCATGAGGGATGTTCCTCAGACAAAACCAAAATGTTTTCCCTTTGCAAGTAGATCGTCTTGACTGGATTTGCCCGCTTCTGTGTACACGCAATTGTGAACGTCAAGCAACAAAAAGCAAAGACACGAACCCAATGCTTAGAGTCAGTGCTTCAGAAGATGCTGAACTGCAGCAACAAATTTTATAATTGAAACAGAATTAACATACTAACTTGCTGAAGTTTAATTAATGCACAATCCCACCGTCAGGACCCCCAACACCCAGTTCATGCCCTCTTCTCGCAGCTGCCATCAGGAAGACAGTACAGGAGCCTCAGGACTCACACACCAGGTCAAAAACACTTATTACACTCAACCATCAACAAGAGGGGATAACTTCACTCACCTTCACTTGCTCCATGGCTGAATTGTTCCCACAACCTCTGGACTCACTTTCAAGGAGTCTTCATCTCATGTTGTCAATATTTGCTTATTTTTTATTATTATTATTATTATTATTATTATTATTATTATTATTATTATTATTATTATTATTATTATTATTGTACTATTTTTAGTTTTTCACTGTTGGGACTGGTATAACCTGAGATACAGGCATAGCCAAGCACACTTGTTTCTCAATTGCAAGGAACTTTCGGACTATTCTAGAGGTGTTTATTATTGTGGCTTTCTGGAGATTTACATAAATATTTCTGTGTAGGCCTAATTGTGTAGTGACTTTGGGACGATACCAGTTGTAGAACTTACTATTAGGACAATGATACCCTCTTCATGTTCCATAGTCTTTCAATTTCCTCTTTTAATTTAACATATTTCTGGTGTTCTTCACTTATTGATTTCTGTATGTTACATTATGTTTGGAATGGCAATATTTGTTAAGTAAGTCGTTCTTGCTTGTTTGTCCTGTAATATTATATCCAGATGGTTATTATGGATTGTGCAATCTGTAACAATAGATCGGTCATGATATAATTTGAGGACTCTGTATCCAAAACTCATTCAGCCTTGTATTTATAGTAAGGTATGGTGCTTTTTATGAATTAGTATTTTAAAATGAGATTTTGGTAAAAGAAGTTTGCTATTTGATTGTGCCTGTGTAAGTAATAAGATTATGTTAAACTGCTGCAGGGTCCTGTAATGTGTTGGATTGTTTCTGGTTTTCCTTGACACTTTCTGCTTTTATCTTGAGTTTGTTGGTCTTTTATTACGTATTTGTGATACTTTGTTATGTTAACCATCTGGTCCTGTACTGCCACAAGGAACCCCTCTGTTTCTGGGACGAGATCTCCAACTTTAAGCCAGGCGTTCGATTCTTCCTTTGTTGACATCTAGTCCGCTCAGATGGTGGGGATGTCTTCCATGATGGAGGGTCATGCTCTTCTGCTGGTTAACTCTTTCTTCTATAGTGATAATTTCTTCATTTAGCTGAGTTGTGCTTTCATTTAAGTAAAGTGGTGTGTACTTCTTACCAGAATTGCAGATACTCATGTGGCGTGCTAAAACATTATTATTATTATTATTATTATTATTATTATTATTATCATCATCATCATCATCATCATCATCATCATCATCATCATCATCATCATCATCATCATCATCATCATCATCATCATCATCGTTATTATTATATGTTAACTTTTTCTTATCTTAAGCTGGTAAAATCTGAAGTACTGCCAAAGCCAAGCACACTTGTTTCTCAGTTGGTAGGAACTTTCGGACTATTCTAGTGCTCTTTAGTATTGTGGCTTCCTGGAGGTTTTAAAGCAAGAATTTGGTGAATGATGTTTGCCACTTGATTGTGTCTGTTTTTATCAGATTGAGTTAAACTGCAGCAGGATCAAATGTGTCAAATTGTTTCTGGTTTTTCTTGAAATTTTCTGCATTTATTGTCTTGAATTTGTTGGTCTATTATTATGTATTTTTGAAAATATTTTGTGTTACGTTGCCATTATCATTATTTCTTTTCTTTCTTTTTGTATTTGCACAGTTTGCTGTATTTTGCACACTGGCTGTCCACCGTTTTATTGCAGTTTTTCATTGATTCTGTTATGGTTATTGGATTTATGAAGTATGCCCACAAGAAAATGAATCCCAGGGTTGTAAATTGTGACATGTATGTACAGTACTTTGATAATAAATTAACTTTGAACTACTGTACTGTGTATTCCTCGCTATTCTTGCCATTTCATTTCAGAGCAATTTTACATCTAACTTTTTAGGCAACACTTAACAATGCCAGTGACTAGCATCTGAAGTTCAATACCTCAACTATCTGTAAGGAGTTTGTACCTTCTCCTGTGACCATGTGGATTTTCTCTGGGTGTTCCGGTTTCCTCCCACATTCCAACATGCACAGTTTAGGATTAGTAAGTGTGGGCGTGCTAAGTCAGTGCCAGATGCATGGTGACACTTACGGGCTGCCTCAAGCATATCCATAGTCTGTGTTGGTTGTTGATGCAAACAATGCAATTCAATGTACCTGAGACAAAAAAGCTAATTTTTAAAAAATGTTTTATGGAATATTAACAATAATTACAGTAAGTTTTTCCGTGATAACAAGCATTAAAGTAAGTTACCTTTGCAAAGTCATGACCCTGTACAGGTAAACAAGACACACCATTACAATTCAAATGTCGTATTTGTAAAAATACCAATGTAAGTGTTCTTTTAGCGGGCTGTACATTCGAGTTAGTTAACATTAGGTCCTGGCAGCCTATTTGCTTCTGAAAAAACTGCATTCAATTTACAAACTGCTTCAGATCACTCTGGGGGAGGGGACATTTTTTTCACTTTATAACTGCATTGGCTGCTGATAAAATATATTTTATTAGGCTTGTAAACAGAGGATTAGATGATGAAGTAATGAAGCTCAACTGATCACATAGCCACTATGTACTTTTAAAACTTTTGAATCAAAGCAAAGCAAAAAATTCGTTAGCAAAACATAGGCTTGTAGCCAGCAGATAACGCAGAATCATTTGAATTGTGTTTTCAGAGCAGTCGTTCCAAGTGTGAGAATTCCCAAAAACAACACCACCCTCTAAATCTGTTTCTATTTCCTAGCACAATATAAAAGCATTAAAGTTTTGAAGAACTTACTGGAGTATGACACAACTGTCAACTTGACCTCTTACTTCACTAAATGTGAGATTAAACTTAAGCAAATAGAATTTAAAGCACTAATTTCTTTTCTGCTGCATAGAATGGCCATATACCATGAAGGTCACCATGGCACTAAGTGGAATTCATTACTAATTTGTTGATTTTGCACCATTGTTTCAATATGCACAACTCAGGTGGATAAAAATGAGAGACAAACAATGTTAAGTCATTCTACTTTATATCATTAATTAAACCAGAAAAATTGCAAAGCAGTAATTTATTGCTGAATAACTTTTTATTCTGATTAATTGTTCAAGGCATTTACAGTGTAATGGATTAGAGTTAGGGTTAGGGTTATGAATCAAATGTTATTGATGAACAATGACAGAATGAAAAAACGTAAATTGTCAAGAATAGCATTGGTTGCCTATCCCTAAATGCCCGTGGGTTGTTAGGCCATTTCAAAGTCAATTACATTAGCATCGGTCTGTAGTTATGCATCTGGGGGTGTTTTACTCCTGAAGGGCATCAGTGAACCGGGTGGGTTTTTACAACAATCAACAACTACTACCATTGACTATTTCTTTTATTTAGTTCTAGGTTATTAATGTAACTTTAAATTCCACAGCAGCTATGGTATGATTTGAATTCATATTTCCAGATCGTTGGCTTGGATTTGCATTTAGCCACTTACCACCATGATTATGCCATGTGCCCTAGTTCAACACTGTGATCTCCAAAAATATTATAACTGATTCCATATCACAAGTTTGTAGCCTTGCCATGTGCCATACATGACATTGTCCACCACTCTGTCTCATTTGTGCTGCTGCCAAAACCTTCACCATCTCCAAATTCAACTGTTCCTGTCCACCCTCCAATCCATTATCCCCTGAAATGTGATATTAACCAAAATCCCACTGCCTATATTCGAACTCGGAACAGTACAACACAGGAAACAGCAGGAACAGGCCCTTAGAGCCTCACTGCCTGTACCGACCATGATGACATATTAAACTAAACCAGTCTGTCTGCACACGATCCATATCCCTCCATCTCCTGCTTGTTGATGTGCCTGTCTCAATTCTATTAAATACCACAATCATGTCTGCTTCCACCTCTACCCATCAGCGTGGTCCAGGCACCCACTATTCTCAATAATAAAAAAATCGCCCCAGACATCTCAATTCAACTTCCCCCACACCTCCCCCCATGTCACCTTAAAGCTACAACCTCAAGTAATTGAGGTCATAGTCTTGAGAAGTGGATTCTGATTATCTACCTTATCCTTGTCTCTCTTAATTTTTTTTTTCAATCTCTGTCTGGTCTCCCATCTACTCCAGAGAAAACTAACTAAGTTTGCCCAACCTTTCCTTTCAGCTAATACTAATTTCGGGAGAATCTTAGTGAACCTCCTCTGAACTTCTTCACCAACGCCTCTGCATCCTTCCTCAATTACCGAGAACCCTATTCACCTACTAGTCTTGCCGCTCGTGGGTACTTACTTATGTAACAGCCCAACATCTCCAATCTAGTAGCAACAAGCAATCTATCTGGCTAACTTCCTGCAGAGCAGTCTTTCACTTAGGTATTTCCCTCCCTTTTGCTCCATCATTGAATTATATATTCAGGTCTCTTGGTTCTGAAATTATTCCTTAACCATGTTACGTTTCCACTTCCCTCTCTCAATTTCTCTCTCACATCTTTGAACAAAGAAGTTCTGCCCCTCCTAATATATCTTCCTGGCCTTCTTACCTATCTTTTTCTCTAATGCCCTTCTTTGGAAATATGTTCATGTCAGCATCAACCAGAAGGTGTTGTTGAAGGTCTTAGTTTTGTGGTATTTCATTCACAATTCAATATTCAGGCTTATTTATTATCATTGGCATTTGTCAATGTAGAAAATAATTGGTATTCTAGATGCGATGCAGCACAGGAAAACGCAATAAAAATACAATATATATAAATGCATAAGATACACAGACAGATTGTATATACATAAAGTGATGCTAGGTACAGGAGCACATAAGGTGACTGACAGAAAATGATAAAGTAGTTGGAGTGGGGTGGGTTAATGGGTGGTGGTGTTGATCAGCCTGATGGCTTGGGGAAAGTTGCTGTTTTTGTGTCTTGTGGTCTTGGTGTGGATACTGTGTATCCACTTTCCTGACGGGAGCTGGTCATACAGTCCATGAGCAGGGTGGGTGGGATCCTTCATGATATTATTGTTTCTTTTTTCTATGTATGTACAATACTAATCTGTACTTATATAATATAGTGACTGATGGAGGTATACACATTTAATCCTTTTTATGCTTTTACAATTCTATAAAGATTGCAGTCAGTTTGCATCAGTTTGGTCCAGCCTAAAAATGCCAAAACAGAGATCAGGGTTGAAGTATCACTGTGTTGTCAGTGAAATAAGAGTTATTAAATGACCTGTGTAACACAAACGCCAATTCCTCATAGTAGAAAATGGGCAAGAGACCAGATCGATATGCATTTCCTAGCCTAAAAACCCAAACCAATATTGTGATAAAGCAGTGGAAGCTTTCTCTTCCAGGCGTCGTAGTATATAAACAGTTCCACATTTTTCCCATTTCCATATTGATCACAAATTGACAGCAAAAGGACCTCAATTACCTTGCTAAATATTGCAATACTATATTATTGATCAACATAAAATGCATTTGAAAGATTAAAAAATCTCAGTCTTTTGAAGCAATACATCTTGTCTTTGGGTTTGAACGATGTCACTTCCTGCAGAAAATTAGAAAAAAAGGCTCCCTGCAGGTCATCGTATGGAATGCAACACAGATTTCAAAAGTGATACCTACTGAGACTGATAATTTGTTCTGTCAAGGACATAAATCTCCTCCGTCCCTCAGTTCCTTCACAGTGACTCTGAGGAGCATTATTATTCTTTTTAGACAGTCCCACAGGACTTGAGAGTGACTCCTGTCCACTCCAGTTCCATGAGTTCTGAGGTGGTTAATAAGCCCAAGGTGCAGCCCCTGGGTTCACCACAGACGGGGCACGTGGTTGTGTAGTTTTCTGAGCAAACACGAGGAAATCTGCAGATGCTGGAAATTCAAACAACACACACAAAATGCTGGTAGAACACAACAGGCCAGGCAGCATCTATAGGAGAAGCACTGTCGACGTTTTGGGCCGAGACCCTAAGTCAGGACGAACTGAAAGGAGAGATACTAAGAGATTTGAAAGTAGTGGGGGGAGGGGGAAATGCGAAATGAAATGATAGGCGAAGACCGGAGGGGATGGGATGAAGCTAAGATCTGGAAAGGTGATTGGCAAAAGTGATACAGAGCTGGAGAAGGGAAAGGATCATGGGACAGGAGGCCTCGGGAGAAAGAAAGGGGGAGGGGAGCACCAGAGGGAGATGGAGAACAGGCAGGGTGATGGGCAGAGAGAGAGAGAAAAAACAAACAACTAAATATGTCAGGCATGAGGTAAGAAGGGGAGGAGGGGCATTAACGGAAGTTAGAGCAGTCAATGTCCAACCTGATGGCATGAAATATACCGGTTGGGTAGCCTCCAACCTGATGGCATGAACATTGACTTCTCTAATTTCCATTAATGCCCCTCCTCCCCTTCTTACCCCATCCCAGACATATTTAGTTGTTTGTTTTTTTTCTCTCTCTCTGCCCATCACCCTGCCTGTTCTCCATCTCCCTCTGGTGCTCCCCCTCCTCCCCCTTTCTTTCTCCCGAGGCCTCCTGTCCCATGATCCTTTCCCTTCTCCAGCCCTGTATCACTTTCGCCAATCACCTTTCCAGCTCTTAGCTTCATCCCACCCCCTCTGATCTTCTCCTATCATTTTTCATTTCCCCCTCCCCCCACTACTTTCAAATCTCTTAGTATCTCTCCTTTCAGTTAGTCCTGACGAAGGGTCTCGGCCCGAAACGTCGACAGTGCTTCTCCTATAGATGCTGCCTGGCCTGCTGTGTTCCACCAGCATTTTGTGTGTGTTGTTTGTGTAGTTTTGAGGTGGTATGCTCCTTCTGCACTTAATGTGATTAATTGGAGCAGGTAGTGCTCCAGTGAGCTGGGTCGAATTCTAACCTCAGGTGCTGTCTCTATGAAGTCTGCATGTTCTCCCTGTGACTGAGGGGTTTTGCTCTTGAATGCCTCGACTTCCTTCCAAATTCCAAAGATGTGCTTGTTTTTAGGTTAATTCATACTGCAAATTAATTATTTTATACTATTGTAGGTTGTGGTGGGAAAATCAAAGGTATGACAATGTACAAGTTGAGAGAGTAAGTTACAGAGAAATTGGTTGGGGAATGGGATTGATAGTATGACTCTGAGACCTGAATTCGAAGGTTTGCTTCAATATTGTAGGAAAATGAGTATAATATTTACGGCCTTCAGATACTCCCAAACATCCTGCATGCCATCTGCATTTTGTGGGGCCATAAAAAAGAGGTATCCAGAAATCAATGTACAAACTTGAAGTAATGTTTCCTCAAGTAAGATATGACTTCATTAAATCCTTGAGTCCATCAATCAGTTGTGATGGTGGAAAACCTTCCTCAAGTGTGGCTGCTCACAAAAATGTTGTCTCCATCCCATGTTTTCTGTAAGATGTCATGTAAGCCGCAGTACCAACCAATTGACAGAACCATGATCAGTGAAGAAGCATGTCAAACAAATCGGTGTCCTTGCCCCAATATCTTTATTTGTTGAGGTATTATTGTATCTCATCTCCAACTGTGGAAAGCTGTTCATCATATCACAACTGCACCAAGGTTACCCAAGTCCAACAGCTGAACAGCAGTGTGTAGACTTCACCAGCATTTGCACACAGTGGGAGACTGAGTTCTGTCATCACTGACATTTTCATTAACACATATGAGCCTTGTGCTCTATGTCCACAAGTAAACAGTCACAATGTAAACTAGAAAAAGCAACAAATGAAACCTTTTCAGATTAGTTTATTTATTACACATACAGCGAAACATACAATGAAATGCATCATTTGCATCGACAACCAATATGATCTAAGTGGCGTGCTGGAGGCAGCCCGCAAGTGTTGCCACACATGCCAGCACCAACATAGCATGCCCATGATGTTCAGTGGAACAACACAAGCAACACCAACGGCAGCAGCAGCCGAGTTCACAGCAGGACCCTGGAAAACATGGAACACTCCCTCTAATTCAGGATCTTGTTCTCAGCAAAGGCAGATGTCCATATGATGAAGTTCAGCACCACTTTCAAGATGTCAGCATGATCTCTGGTTATTGAAGGAGAAGGATATGTGTAAATCAAGACCTCAGACTTTGCAAAAAAAAAAGCCAGGGTCCACCAAGCAACAGTGTTCCGTGCTCTCCTGTATGGACTAAGCCTGGATGGACTATCTTCACCTCAAGTTTGATCGAAATGCCTTTCCTCCCTCCTCCTCTTTATCTGCACCAATTAGCATATCCTTCACATCTTAAAAACTTAAAAAGAACTCAATCCTTCCCATCTTAGAAACTTAGAAAAATCACATGCTGGAAATCTGAAAGAAAAACAGAAAAATCTTGTAACACTCCGTTGAATGGTCTTTGATTTGCTTCTCTTTCCTGAGCTGCTGAGCTTCCAGTGCGTTCTGTTTTTATTCCTTCTATTCTTGTTCCTTTGTGAGCTTATCCAGTTCCCCTCTAAATCTATTGATGTTAATGCATTTGCAACTACCTGTGTATGATAGATATGGTACAAGAAACTCTAGTTATTGTGATGCTCAGTAGAATCACCTTTTACTGGTTTCTATCTGCACAAGCTTTGTTGGAAGGGTACCCGATAAGCATAGTTCTGCTGTGTGCTATGGCGGACCAGAATATGCTAACTTGACACATACGCTTCCAAGTGGAATTGCCACAACCAGCTGTTTAAACTGAAAAGTTCAAAGTGCAAAGTAAAATTTATTATCAAAGTACATACATGTCATCACATACAGCCCTGAGATTCTTTTTTTGTGGCATATTTAGCAAATCTGTAGAACAGTAACTGTAAACAGGAACTGTAAACTAACTGTGCAAATGCAGACATAAATAAATAGCAATAAACAACGAGCATGAAATAACAATATAGAAGATAAGTGTAGCTATCCCCTTTTGCTCAAGAGCCTGATGGTTGAGGGATAGTAACTGTTCTTGGACCTGGTGGTGTGAGTCCTGAAGCTCCTGTACCTTCTGCCTGATGTTTGCAATGAGAAAAGAGCATGGCCTAGGTGGTGAGGATCTTGGATGATGGATGCTGTTTTTCTACGGCAACATTTCATGTAGCTGTGCTCAATGGTTTGGAGGGTTTTGCTTGTGACGTACTGGACCGTATCCAACACCTTTTGTAAAATTGTCCGCTTAAAGGCATTGGTGTTCCCATACCAAGCCATAATGCAGCCAGTCAGCACACTTTCCACCGCATATCTATAGAAGTTTGCCAAGGTTTTCGATGACATTGTAAACCTCTGCAGACTCCTGAATTGTTTCAGATTGCAAGTTGGTGGATTGTTGCTGGTTTTCCCTGGACGACAATCGGCAAGATAATTCCAGCTTCCGATATTTTAGTGGTGAAGGACCACCCCAGAAGGAAGTCTTGCCTGTAACTTCAGAGTAGGGAAGATGTGACCTAATTTGTTTACGCAGTATTGTAGTCACAGCGGAATGACTTCTTTTGCTGGCATTTAAATTTTCCCAAGAGTTGGTAGATTCCACACTGCTAGGGATGTGAATGTTGTATGACTCCACTTGACTGAGCAGCACCAGTCTACCAGAATGGATTTGTAGGCCACCAGCATTAAAGATCCTTAAATGCTGCAAACAAGCGGGGAGAAAACTCGTGAAATGTCTGTTATTTTCTCATTAACTCTTTTGCTCATTAATGACAAAATGGGAAAATGGTGTTGGGCTGATAGTTGTGATGAAGTTAAGTAACAGGAAAATCTGCCTGTTTTCTGATTGGCATGCATAGTCAGTGTGCTGGACACTGAAAATCTCAGCCATGGGGAAAGGCAGATTACGTCAGAGGAAACCTCCAACCTTACCTCAGAGTAAGCAAAGCCACACTTTCCAATCTGAAAACAAGTGCTAAAACTCAGAGCCACAAGAGATCCTGCAGATGAAGGGAATCTTAAACTACACGCATATAAAATGCCGGAGGAGCTCAGCAGGTCAGGCAACATCTATGGAGGGAAATAAACAGTCAAAATTTCAGGCTGAGACTCGCCATCGAAACCTGCCTGACTTGTTGAGTTTCAAAAGCAAAGACGAGGAAATCTGCAGATGCTGGAAATTCAAGCAACACACACAAAATGCTGGTGGAACGCAGCAGGCCAGGCAGTCCTGACGAAGGGTCTTGTCGACAGTGCTTCTCCCTATAGATGCTGCCTGGCCTGCTGTGTTCCACCAGCATTTTGTGTGTGTGACTTGTTGAGTTCCTCCTGCATTTTGTCTGTCTTTCTTATGTATTAGTTGCTGCTGGGAATAGTATGCTCACTGGAGAAAGGTTTCAGGATCACAGAACATAATGGCGAACATTGTTACTGGGGAGATGGGTGCTGGCATTAGTGAGTTTTGGTTGCCAGCAAGCCATCGATGCAAATTAAGTGCAAGTGCTGCAACATAAACTGTGCTTGGATTGAAGAGTCAATTTAAAGAAATTAAGAAATATTTGAAAACAGCATGAAGTCACATTCCACACAATGAGAACTGAATTCCTCTGCATTGTATATTTGAATGCTGCTGCTGCTAGTCTGAGTTCCGTGATTAACTGAGACTTAGACAATTAAGCAAAGTCACAGTAAATGATATGAATCAAAATGAAAGAGCTCTCTGTAAACACAATTAATGTTGTAGCCTTTGATGTGTTTTACCCACATCTCAGAAACACACAATCCCACTGGGAAATAACCTTATTAATATCCAAGGTGATAAAAGAACAATGGGATGTTAAAATTGTGTAAATGGTTCTCTGTTTATCTGGTGCAGGACCTATTAGCTGAAATGGGTATGTTAAGTGAATTAAAGAATGGATAACTGATGTTGCTAACATAGAACATGATAATTTAGCCATTTCATTGATGCAGAAAGCTATTTATGAAATCATATCAATTACATGGTGATTTTTAAATGGTTGGCTGAAGAGAACCTGTGAAGAAAATAGTATTAAACATATCGCCTAGAATCACAAATTAAATATAAACACTTCTCTCATGAGTGTAATTTTGTAATTGTTATTATTCATAAGTCACACAAAAATTGTTGTTTCATTTTCTCTAAAGGATTCCAAAGGTTGTGCAGACTACCACAATTTTTATGTTCTGCTTAAGCAGGTGATAAATCTACCATAAAACCAGGAAACACATAAAGTTTCAGTTGTCAGACAGCATCTGCAAAGAAAGAAAGGCCCCCGCCCTTCAGCATTCCCCATTCCCATTTCCCTCTCTCAACTTACTCCTTACCTGCCCATCACCTCCCTCTAGTGCTCCTCCCCCTTTTCTTTCATTCATTGTCTTCGACCTTCTCCTATCAGATTCCCCCTTCTCCAGCCTTTTCACCTATCAACTTCCCAGCTCTTTACTTCACCCCTCCCCCTCTCCTGGTTTCACCTATTACCTTGTACTTCTTCCTCCCCTCCCCCCACCTTCTTACTCCGACTTCTCCATCTTTTTTTCCCAGTCCTGAGGAAGGGTCTCGGCCCAAAACGTCAACTGTTTATTCTTTTCCATAGATGCTGCCCGGCCTGTTGAGTTCCTCCAGCATTTTGTGTGTGTTGCTTGCATTTGCAACATCTGCTGATTCTCTCCTACTTGTGAAGAAAACAAGTCACTTAACATATTTTCAACAGATGCGGGGAAAAAACTTGGATATCTTAAATATGTAGAGACAAGAAAATGGAAGAGGATTGATTTAAGAAAGCCAGTTTTACGACAGATGACAAGAGTAATTAAGTGACAAAAGGAATGATGATTCAGGGCAAAAGACAATAGTAATGGGATGAGTAATAGAAAGAATGGGGTTAGAGTTGGTATACATCTGAACAGCTGCTGAGAATAAAGTGGAGACAGTGATAATGAAATCCACCCAGAACTCTGTTTTGACTTGAAAGGCAGTAAAAGGCATAATCAAAAGATGAGTTGCGGTTCCTCCAGATTCTGGTGATCTTCAGAAGGACAGGATAAAGAGGTCTTTCTTACACATGTTTTCTTCAAGAAACAGTAAAATTATCAAATTACAGTAATTTTTTGTTTATCTAGCATTCATGCATCTGGCAAAAAAAGTCATGCAAAATCAGTATGAAAAGATGGTTGTAGTTTGTTTATGCTTGTGTATAAGGGCAGAGCAATTGTAGCTGTCTTGAAGATTTGGCACTTCATGTGATGGTGAGTACTGTCCTTCATATTGATATTTTCTAGCTGTACTTTACATTAATATCATTTAGCCCTAGAATATAGAGGAGCAATGTACAGCATTGTTATTTAAAAGGGTAAGGATATGAGAAATCATTCAGCAATTGATTTGATGACTTAAGCACAGAATGCTAGTGTGTGATGGAGAGGTTTTTTTTAGCAATTTCAAAGCAACTGGTATCCATTCCTCCTCCACACTCCCAGAAATACTATTGCTATTCCTCATGGATATTGGAGGGCTGTGAGTATATTGTACAGTTATATACAGCATTGATGATATTATGGCCAATATACTGTTGTCAGTGTTAGCTTGCTCTCTTAAGGCAGGTCTAGTTGTTTGAAAAGGATGACAGGATTGCCTGTGAGGAGAGATTGACCCCTATTATTTAGAGTTTGCAAGACAGAGTGGTGACTCATTAAAAAAAAGGTGTGCTGCTCTGAATCAATGGATTGGACTGGACCAAATTCCTGGATGCATTTTCTGATCTGAATGAATATGCCACAGCTGTCACTGACTTCATAAAGATCTGAGTGGATACATGTGTGCCTTAGACAACATACCAAGTTTTCCCAAACCAGACGACAAGGATGAACTCGGAGATTCACAGTCTGCTGTTCAAGACCGGTCGTCTATCACCATAGTAATAGGTCTGCAATTGCACAATCTCATTGGTTCTCCATTCTGCTTTGGAGTACCTAGACAACAACAACATATACATCAGTCACCAGTTCAAGACCGGTGATCCAGAACCATACAAGAAGTCCAGATACATAATGAGAACCAAAAGGCAATTTGCATGAAATTAGACAAAATTTGATGCACACCAACTATGACAGGGTTTGCATGCCATTACTTCCTATAAGGTGAACACAAGAGCATAAATTGCAGTGGTGCTTCTCTGCCTGATGAACTCAACACATTATGTGAATGTTTTAAAAGGAAGAATAACACTATACCTGTGGAAATTCCTATTGTATCAAATGCGCCTGTAATTTCTGTCTCAAACCCTGATGTCAGAAAATCCTTCAGAAGAGTAAATATTCACAATGCGTCGGGCCCCGGTGATGTACTTAGACGTGTATTGCAAATCTGTGCCAACCACCTCGCTGGGGACACCATGACATCTTTGACCTCTCTCTGCTGCGGTCAGAGGTTCCTACCTGCTTCAAAAGGGAAGTGGTCATACCAGTGTCCTAGGAAGAGCAGGGTGAACTGCCTCAACCATTGGCTGGTAGCACAGTGAAGTGCTTTGACAGATGTTTATGGCTCAAATTAACTCCTCCCTGAGCAAGGACTAGCACCCACTACAAGTCGCCTATCACCATAATAATAGGTCTGCAATCGCACATTCTCATTGGTTCTCCATTCTGCTTTGGAGTACCTAGACAACAACAAAATATACATCAGTCAGCTGTTTATCAATTAGAGCTCAGCGTTCACTCCTGTCATCCCCTCAATGTTAATCACCAAGCTTCTAAACCTGTATCTCCATACCTCACTAGAGCTTTAACTTTCTCATCAGGAGACCAGAGTCATTATGGATCAGCTGTCTCCTACTCAATGACTATCAACACAGGTGCACCTCAGGGATGAGTGCTTAGCCTACTGCTCTGTATGCCTCCGTAGCTAAGCACTGCTCAATGCCATTTATAATTTCACAGATGACACTGTTTATTACGGAGTATTCTGGAGTTACATGGACATAGCAGATATTAATTTAAACAAGAACCAGGCTTCAGTTCTTACTGTAAACGTAAATAAGTTCAGAAAGCTTGCAATTAGCATTTAGTTCTTTTTAGTAAATTGCAGGCAGTAAATTGAAGTTAGGAGTACAGGATGCTCCATTGACGAAAAGATTGCATATGCAAGAGCCAAGCAGTAAGACAATGGGGCTGTATTAATTGGCCCACATCAATCCAGGCAACATAGCTCAGTTACTTCAGATTCAGTTTATTGTCATTTATAAACCACAAATACAATGCAGTTAAAAAATGAGACAACATTCTCCGGAATGATATCACGAAAAAGCACAAAACAGACTACACAAGAAAAACCACATAATGTTTGGTAATCCCCAATCCAGAGTCCGGAGAGGCTGCTGCGTATCGATATCGCGCTACAGTCTTAGCACGTTCCCCAGAAAGGAACTACAAACCCATCAGACAAAACTAAAGCTACAAGACCTACACAAAACCACATAGTTACATATAGTTATAGTTAACATATAGTTTCAACAGTGCAGACAATGCCATAATTGATAAAAGACTAACTGACAAAGACCACACAATTATAACACATAGTTTCAACAGTGCAAAGCAATACCGTAATCTGATAAAGAGCAGTCCATGGCACCGTTTAAAAGAAAGTCTCAAAGTCCCGACAGCCCATCATCTCACGCAGACGGTAGAAGGAAGAAAAACTCTTCCTGCCATGAACCTCCAGCGCTGCAGCTTGCCGATACAGCACTTTGGGAGCTCCGACCACAGTCAACTCCAAGTCCGTCCGAAAACTTCGAGCCTCCGACCAGCCCACTGACACCAAGCACCATCTCTGCCAAGCGCTTCGACCCCGGCACCGGCCGCCAAGCAACAGGCAAAGCCAAGGATTCGGGGCCTTCCTCCCAGAGATTTTTCCGATCACACAGTAGCAGCGGCAACGAAACAGGCATTTCAAAACTTTCACCAGATGTTCCTCCGTGCTTCACACATCGGTCTCCATCAAATCAGGATTGTACACGGCCCCTACTTACATATAACAGATATTCACTCCAGGAGTGGCCGCTGCGTGCTGCGTCGCGTCACCATTACCATTATGACTGAATTCAAGATGGGAGAGCAGACTGATGTTGTTACTTAGCATATCAAGCTTGGTCACAGGTATAGACAATCACGTACAATATTTGTGTTCTCAGAGACACCCCTGACAACATTAATTCTGAATGTCTGTTTCTCTGTCATCAACAGTTTTTAGAATATTTATGTTTCTCCAAAAGGCATTTGGACCTTGAGGTAGTTTATCAATTACAATTACTTCCATTGCGTATCTCAAAGAAACCTTTTGTTAACACAAAGTATTGAAGTAAACAATGTCATTGTAACTATTGAAGTTTTGATATTTGTGTACTCAAAGAAAGCCCTAACAACATTGATTTTAAGTGCCTGTGATTTCTGCCCCTGGAAGTTTTTAGACTACTTGAGTGAATCACTTTGTGACAAAGGTGTTTGAACAGTCAGAGGTGTCTGTCACTGTAGATATGTAATTCTAAGCAAATATCATGATGGCTAAATATTGCAGGAAACAATTTCATTGTAACTATTGAAATTGCATTGTATCAGCTACTGTTCAAGTTCATGCTTATTGTCATCAGACTGTACATATATACAATCGAATGAAATAATATTCTTCCTGACCACAGTGCACTCACACAACATACAGCGCATAGTCAAAATATTATATTATAAATAGTTAATAAAATATAATTCAAAATGCATGTAATGAAGTTCGGCACAGGTAAATGGTAAATAGTAAACAGCTCGGCTGACAGTGAGAGACCTCGGTGGTAGCAGGGTATTCGTTAGTCTCACAGCCTGAGGGAAGAAGCTGTTACCCAGTCTGGCAGTCCTAGTCCTGATGTTCCTGTACTTCCTTCCTGTTGGTAGTGGGTCAAAGAGATTGTGGGATGGGTGGTAGAGATCCTCAACAATGCTTTGGGTTCTTCATCTTCAACACCCCTGCTCAGTGTCACCAATGGGGGGAGGGAGACCCCGATGATCCTCTCTAGGCTCTTGCAGTCTGATGTCTCACAGATTCTGTACCACACAACGATGCAGCCAGTCAGGATCTTCTTGGTGGTGCCCCTATAGAAAGCTGTTAGAATGGGGCCAGGGAGCCTTGCCCACCTCAATCTCCTCAGAACGTGTAGACTGTGCTGTAGCTTCTTGACTAGTGAGGGGTTGTTATGTGTCCAAGTCAGATAGTCTGTTGTGTGCACAGCATGGTCGACCTGCAGCTTCCTGAAGTCCACAATCATCTCTTTTGTCTTGTCGACGTTGAGAATCAGGTTACTGTTATCACACAATTTGACAAATTTCTCTACCTACTCTCTGTATGCTGACTCATTGCTTCTGATGAGGCAATCACTGTAGTATGATGTGACTGAGCTGGATCTGGCATTGCAGTCGTGAATCACAACGGACTGAGCACACAACCCTGGGGGGCACCAGAGTCTGGCATGATGGAGCTTGAGGTGTTGCTGCCAACTTGGACTGACCGGGGCCTTTCTGTCAAAAATTCCAAGATGCAGTTACAAAAAGGGGCGTTGAGTCCCAACGAGGAGAGTTTACTTACCCACCAGCCTCTGAGGGATGGTTGTGTTAAACACCAAGCTGAAGTCAAAGAACAACATCCCGGCATACAAGGCATAATTTTCTAGCTGGGATATGACGGAGTAGAGGGCTAAGGCTATGGCATCATCGGTGCATCGGTTTGAACAGTAGGCAAACTGGCAAGGGCTCAAAGTAGCTGGAAGGTGGAATTTTGTACGATCCATTACCACCACTCATAGCACATCATGATTGTTGAAGTCAGTGTCACTGGGCGGTAATCATTTAGGCCAGTTACCATGTTCTCTTGGGTGCCTTGAAGCCTGCACGGTCAGTGGACTTTTTCAGAGAGATATTAAAGACTTTAATATTAAGACTTAATATCCATTTGGACTTCTGTTAGCTGGGTGGCAGAGTCCCTCAGCACCTGACCTGGCAGAGGTAAGTGATCCAAACTTAAGGCTTGGATTGGGTTTACCCCGGCTAGGGTCTTCCACACCTCGGCTGCCCATTAGGGTGCCTGTTCCTCAGAAAGTGAAGGGACTTCCCTCGATGTCACATCATTCAATCGGTCAAACCGTGCACTCAGCCTACCAGAAAGGAGGGAGGGGCATCACTGTCATTGACATGCAGGGTGGTCTTGTGATCGGTTACGTTTGTATACCTGGCCACGTGTGTCGTGTGTCCCTGGTGTCACAAAGGTATCTGTGGATTTCCTGTGCCTTTCTGATGGCATGGGGGAGTGTAGCTCTCGCTGACCTTACGGTCATCCTGACTCCTGATCTGAAGGCAGCGTCCTGATTCCTAAGCAGTGCATGAATCTTTGCAGTCA
Source organism: Hemitrygon akajei (assembly GCF_048418815.1). Classification (NCBI taxonomy): domain Eukaryota; kingdom Metazoa; phylum Chordata; class Chondrichthyes; order Myliobatiformes; family Dasyatidae; genus Hemitrygon; species Hemitrygon akajei. The sequence goes on from NC_133140.1 coordinate 44,896,415, forward strand.
GTCATGGTTTCTGGTTCATCGTGACAGTGTGGTGCTTAATCGCGGTACCGTCATCGATGTACTTTCCTATGTAGCCAGTCAGCGACCCTGCATACTCCTCAATGTCGGCGTGATGAACATAAGTAGCGCACCCCTGAATATGCTCCGGCCCGCGTTTCTGAAGCAGTCCTGCAGCGCTGAGGTGGTCCCTTCTGGCCAGGTTCTGATCTCCCTGTTTGACTTGTTTAATCAGTGTTCCGTATGCAGGGATTAGCAAACTGAATATGTGGTCTGAGTATTTGAGATGAGAATGGGGGTTGGGGGAAATGGCCTTGTAGGTTCCATGAAAATTGTCTTAACTAGGTCCAATATATTCCCTCCTCTGGTTGCAAAGTTGACCTGCTGGTAGCACTCTGGCAGGACTGTTCTTTTTTAAGTTGGCGTGATTGAAATCACCAACAACAATGACGACACCATCGTGGTGAGTGGCTTTGAGTTTGCGAATTGCGCCGTGGAGCTCCTGCAGCGCTTCCCCAGCACAGCGGTGATGTCAGCATCAAAAATCACATCAGAAGCGAGCTCCCTCGACAAGTAGAAGCACCTGCACTTCACCATTAAAAACTCTATCTGTGGAGAGCAGTGGGTCACTACTACTATTACCTTCGATCTTAGTTCAAAAATGTGATGTGCCTTTGGGTTTGTGAGCCTCTACTGAGAGTGTCTCCAGAATGGTGCCTGCTTGTTCTGCTGAATAAAGACTTCTAGATCACCAGCTTCAGTGTCTCTCCAGTGACTTTGATCAGTCAAAACACTATCGTTTGTAAAATCTCATATGGTGATGAGGAGGCATACAGGAGTAAGAGAGGTCAGCCGATTAAGGGTATTACGACAGCTTGGCACTTACACTTAATGTCAGCAAGAACAAAGAATTGTTTATGCAGAACACACACCAGTCCTCTTTGAAGGGTCAGTGGTGGAAAGGATGAGCGGCTTTAAGTTCCTGCTTATCAGCATGTCAGAGGACCTAACCTGGGCCCCAGCACTTTTCACAAAGACACCCCGGTGGTTCCAGTTCATCAGGATTTTGAAGAGATTTGGTACAACATCAAAGGCACGTGCAAATTTGTACAGATGTACAGTGGAGAAGATTCTGACTGGTTGCCTGGTGTGGAGAACCCAATGTAGAGGATTGCGAAAGACTACAGAAGGTTGTAGATTCGGAAGCTCTATCGCACACACATCCAACTCCCCAATCAAGAAAAACTTCAAAAAGTAGTGCCCAAGAATACAGCATCTATCATTAAGGACACTTGCCATCCAGGACACGTCCTCTTCTTTTATTACCATCAGGGAAGAGGTACGAGAGCCTGATAATGCACACACAATGATTCAGAAACAACCTCATCCACTCCTGTATCAGATACCCGAATGAACCCATGAGCCCATGACCACTACTTCTTTACTCCTTTTATTTTGAACTATTTATTTACTACATAACTTAATAAAACAATACACTTCACACCATATAAGATAGTATTAATAAGTCTGATTCTGATGCTGACTAATTGATTCTTCTGGCTGTTGATTCTGAAATCACAGTTTAAAATCACAGCATTAAGGATCACTCATTGAAATGAAAATAAACTTTCTCTCTCAAAGGATTGAGAACCTTTGAAATTTTCCATCCCTGTGGGGTGTGGATGATAAATCAACTGTTGACCATCAACAACCTACTAAAGTAGAAACTTAAAGAACATTAATTTTGGGGGATAAAGCTGTAACTTGGAGTTAAGGCAGAAGTGGTACCTTATATCTGTTAGAAGCCATTCCACCCATAAAATAGATAATGTCACCTCCTTTTCTCTCGCGATTTTCCCAGGTGCACTCCCAGGACCTAAGGAATTCTTAATTGGCTATTTTATTGCTTTTCAGATCATACATGCCATATTATGCAAACACTATCGTAGAGGAACTTCCTTGAAAAAGTTTTCAAATCTAAGGAGGAAGGCAGAGATTATTGCTAAGGAGCAGATACAAATGACAAGAGGTCTAGTCTAGCAGCCTGTGCATATTTTGAACAGAAGGGAATGGGTACGTCACCACCCAGTGCACCTGAAGCTACAGTCACCATCGTGGAAGTAACATCATTGTTCCAGAGGCTGAGCCATGGAATGTATTGGGCTCAGATACAGTCCTTCGATCCTGCATGAAGCATTTGGCAGGGATATTAGACATAAACATAGAAATCTACAGCACATTACAGGCCCTTCAGCCCACAATGTTGTGCCGACCATGTAACCTACTCTAAAAAATACCTAGAATTTCCCTACCACATAGCCCTCTATTTTCTTAAGCTCCGTGTACCTATCTAAGAGGCTTTTAAAAGACCCTGTTGTATCTGTCTCTACCACCATTGCTGGCAGTGAATTCCACACACCCACCACTCTCTGTGTGAAAACTTGCCTCTGACACCTCGCTTGTACCTTCCTCCAAGCACCTTAAAACGATGTCCCCAAGTGTTAGCCATTTTAGCGGACATTTTTAACCGCTCCCTGCTTCACTCTGTGGTTCCCTCCTGCTTTAGGAAGACTGCTATTATCCCAATATCCAAGAAAAAAACTTCTAACTTGTTGCATCACCATCTGGTAGGGGGCGGAGGGGGGAGGGTGGCAGAATGGGGCTATTGTGAAGGATCAAAATAATCTACAGAAAGTTGTAAACTTAGTCAGCTTCATCATGGGTACCAGCCTCTATAGTAGTGGTCACCTACCTTTTGAAGCCCAAGATCCCCTACCTCGGCCTTAGTGAAAGGCAAGATCAACCACAAATCGATTAGTTATACGCATGCGCACTGGGACAGAAAAGACCAGAAGTAAAACCCTGCCACCTGGAAGTAGAAATAATGTATGTACACCAGGGGTCACCACCCTTTTTTGCTCTGCGGACCGGTTTAATATTGACAATATTCTTGCGGGCCGACAGTGGGGTGGGGTGTTAAACATGACCGGAATACAGCGATACTTGAAGCAGATTCCTTATGTCCAGTCTATTCCACAATTTAGTTTTCCTGGCTCTCAGCTGCTGTCCTACTTGCTCACGTTTTTTTCTGCTGAAGAAACTCAACAGGTTTGTCTTTAAGTGCAGGGTGCTTGGACTCAGGGTACTGAAGCAGTTTTGAGGGCTTCATTGCCTCATTAGACAGCCTCCGGGCCCGAACTCCAGCCTCCCGCCTGCCTACTGCCAGACGCTTTGGCCAGGTGCGGCTGGTTGTGGGTGGGGTAAGAGGACAATGTCAGGGCCGGAGGTCCCCATGCCGGGGCCACGGTGGTCGCAGTCCAGAGACAGTGACCAACCGAGTGAGGAATGCGACAGTATGCCCACCTCCCCATAGGATCTATCAGCCGACAAAAGTTTGTCTTGAGGGATGACTTTCAGTAGATCGCAGTGAGGTAGCTGCTCTGCTACTTACGAAATCCTGAGCCCGAATGAGGTCGTCTGCAAATATTTTAGTACCAGGTTCCCCACGAACATTCAGTGTGCTAAACAGGTTTAGAGACGGCGCCCGTCTGTCCGCACTCCAGGCCAGTAGCAATGGCACTTCCCGCTGGCCATGTGGGAGTCACTGTGTTTAGGCAACTGATGACCTCACGTGCATTCAAATTCATCAGTGGGCATGACAGGAAATGAGGAAAGATGCAGCTGACTCATATCGTTTCCTCGTGGACCGGTGGTTGGGGACTACTGAAGTACACTGTGTAGTCAAGTGCGTGGCGGGGGAGCTACACGCATACGCACTGGGCAGAAAGAACAGAACTAAAACCCCGCAACCTGGAAACAATCTCTCAACAGTATTTGTGTATTTTTTTTCTTTTTTTTTCGGGATCTACTGCGAAAGCTTCAAAGATCGACTAGTCGATCGCGATTGACGGGTTGGCAACCACTGCTCTATAGTATCCAAGCCATGTTCAAGGAGAGATGCCTCAAAAAGGCAGCGTCCATCATAAAGGATCCTTACCACCCAGGTCATGCCTTGTTCTCATTACTACCACCAGGAAGGACGTACAGAAGCCTGAAGGCACACACTCAATAATTCAGGAACAGCTTCTTCCCCTCTGCCATCGGATTTCAGAATGGACATTGAACTGATGAAATACCTTACTACTTTTTTATTTCAATTTTATTATACTACTTATAATACTTATCTAATGTAACTATTATATATACTTACTGTAATTCACAGCCTTGTTTCTATTATTATGTACTGCTCCTGCAAAGACAACAAATTTCACAACATATGCCAGTGATATTAAACCTGATTCTGTTTGATTCTGATTTCTTAATGACTACTGTACAATGGCTCTGAGATCTACTGTTATGAGGTGTTTTTAGAGGCTGGTCATGGCATGCATCAACTTCAGCTTTTCAGACAACCCTGACCCACTGCAATTCGCCCACCTCCAAAACAGGTCTACCACAAATAGCATCCTCCCTGGCTCTACACTCATCCCTGAAGCATCTGGACAGCAAGGACGCCTACATCATTCTATTGCTTATTGACTCCCAATCAGTGACTGGGATCAAAGTCACTGGAGAGACACTGAAGCTGGTGATATAGAAATCTTTATTTGTCACACCAAGCAGGTATCACTCTGGAGATATTCTCAGTAAAGACTCATGCACCCAAAGGTTAATTGCAAGCAACCTGAACTTATTTACATTTGCAATAAGAACTGGTTTTTGTTTACATAAATAGCTGCTATTTCCACATAGCTTCATAATACTCCCTAACAATAAGATGGACTCTTGGCCTCTCAATATACCTTGTGAAGAGCTTGCACTGTAGTTCTTCAATAGTCTTTATACTTTATTCTGCATTGTTGTTGCTAACTCATTGCACTGTATAATGATTCTCACTGTGTAATGACTCATCTGTATGAGTAGTATGCAAGACAAGGTTTTCACTGTATCCAGGCGTATGTTCAAAGTTCAAGGTAAATTTTATTATCAAATTACATATATGTCACCATAGACAGCCCTGGGATTCATTTTCCTGTTGGCATACTCAGCAAATCTATAGAATAGTAATTATAACAGGATCAATGAAGATCAGGCAGAGTGCAGAAGACAACAAACTGTGCAAATTCAGAGTTATATTATATTATGTATTTATATTATAAATAAATAGCAATACATAATGAGGGCATGAGATAATGAGATAAGAGTCCTTAAAGTGAGATTCTTGGTTGTAGGAACATTTCGATGATTGAACAAGTGGGTGTAGTTTTCCCCTTCTTTTCAAGGGCCTGATGGTTGAAGGGATGTAACTGTTCTTGACCGTGGCAGTGCAAGAACTGAGGCTCTTGTACCTTCTACATGATGGAAGCAGCGAGAAGGGAACACGACCTGGGTGGTGAGGATCTCTGATGATGGATGCTGCTTTCCTTCGACAGCATTTCATGTAGATGTGCTCAATGGTTGGGAGGATATTAGCCATGATGTACAATAATGCACCAATGCACCAACACCAACAGTACCTCCCAACTTTCTATCTCTACCACCGTCGAGGATAAGGCCAACAGCCACACCATCTTCTAATTGTGCACTATTCTGACTTGAGAAGCTATCACCGTTTCATCATCTACCTGGAACTTTTACTCACCACAGTGCTAAAAGAGGTGATGGAGCTTAGTGGGTCTACGTCTGCTCCCACTGCTGCATAACAGTGCCTCCTTACCAGTTGCACTGTTGGACCATCTTCAAAGTTCAAAGTGAATTTATTATCAGAGTAAATACATGTCACCACATACAATCCCGAGAATCTTTTTCGATGGTCATACTTAGCAAGTCTGTAGAACAGTAACTGTAAACTGTAAACAAACTGTGAAAACGTGGATATAAATAAATAGCAATAAATAACGAGCATGAAATAACGATATAACTGTCCTTAAATGAGTGCTGTCTTCTGTACTCAGCCAGGTACTCCATCCGGACTGGATGCTTTCCTTGGATTCATTCTCTTGCAGGCAACCCGCACGTCATCTTCAGATACTGAAACCAAAGGATCACTGGGAGACATGGGGGTGTGTGATGGTTCCTCCCTTTTCTGGTTGTCAAAGCACATATAGAAGGCATTGAGCTTACCTGGGAGCGAAGCTCTGCTGTCCCCTATGTTGCAAGTGTTCACTTTGTAGGAGATTACGGCATTCAAACACTGCCACAGCTGTCAAGCATCCCTCACTGATTCCAGTCTAGTCTGGAATCTCCTCTTCACCCAAGAGGTGGCTTTCCAAAGATCACACCTTCATCTCTTGTAGTATTCTTGATCTCCAGACTTGAGTGCCTCTGATCTGGTTGTCAGCAGGTTCCAGATTTCATTGTTTATCCAGGGCTTCTGATTGGGGAAAACCCTAAACAATTTTTAAAACAGCTCTTTTAATGAAGTCTGTAATGACCCTGGTATAGACATTCAAGCCCTCAGATGAGTTCATCATCACAGCCCAGTCCACTGACTCAAAGCAATACTGTCTAACAATTCCTCTGCCTCTCACAACCACCTCTTAGATGTCTTGATCTCTAGAGTCTTGCTCTTTAGGCTCTGTCTGCCTGCAGGTAGTAGGAGTATAGCCAAATGACTCGACTTGCCAAAATCCAGTCTCAGGAAGGAAAGGCCTTCTTTATTGTAGCGTATCAGTGATCTGGTGTGTTGGGACCACTGGTGCAACAGGTTACGTGCTGGTGATAATTGGGCAGGGATTTCTTCAAATACAACTGGTTAAAGTCATTGACTATAATTCGAAATTCATCGGGACGGGCCGTTTCTTGTTTACAGACTGCATCGTGCTGGCCAGGATCACAGATGAGCACTCCTGAGGCAAGCAGAATAGTCTACATTTGATCATTAATTGTTCTAAGTCGGGGGAACAAGAAGTTGACATAACCCCAATGTCCATGCACCAACGAGAATTGACAAAAAAACATACACCGCCACCTATTTTCTTACCAGAATTCAAGCTTCAATCCATTCTGAAAATTGTAAAAGCTCTGATCAGATAGCTGCTTCCATTGTGTTCACTGTTAACAAAGATGGACAGCAGTGGTTCAAGACAACACACATGAAGTTCTGGAGAAACTTAGCAAGTCAATAATCAACTTTAGAGGGTGGGGGATATAAACAATTGATGTTTCAGGCCAAAACTTCATCAGGACTGAAAATCTTCAGCCACACACAGAAAGTGCTGGAAGAACTCAGCAAGTTAGGCAGCATCCATAGAGGGGAATGTCCTGTCAGATCGCCAGCAGGTGGTAAGAGTGGGCTCCCTCACCTCTGCCCCTCCGACCTTCAACACAGGAGCCCCACAGGGCTGTGTTTTAAGCCTGCTCCTTTACTCTCTGTATACCCATGACTGTGTCACCACCCACAGCTCCAATCTGCTAATTAAATTTGCTGGTAACACTACACTGATCGGTCTAATCTCAAATAATAATGTGACAGCCTACTGAGAAGAAGTCATTCCCCAACACAGTGGTGTCAAGAAAACAACGTCTCCCTCAATGTCGCAAAAACAGAAGGAGCTGGTTGTGGACTAGAGGAGGAATAGAGACAGGCTAACTCCTATTGACACAAATGGATCTAGGGTTGAGAGGGTGAACAGCTTGAAATTACTTGGTATACACATCACCGAAGACCTCACGTGGTCTTTACATACTGGTTGTGTGGTGAAAAAGGCACAACAGCGCCTCTTTCACCTCAGACGGCTGAGGAAGTTTGGTATGGGCCCCTAAATCCTAAGAACTTTCTACAGGGGCACAATTGAGAGCATCCTGACTGGCTGCATCACTGCCTGGTATGAGAACAGTACCTCCCCTGGTCGCAGGACTCTGCAGAGAGTGGTACGGACAGCCCAGCGCATCTGTAGATGTGAACTTCCAACTATTCAGGACATTTACAAAGACCTGAAACCCTTACAAAGGGCCTGAAGGATCATTGGGGGCCTGAGTCACCCCAAATACAAACTGTTCCAGTTGCTACCGTCTGGGAAATGGTACCGCAGCATAAAAGCCAGGACTAACGGGCTCCAGGATAGCTTCTTCCACCAGGCCATCAGACTGATTAATGCATGCTGATACAACTGTATTTCTATGTTGTATTGACTGTCCTGTGTACATTCTATTTATTATAAATTAATATAATTTGCACATTGCACATTTAGACAGGGACGTAACGTAAAGACTTTTACTCTTCGTGTATATGAAGGATGTAAGAAATAAAGTCAATTCAATTCAAGAATAAGCCGTCAATATTTTGGGCCAATACCCTTCATCAAGACTTCTGTAGAATCTTGTGTGTCAGGGATTCACCATCACTTCTCAGAGGAACTTGGGGATGAGCAGTAAATGCTTGTCTTGCCATGATCTGAAAAATTGTATGAAAATGTCATCGAGGAATTGCATCAGAAACACTGCTTAAGTGTAGAAAACTCCATACCATATTGTTTCTGTGTCACTTTCACTGTTTAGCACTTCCCAAAGTATATTAAACTTGCATTTGCTTTCAAACCAAAAATACATAGGATTATGTAACATTGGGTACAACCAGAAATCTGAATCCTTTGCTTGAATAGAATCTATCTGCATCTGAGGGAATCTCTGAATTTTACAATAATAATTGAAATATAATCTTTAATTAGGTGATGAGACAGTTTGTCCATAAATGTTTATTGGCATTTAAGAAAAAATTGCACACTGCAGAACATAAGGTTCATAAAGTTCACAGTTGTATCTTTAACTTGCTCAGTGACACTTTCATAGAAACTATAAACTTCAGATCTTACTTCTGGCATCATTACAGTCATCTGAAAAAGTCATACCAATTTGTTTAAACTATTTTCTGTAGAATGTTCCTAGAGAGTATTATAAGTAAGGAATGTGTAACTCTCTGATGGCCTGTGAATAGCTAATCATTCATTTATAGCAGTAAATGGTTACCACATTGAAGGATTATAAGTGGAAATCTCAACAAAAAGGGTACACTTGTTATGTCCAGTGAGCTAAGTATTCCACAGGGGCATCATCTTCAAGGCAGCTGACAGTAAACTTGATAACTTTTTGGCACCTACTTTTAAAAGAAGTTTTCCATGTATACTTTCAGAGTTATTTGAGGGAATTGTACAGTTATTTTTAACAACTGCTTGCTTGGCAAAGTATACCTTTGCAGTAGCTTCAATGTTGCAAATTTTTTCAGGTGTTTCACACAAAAGAGGAGGGAAATCTCAGATAACAAGCAAAAATTAGCAGAAAAGTTAGTTGGGAAGGCAAGAGGTGAATTGGAGGAGGTGTTGAAAGGTGGAGAGAAATAAGGAAAAAAGTGGCTGGACTTTTTACCAAGAAATTTAGAGGTATTTTCTCAGATTTGTTGAAGGCAATTCTCTAGATGTAGGAATAATGAAAACTGAGGCACAAATATAGAAATGAATAGTTGCAGAGGATGTGCGAAATGGTACTTGGTAAGAAAAATCTTGCATTTATATAGTGCCAAAAACAACTTCCAGATATTCCAAAATGCTTTACAGCCACAAAGTAATTTTGAAATGTGTTACCAATGTAATGTGGGGAAAACAGCAGCCAATTTCACTTCAGCATAATCCCACAAACAGCCATGTGATAGTCATTTTTTAAAAATTATGTTGATGAGGGCTACATCTTTGCTAGAACACCATGGATAACTTCCTTAATTTTCTTTGAAATGTTGCCACAGAACATTTTACATCCAATTGACTAGAAATACGGTTATAATCTGGAGGATAGCACTTGTGACAGTGCAGCAGCCCCCAGTACAGTTTTGGTTTGTCAAAATGTATAATGGTACTCAAGTCTCCGGACATAACTGAGCCTCAGTTAATGAACTAAGTTGTTGCAACATGATTATGAATCATCAGACCATCTTTCCTTCTTTGTACAATCCCACACAAGATAGATGATTCTGATGTCAAATTTCTGGCTCAAAGTCATTCTGGATGGAGAGCGAGGGGTCTCCCAGTGGAGGCTGGTTGTAGAGGATTTGCAGCCCATTCCTTAGCCAGAACCTGCAGCAATTTGGGCATCGAGGGAGAGAGGAAGAGGAGAGCCATCCGCAGTACCACTGATGCGGCAGAGAAGGGATCAAAATGGCTATGGCTCAAAAGAGGGGAACCATGGAGTCATAAATAACTAGCCATCTGGACACAAGTTGGGGTCTGATCAGCCCCGGCTGCGTCACCTGGAGAAGGGTGTATGATGTTGAAAGACCTGAAACACCCAATGATTCCAGAAACATCACTGAAGATGTGTCCAGAGGCATCAGTAGATGTATGTACACAGCAATTATGTTTGGAAATATTTTGTACCTTTTCAATCATTCTCTATAACATTGATATTATTAATATCACTGACAATCTCATGACATTTAAAACATTATTGTGCAGGCATGAAAGATTTTTTTGAACTTTATTGAAAGTTTTACATTTTCATGAATGAGTTGTCCAAACAACACGTAATGTACAATTTTGAATTTTCATCCCCTTCTTATGTATGGCTGGTGCAACATTTAGAAATTTAGCTTGAGGTTTGTAAGCCATTGCCTGCCTTTTTTCAGTGAAAGGTTATATTTCAAAGGTATGCCCACAGAATTTTTATCAAAGGAACAATGTGATGATATGATTTATAGTTTGATTGGGGTTATATTATTCAAGGTTTGATTTCAAACTTAAACATGAAGTGTCCACATTGCTCATGTCCTCTTTGGACTATAATTAGAAATGTCCATGTCCTTAAAGACTGTTGGCACCTGAGTAGACTAGTTCAGCTTTGAACTAGTTCCTTGTTTAGGACTAAGCTTTTTACTAGGCTTCCTTCATTGCTGTTCAAAGTGACATGATAAGGGCAGAAGGAACACAAAGTGAATTCGGAGGTCAGCATGTTCTCAGTGGATTTTTAGATGTAGGTTCCTGAAGATTATATGAACCTCTCAGATGTGAGGCAAGGTGATATTTGACAGAACTAAAGGCTATTGGTAGCAACTTTGAGATTCTGGTGACTGTTGGCGTGGCTGAGTTCAGCTGCATGTCAGAGGGATTTTGTATGGCAGCTCAATGACTAGACTGAAGGTTAGAGTACAGAATGCAAATGCAAAGGCAGAGGACCACTGTATCCCTCTGCTGACATCCCAGGTAGCTTGTGTATTTTGTTAATTTGAACTTCAGTCTTGATCATGACCTCCAGATAGCAATAAAAGGTGAATGACTTGTCAAGCATCATTCCGACACGTTACTGTTGGATGTGGCAAACTTGGGAATTGAAACTTGACTCTGATAGAAACTACATTTTCATAATGAAATGTATGATCACAAAACTTTATGGGATTCATCCAATCTCCTACTGTAACTGCAGCAGGAGGTAGGCTGGGAGAAGGCATAGGTACCCTGCTCAGACATTTATGGTTCCAATGAGAATGCCATCAGAGATGTGGAAGAACTCTACAGAATTTCTGAGTCTACCTTTACTTATTCTGCATGGCAAATTTGCATTTTTTCAAGTTTGTAATGAATTAATTCTTTTGTTGCTATGCACATGGTAAATGTCATAAAGCAACAATGTAATTCTTCTACTTTTTTACTTCATTCCTTTCATGCTGGGATGCCATTTGATAGATTGTGTAAACCTTTTAAATCACAAGCTGGAGCCCAGTTCACACATGGAACACGACAATGAGGGTCATGTAATGTAATTTAATCTTCCTCCATATGGGCAATTTCTTGCAGAGTGATTACCAGGACAGTATTCCCTGACTATTTCTTCCCCTTTTTGATGAAGCGGGATTGAAAAAATTGCACAAAGCAAAAGATCAAGTGGTTCAGGTGCTAGAAATGCTTTTCAGCAGTTCTAGTATCTGAACTACTTGATGGTTTGGAGTAGTTAACATGACACTGACTTGGAACTGAACTTGGACAATTTCTGCACCATATAGCACCATAAATCACTAGAAATGTATTGATTTTAAATAGGTTCTTGAAGCAGAAATAAGAATACAATCTGTCCATTATCTTAATGCAACTTGGAATGAAACTGAACAGTGAGGTAACTTTTCCAAGATGTCTGTGCCATATTTTATTTCAAAGTTATCTTTTTAATCTCCCTCTTCCTCCAAGGGTGTAATATTTTTCTGCAAAATTTGCCCCTTTTATATATAATCTGCTTCCCATGCTATTTCAGGGATTGCATGGCCAGAAAACAACCTTCTGTGTAAAAATGATTTCAGTGCAGCCTCTGGTTCTTAAGCCAATTATCTGACACCTGTGCCTTCTGATTACTGAAATCCCTGTCATTCAAAACTATTTCTGATTTTGTGATATCGCCTACAAATAACTTCTTCTACGTGGATGATAGCAATCCTTAAAGAATGAATAGATTCTGAGGACTTGTGGAAACTGTGTGGTGGTTTCTTTTGAACTTACAGTCTTTTAACATCTTAGGACTATTTTTACCGTGCCCATGGTCTGCTTTTTTATCAAATTATGGTATTGTTTGCACTGTTGTAACAATATGTTGTAACTATGTGGTTTTGTGCAGGTCTTGTAGCTTTAGTTTTTGGTCTTGTTTGTCTGTTGGGTTTGGAGCTCCTTTCCGGGGAACACGCTAAGATGGTAGCGCGATATTAATACGCAGCAGCCTCTCCAGACTCTGGATTGGGGATTGCCAAACGTTATGTGGATTTTCTAGTGTAGTCTGTTTTGTCATATGCTTTGTTGATATCATTCTGGAGGAACGTTGTTTCATTTTTGAACTGCATTGCATTTGTGGTTTTTAAATGACAATAAACTGAATCTGAATCTGAATCTGAGATGTCATCATCCTGTGAATTAATGTTTACAGGTTTCATAACTACATTCCAGATGTTGAATTAAAATCCTATTTAGCACAGATTCCACTCAGATTCATGACATGAAAGTCATTCCTGGCACTAACATAATCACTGCTGCACATCTTGGCACAAATGAGTTTAACATTGGAGAGGATAGACAGAATACAGTTGATGAACCAAATAAGCATCAGATAAGGAGCATATGAAATAATAACTTCCACTCTCCAAGATGGTCATGATTGAAAATGTACCAAGTACAACTAAATGAATATTGGACAATGCTAGAGTTGATCTATGTCCCATTGTATCCTTAGACAATTTTCTTCACTGTCTACGACTCCAACAGTCTTCATGTTATCCACAAACTTACTAATCAGATCACCTATATTATCATTAAAGAATAAATGAATAACATGATAGAAGATATAAGGGAGCAATCCATAAAAGAATTGACAGATAAGGACAATTCATATCCAAAATTGTAACAGTTTTCCCTTTTACTTCCTAGATGTACTTAGTTATGGAATGATCTGTCTCTTTGGCATGCAGTCAAGAGCTTTTCTCTGCATCTTAGTATATGTGATAATAATAAACCAATACCAAATCATGCCAAAAAGTACATATGATGGCTAACAAAAGAGAGAATGCAATTAATTTTTCAAGGATATTAAAAGTAATGTAACATATTATTACAATTATGTGAAGAAAAAGAGAAGGGACAGGAATAATGTTGATTTCCAGAAAACCTACCGTAAGGATTTTGTAAATGAAATTAGGGAATGATCATAACAGGGTTAAATTTTAAACGAGGAAGGAAAATAGATTAGTTCAATCTGAAGGCAAGCTCTTAAATCTAAACAAGGCAAATTACAAATGCATGAGGCATGAGTTGGCCATAGGTAGATCAGGAACCTACATTACAAGATATCGAACTAGTTGTGAAAAGGATAACATTTAAAGGGTGACTCTTTTTTTTCCACAATTTTAAACAATCCCTTTTAAGGCACAAAACCCAAGAGGACAGGTGGTCTTGCCATGGCTAACAAGAGGTTGAAGTTAGAAGAATATCAACATGTAATATTGTGAAAATGTAAATGATTGAGAAATATTGTGAGAAAAATCCAAGGAACAAAAGACAGTTCAGCAGATGAGAGTAAAGAAATTGATAAGAAAGTGTAAAGCAGAATGTGAGAGTAATCTGCAAGAATGGCAAAGGTTCTACCAATATGTTAATAGAGAAATTAAACAATTATTTTGCACCTGTCTGCTCAAAAGATGACACAGGAAACCTGGAAGTAGTAGAAAACAACAGTTCAAATGTGAATAAAGAGCAGAAAGATATTGGCATTAGTGAAAATACAATATTGGAAAAATTAATGGGACTTAAACCCAATAAATTCCCAGGACCTGATAACCCCCAAACCATACATTAGAAAAAGTTGACTATGGTGATAATGGTTCTCATCTTCCAAAATATCATAGATCCTAAGATCAGTATAGTTCACACAGTATGGAAGTTAGCAAAGGTAATCTTATTATTTAAGAAAGGAAGGAGACAGAAAATATGAAACAACAAACTAGTTATCCTGACATCAGTGAAAAAATAAATGCTGCAATTATTTGCACGGATGTGATAACAAGTTACTGAGAGATAACAATTGAATTGAACAATGTCAACATGAATTTATGAAAGGAAATTATGATTGAGAGCTGTTTTTGAAATTGCAGTAACAGAATGCATGAGGAGGAACAAGTGTAAGTGTGTATCCTAACTTTCAGATAACCTTCAATAGGATATAAATGAAAATATTTTCAAGCATAATGAGAGGATATACTATAGTGGCATGGATTGATGATTGAGTGACGAACAAAAATAGATAAGAAATAAATGGGTCATTTTCAGAGACTGAGGCCATAATGAAAGGGATTCCATTGGGTTTGGTGCTTGATTACAAGCACCAATCCACTGTGTTGTGAAGAGACTGAAAGAAAATGCAAACTTTCAAAATGAATGGGAGGCTGGAATATAAAATGGAAAAAACTGGGATGAACACTTTCGTAGATAAAATAGAAAGGTGAAGTATTTTTAAAAGAGTGAGAGATAAAGGGTGTTAATCTTCAGAGGGACCTTGAACATGAATCATTGAAACTTAATGTTGAAGCAATTAGGAAGACAAATAAAATGTTGGTGTTTATTGCAAAAAATTTAAGTACAAGATGTTTTGCTGTAATTATATATGGTCTTTGTGGAACTGTACCTGGAATATTGTGACAGATCTGGTCTTCCTACCTAAGGAAAGATATAATTATGATAGATGGAGAAGAATGAAGGATATAATTAGATAGATGGAGCACAGTGAACATTCATCAGATTGTTTTGTTGTTTAGGAATGGGAGGGGTAGTTTGTCCTAGAAGGAGAGATTAAGCAGACTGTGCCTGTACACACTTGAGGTAAGAAGGGGTTGAGGTGATCACATTTCAATATTTAAAATTCTTACAGGGCTTGACAGGATGATGTTTCTACCACTGTCTAGAACCAGTGATCAGAACTGCAAAATAAGGGGACTATTCAAGACTGAGATAAGAAAAATGTCCTTAATCTAGAGGTTGGTGAATCTCTATCCAAAAGGATCATAAAGTTTCAGCAGCTGAGTATATTCAAGGCAGAGATTGACAGTTGTTTGGATACAAAAGGAATCGAGGGACATGGGCTGGTGCAATGTCTCCCATCCACTCCATAATGTACTTAGGCACAGGAGTACATTCAGCCAAAGACTCATTCCACCGAGATGCAACACTGAGCGTCATAGGAAGTCATTCCTGCCTGTGGCCATCAATCTTTACAACTCTTCCCTCGGAGTGTCAGACACCCTGAGCCAATAGACTGGTCTTGGTCTTATTTCCACTTGGCATAATTTACTTATTATTATTTAATTATTTATGGTTTTATATTGCTATATTTCAATACTATTCTTGGTTGGTGCGACTGTAACAAAACCCAATTTCCCTCGGGGTCAATCAAGTATGTCTGTCTGTCTGTGCAGAAAATGATTGCAAGTGCTCTCACTGTCATCTTCCAAAGTTCTTTTGATTCAGAAATCTTCCTCAGATTAAAAATCATACGTGTCACCCCATTCATTGCAAGATAGAACCAATAAATTAAATAGTTAGCATCATATTTATGGAAGGGAAGTTCTAGCAATCAATAATGAAGGAATGTGTTGAAACTTTACAGGAAGAGAGCCAGCATGAAGTTATAAAGAGTAAATCATGCCTTAGAAACTTGATTGAAGGTTTTGGAGTGGACTTGGGAACATCTAATTAAGTTTTTTATGGACTTTCAGAGACATTTGATTAAATTGCATAGAAGATCATGGCTCAAGGTGAAGCTCAGTGAATTAAAAACAAATTATTGATCTTCTTATGAAGTTCAAGAGGAAAAAGAAATTGAGATATAGAAATACTTGGAAAGTTCTCAGAATGGCAGCATTTTATGAGTGAATGAAAATAATGACCCATGCTCCCAACTGTTCACCGTATTTGTAAGCAATTACTGTAATGGGGTAGGAAGCCACAAATGATCAAATCTTTAAATGCAGTAATTCAAGTAGTCCAGGTGAAACCAGCAAATTATACTCAGAGGCCACTTTATTAGGTATACCTGCTTGTTAATGCAAATATCTAATCAGGCATGCAGATGCGGTAGAGGTTCAGATGATATTCACACCAAGAATCAGAATGAGGGAAGAAATATGATCCGCAGTAAGTGACTTTCGCTGTGGAATGTTTTTTTGTTGCCAGACAAGGTGGTTTGGAGTCGTTTGGAGTGTGCAGGCCTCTCCTTCACATGTTCTACCAGTCTGTCGTCAGCAGTACAATTTCTATGCAGGGGTGTGCTGGGGCAATGGTATCAACACGGGTGATACCAACAGACTCAATAAACTGATTAGAAAGGCTGACTCTGTTATAGGAGTCAAACTGGACACACTGGAGGCTGTGGTAGAACAAAGGACACTACAGAAAATCCTGGCAATTCTGGACAATGTTTCTCACCCTCTGCATGCCACCTTGGCTGAACAGAGGAGCATTTTTAATCATAGACTAAGACAACTTGCGCTGGTCCAGTGAGTTCTGTATGAGGTCATTCTTACCCTTGGCCCTCGGCCATTAGGCTCCATAATAAGTGATGATCCCCTCCTGTTAGACTGTTTGCGGTAACTTATTTTCTATTCTTTCTACTTCTCTTCTAATAATTATATCTGTGCACTTGTAATGCTATTGTGACACTGTAATTTCCTTTGGTATCAATCAAGTATCTACTTATCTACCTATCTTAAGTATCTCAGAAACTGCTGATCCTTTGGGATCTTCATGCACGACAGTCTCTAAAACCACAGTGAGCAGCAGTTCTGTGAGTATAAATGCTTTGTTAATGAGAGAGGTCGGAGGAAAATGGCCAGAACGGTTCAAGCGGGCAGGAAGGTGACAGTAACTCAAATACCCACACATTGCAACAGTGGTGTGCAGAAGAGCGTCTCTGAACGCCCAACCAGCGAACCTTCAAGTGGATGGGCTTACGGAACAGAAGACCAAAAACATACACTCAGTGTCCACTTTACCTAATGAAGTGCCACTGAGCGTATATTGAAGCATTAACTGAAGATTCAAAATGTCAAGAACAGCGATAAGCTGAAAACAAAAGAAGCTTGAAGTAGTCATTGTACACAAATTTCTGAAATGCCGTAAGATGCTACAGGAAACAAACAGAAATTCTGAATGAGTTCTGACCTTTAGATAGGATACAAACAGGCAGCAGATATGTTACAGCTATCTAAAGCCCTAGTTAGACCATAACTGGACTACTGGATGGATAGGTGTGCCAGGGTGATACTGGACTTCATGGATTAATATTATGAGGAAAGATTACTCAAACTAAGATTATATTCCCTAGGCATTGAAGCAAAATTGTGAAATACAAACATTAGAAAATACAGGAAGTATGAAACAGAAAATACTGGAAATAATCAGCATATCTGGCCATATATGTACAGAAGAACACCAAGAATACTAAATACCTTTCTTCAAAACCTCTTTTTCATATGTAAGGTCATTGACCTGAAAAATTAACTTGATTTATAAAATGTCCTGGATTATCTTTCATTCATTCATGGCAAGCAGGTATAATGGCAAGGCTAGTATTTCATGTCCAGCTCAATTACATTTCAGAAAGTACAATTAGGCTGCCATATTTAACCTGTGCAATACATGTGGAGAAAATGGTTGGTGCAGTTTGATGATATGTGACAATGAAGAAATATTGATCTTGAATAAGCATAATCAGAACTATGGATCAGAGCAACTAAATATTTAAAATTCTCTGAGAAAATCTCTTCATCTCAGTCCTACATGTTTTAGAACATAAAACAGTACAGCACAGTACAGACCCTTTGTTCCACAATATTGTGCCAACATTTTAGCCTATTCTGAGATCACTCTAAAGCCTCCCTCCTACATAGCCGTCCACTTGGTCTTGAGTTCGCTCTGCGCTGATTTACTAGATTGATGCTTCGAATAAGGAAGAACGGCCTAATTTCAATAGTATTTGGAAGATTGAGACATGATTACATTGAGCTATCAAAAGTCATTGAGAAGAATTCGGAAGATAGATGTGATGGAAGACCTAGTTACACTCTGCTGGCAACATCGGGCAGGCACTGATACCAGACTCCCAAAGCAGACTGACTCAATCACTGAAAGAGATTACTAGGCAAACAAAGGAAGTGATTCGGGATAAGTTCAAGTCTTCCTTGAAGAAATGCATCAGCCCTGCTGACTCCTGGGAATTGCTCAAAGTAGAGACCAGAACGCCAAGCAACACTCCCTCAGGTGAACCCCAAGTTACTGCAGTAAGACTTCCTAGTTTTTGTACTTCATCTCTCCTGAACAATAAGGCCAACATACCATTTGCATGTCTTTTTTCTTGCTCTACTTAATATATTTACTTCTGGCATACTAAAATTAATTAATTTCCCATTATTTACCATACCTTTTCATTTTTTTCTACCTTTCTTGTCAAAATGAATAATCTTCCAGCTTCTTACAGTGAAACCATCTACTGAACTCCTGTTCAATCACTTAACCAGAGTTTATTTCTTTAGAAGATTCTTTCAATTCTTACAACAACTCATTTGCTCACTCAGTTTAGATTATCAGCAAACTTACAAATTTACACCAAGATTCAGATTCAGATTCAGTTTATTGTCATTTAGAAACCACAAATGCAATGCAGTTAAAAAATGAGGCAACATTCCTTCAGAAGGATATCACAAAAGCATATGACAAAACAGACTACACCAGAAAATCCACATAACGTTTGGCAATCCCCAATCCCCAAATCTGCAATTTCATCAAAATATCAAACTTGGTGATGAGAGCTCATAAGGTGGAGAATGTGTAAAATTAATAAAGGATGTGTTTTAGGTGTTTTTGGGGGTTAGCACACATAGCAAGTAACTTCAGCAATTAATTTCAGTCACCAATCTTCAAATCTGAATATGGGCTGTAGATTAAACTTTAAATGAAGCTCTGAACTAAGAGCTGTGAATCGCAGTTAACAGGAAGACCAGACAATGCTGCTTAAAATTCATTTGGGTGTTGTGGTGTGGGTGCAAAGTGGGAGGTGTGAAGACTGTGTGTACTTCAAAGGAAGCATTGTGGTGGCATTGTAAATATGGAATTGTCCTTTGATCTTTAACACATAAAATGTCATGTAGCATTGGGTCGAGGAGGCCTCTTCCTCTGAAAGGAGTCTCCATTTAATGCCTGCTCTGTCTCATATTGTCGAATAAAGAGACTACTTCATACCTACCTGTACTTCTTTCTGGTGACTTCGTTCACGAGGCAACAATGTGATCATAAAAACAAATAGTTTTAATTAATTATTGTAACTGAGGTAGAGAGGTCTGGGTTTGGAGTAGATGGAAGAAAATCTAAAGTATGTACAAATAAAAAAAACAAATAAAGCATTGAAGTTACTTATTCATTTTTATTTGGAGATCTAGCACTTTAAAAGGTCCTTATGGCCCAATGAGCCTGTGCCGCCCGATTACACCCATGTAACCAGTTAACCTATTAACTCATACATCTTTGGAATGTGGGAGGTAACTGAAGCACCCAGAGGAAACCCACACAGTCAGAGGGAGAGACTCCCAACGGAAAGCGGCAGAGACGGAAGCAGGGGTTGTTGGTACTGTAATAGGGTTACATTAACCACCAGGAAACCATACCGGTCCTAAAAGGTATTACAACGGATGGTCCAGCATTGACCCTGTGACATTCCACTTGTAAAGATGAACAAATCTGAAGTTACTTGGAAGGGGAAATGATTTCACCAAAGTTTTCAAGATATTAAGAATAAGTAGGACAATTTTCAAGAAAGGTAATCATCGATTGAGGAATCTAGGACCAAGGGTTATTGTCTACAATTTGGGGAACGTTCTTCCCAACATAAAAGTACTGGATATTAAAAAGATGGTGGGGGATTGGAACTCACTCCAAAACTTGGCAATTGATGCCAGGTCATTTGTTAATTTTAGCTCTGATAGTGACAAATGTTTGTTTGTCAAAGATATTAAAGTGTATAGGGCAAAACTGGCTGAATGGTGTCAGATTTCAGATCAGAATCAGAATTGGAATCAGATTTACTGTCTTTGATTTATACGATGTGAAATTTGTTGTTTTGTTGCAGCAGAACAACAATAATCTCACTGAATAATGTAAAGAGCTATTAGCTCCTATTCTGATGTTCCTACCATTGCCTCAGACTATGCTACTGTTCAAAATTATAATGGTCAACAAAAATTAGTAGAGATTTACTCTGATGTAATCTGAGAATAAAAGCATCTATCCCTATGTTTCTGATTATATAGATTAAATGGATTCAGAATCAAACTCTTGTTTTTGTGTCAATGTAGCCTACTAAAGCATGCATCAGACTGTGATTTTATCCATTTGTGTGATTCTCATTGTAAAATTCTTCAGATACTTGATTGAGTTTATAAATCGACACACACACCATGGGAAAGATAGCAACTTTCTTCAGATAAATCACACAGGAGATACTACAGTCCATAACATTAACAAAGATAATTTGTGAATATCTTCCATATAACAATAACTACTTAATGACAAACTATTGTATTATATTATTATCATCATTTTTATTTAAAGCAAAAAAATATGATATGTCAATAGTTACTTTTAAAACAATCACTTAAATAAGGATGTTTCTGTGTGGGTGTGTAGGTTCACTGATATTTATGATTTCTTTCAGAAGCTCCACTCTCAGTCATCAGAATATCAACCGCCTTCACGCTGAGTAGCAACTCTGGGTATAAACACTTTTGCATTTTGCAGTTGTCTACAAGCTGCCTTTTTTTAATCCTTATGTTATAATCAGCTTTAGCCAGATTTTATTATTTAAAAAATGGGATTTCAATAACTGTATTTATGGCAATGTACCAGCTTTTGTCACTCTGTATACTCATGAAATTTGAAAGGGCATGATGATCAATTGACGGTCAAATCAAAGAGTAATAGATAGCCAGCAACTTGTATGCATTTGATATAAAAGGTGCTTTATTCCAAATCACTATTTTGTCACTGAAAGAATGCTTCCTGAACGTGGATTAATTAAAGTGTAAACATTAAATATTGATTGATGCATTATCAGCCCAGAGCAGTTGCCTACACTCAGATTGATTTCTACAGTGATTTATTGTCATATTTGTTGAGTCATTTCACTTGATAACAAAGAGAAATTGTGTTCTATTGGTGTCTTCTCTCTCTTGCTGCTATCTCTGCCTTTGAATTTAAAACTAATATGCATGTAACAAATAAGTGCCAGTCATTACATTGGCAAATTCTTTTTCCCTTCTTTGTTCCAATTTGGTACCGTTTGGATGTTTTTTTTTCATTAAACCTATTTTTGACATAATGGTAACAGCATGCCATTTAATAAAACAGATGGTCTAAACTCTAAACTCTTAAAGAAAGCAGACTCTTGGCACAATGCATTCCATTCTCTCGTTTTGTGTATTTGTTTGTTAGTGGCTATTTTCCCTTTTGTTTAATTCATTTTAGTGACTTCACTTCCTATCTGTCGTCAGAGCAGCATCAGCATTGTGACAGTATTTTTCCAGAGTTTTAAAATCTCAAGGGTCAACATTTAGTCTTTTGTTGCAACAAGCAATTGCAGTTTGCACCATTAACGAACCGTTTTTTTTCTAACAGTCCCTTGATAATTGTTTGAGGACTCAAACAAGTAATACTATCCAAAGTCATGTGAGGTCAAATTGTTGCAGAAACTAGCTAGATTAATCCTTGAGATTGAGACCCTTATCTTGTGCATTTTCAAATGTACTGGCAGTGTTATAAAATGAACCATAGATCAGAGATAACATTTTAGATAAAGGTATAAATGGTGTAATATGATCTTCATTTCATTTCTTTCTTGGAAGAGCTCCTATCTGCACATGCTTATTGTTGTCTAAGGAAACCTCATGCATTGATTTCATTGTAATGTATTTGTTCTGTGTGCAAGTTAATGTCACACCTCTGGAATCTCACTTTAATCGACCTGTTAGTTTTAAATTTAATAAAGAGCTTGCAATTACCAAAACTAAACAACAACCCCCCACCCCATTCATGATTTATTCCAGAATCCCAATCATTGAAATTGATTGCAGTTTGTATAGTTAAGAATCTCATTGCATGTGGACATTAAGATGGTCAAAACAGCTTAGATATGTTGATGACTGGTATTTGTCAAAGCTATCCAGGTGTTCTTTAGTTTAAAAAGATTCAAATGCATCTTTAGGGAAAATCACAGTTGCAAATTGTATTTGTTGAACAGAACTGTGAACTTGAAAACCTGGCTGAGATCATCCTGTGTAACCAATTCCAACCAGCTAGCTTTAAATTTTAATCATTCAATTGTGTGTTTCACTGCTTTAATAAATGAATCTAGAAATTGCTGCTGAAAGAGAGCTGGGACAAAATAATGGGGGAAAAAATGGCTCATTGAAAAATGCTAGCTATGGGCCATCAGTAAAGATTATGTAAAATTCAGGGCTAATAACCAAGTAATATTGTTTTGTAAAATAAAGGGGAAAATGAGCCTTTTTATGGCAAAATGAGTCAGTTTACCATTTATTCCCTCTAACTTGAAATGTTTGTTGCTTTAAAATAATGGCTTTTATTACTAATTTACTTCAAAGTTGAAAACAGGAAGCAGTAAAACATTCCATTAGTACATATCTTCAAAAACAATGTTCAGTTAGATTTTATTGCTTGTTGTCTGGTATTTTGATTCTCTTGTAGCCTTTTATCATTGCTGTTTACACATACCAGCTGAATGAGTTATCCACTGATCAAAGGGTTAAGCTGTGTATCGGGAACAAATAGACTGAATATATGCAATTCTGAAAGTAGCTGCCGAGTTCTGAAAGTAGATATACACAAGACTAGTTAAGTCAAATCATCAGCATTATTTGCTTCTGATCCTTGAAATAAAGTTTGTTACATTTTGTCACCAAGGTTTTTGTATATACAGTACTTTATATTTTCACCTGTGAGCTGCATTTGAAAATACAGTTTTTCTTTGGTTTCCAGCATTGTGAGAAACCAATTTCATACAATAAAGGAAAGTTGTATTTGAGATAATCTTGGTTGCAGACATTTTGTGTGTTTACTATTTCACTGCTGACTCATGTGAAAGCCTCCTACTGGTATTAAAACTCTTGATCCCCTCCCCACCCCCATTTGCCATTTTGTCAAGGCTGAGCCTTGATGCTTGCTTCCTCTCACCTTATTGTTACACATGAGCACCTTGCATTGGGCATCAGTTGACAATCATCAAATATTTAGTATTTGCTTTTATTTTACCTTCCAAAACTCATGGATGCTGAGGGCAACTTTGGCACCTGCTACAATTGTTTAAACCTCATTCTAGTTATTTTTCAGGCACTCATTATAAAGGATGATAAATGTGATAAATGTGTTTTTACTGCCTGTGTTTTAATATGGCTCGACGGTAGCACCCTAGCCTCTGTGTCAAAATTTTGCAGATGAAATCGTATACTAGGGCATGAGCATGTAATCTCAGCTAACTGTACAATGCAGAGCTAAGGAAAATTCCATTGCTGAAGCTACAGTCTTACAGGTGTAAAGTTGTGTGTCCTGGTTACCTGGTCAAGCTGAATGTATTAGATGGTTAAGTGGGTTCTCCAGTTTTTTTAAAGCCACTTTCAATCCCCAGCGGACACCATCAAAACAGAATAACTAGTCTTAATATTGTTTTGGTGGGACCTTGCAACACATGGATTAACTGCTCCATTTCCTTCTAAACACCTGTGACTCCTTTAAAAGCAATTGGATGGTTTTAAAATACATTTGAAATTCTCCGATGACCTTCAAGTTCCTATATAAATGCTCATCTTTTTTCACTGTTTGACTTACATACACAGCATCTGTTAATGCAGTTTTACTTTAGGAATACTAAACAAATATAGTTATAGAAAATAATACTGGCCCTTCGATTTTCCCTAACATTTGAGCAGTAAGACACTGATCACTGTGGGACAATGCAAAATCACTACAATTTTATTCTTTAAGATGTATAACCTTATGAAGAAATTAACACCACTGTTTCTCCAAATCAAGGCTGTGTGTGCATTCCATAAAACTCATATATGAGGTTTATTTCCTATTTCCTTTATCACATAGAGTGAAACAATTTCAGCCCACTGAGGCCCTGGCAATCCTATTCCACCAGTATTTTTTCTTGTAACATATTCTCCCCACATTGTCTTCAATTTGCCCTCGACTTTACCACTCACCGAGACACTGACGGTAAAATACTAATTTATCTACCAACATTCAAACTCTGATTTCTCGTCTTTTTTTCTCCTGTTCTGATGGAGGGTTTTGGCCTGAAACATTGACCATACTCTTTTCCATAGATGCTGCTTGACATGCTGAGTTCCTCCAGCATTTTGTGCGGATTGCCTATTTTTGAAATGTTGTTGGAACACCCATATAGTAACAGAGACAACAAGGAAACTCCTCACAGGCAGCACCGAGTGTTAGGGTTGAACCTGGGTTGTTGGAGGTGTGAGTCTGGACTCCTGTGCATTCCTAAGAAAAAGCTTTCAGGGGATTTTCTAGTTCATCATTGAAGTTCATCAGATGGATCAACGGATCTAGTTATAGCTCCAACCTGAGCATGTTGTTTTTAGTTAACCTCTAAACGCTGAGGTAGGACACCCCCCCCCCCCCCAACAGTGTGAAAGGCAGGACTACCTGAGTATCTCGGCAAAATGCTGCCTATGCTGGAAATCTGAAATAAGACCTGAAATTGCTGGAAATATTCTGCAGGCCTAGCAGTACCTCTGAAGAGATGATAAGAGATAGAGTTGTAATTCAATGCAAGGTCACAATGTTGTTGATCAACACACACAAAACCCCAACACTTTGACTGTTTATTTCCCTCCATAGATGCTGCCTGATTTGCTGAGTTCCTTTAGTATTTTGTGTGTGTTGATCAAAATTTCCAGCAAGCGCATAATCGCTTGTGTTCACAATGCTGTTGAGTTTTTCCTACAATTTCTAATTACTTCCTGGACTGATGTCAACCATGTCAAACAAATGATAACATGAATTCTGGACAATATAAAGAGCAAAGCAAACCATGAAACACCAACCAAAGGAAATGCTGTCACTGGATTACCATAAGAGAATAAAGAGTTAAGCAGGCTATGGTGATTGCTGGTGACATGCACTCCAAACTCTCACGACATTTTCAGCCATTCACAAGGAATGAAACTTTTCCTTAACTTAGATAGTCCAAACCTACAATAAACAAAATGAAAGAAAGACATGCATGGAAGTCATCTAATCCTAGAGTTTGAAATATGACAGAGATCTTCACTGTTACTGTACAGCCTTGAAGCCTGGCTAAAAACTCACTGAATATCGCACGTACCAGTTGTCAAAGTTCCAGGGACATGTTGACAATAGTGGTTCATGTTGGGACCCTGAAAAACATGGACCGCTTCACATATCTAGGGAAATATCTCTCTGAGAAAGTAAGCACCGCTGATTAAATTCATCAACATATTCAATGTGCCTGCAGAGCCTTTATCAAGTTGGGTAAAGGGTATATGAAAGTCAAGACCTCAGATATGACAAGGTCTTTATGGTCCACTAGGCATCAGTTATAGTCTGAAACCTGCAGTACCTAGAGCAGGTATGGCAAAGATAATACTAATGCTGCCTCTGTAAATACCACCAAATTCACTGGAAGGATAAACAAGCCAACATCAGCATCCTCTCCCAGGTCAACATCTGTAGCATTGAGAATCAATTAATACTCAGTCAGCTGCATTGGCTGGCTATGAACTTTGCTTACCTGACGTCAAAGATCCAAGGTAGACACTCGAGTCTGAGCTCAGTCATGGAAACAGATTACCAGGTGGACAGAGTGAAAAAAAAAAATCAACAATGTGCTCAAAGCCTCCTTGAAGAGATGCTCCTTGGAACCTCTCACCCCAGGACCACTCGAAATGGAGAAAGGGCATTTGAGATGATATTGAGTCTGCACTGGGAGCACACGGAGGCCTGAGTAAGCAGGAGAAATTGTAAAACATCACAATATTACACAATGGAGTTTTAGAGGTACATCCTAATCAAAAAGAACCAAGTACCACCAACTAAAAATTAAGAACACAGAGTAGGTCAGCTGATGGAAAACACATCAACGAAACTATAATATGCATGGATGAAATGACAAACAGCAGCAAAACTCAAACAATTTATGAATTATGTATATTACTGTCATAAATACATTCTAAAAGTTTTGTTACTTATAATAAATGAAAATTCACTATTTATTTTTCTGCTGTCAGTAATGCTTATTTAAATTCTGATTTTAGAACATGATGTGGTTCAGCAGTGATGGAGACATTATGCTTGACTCTAAGTTAAGGAAGGGAATATTTGCCTTGGTTTTTGATCTTGATTGCTCTGCAGGTACATCCATAAGGACACTGGCTGAAACAGGATTGGGCTCAATTACGATGACCTCAGTTGAAGAGCCCATCAGTTGTCCAATTTTCCATACACAAAAAAAGATTGCTTGGGCACGGTATTGAAGGATACCACCCAAATGGGAACTGCAACAATGGGTTAATGAAAGGAGGTAGCAAAGATGGAAGGTTAGAGAAAAGTTAAGGAACAGTTGTTTTTTTTTAAAAGTGTGCAACGTCTTTTTCAAAAGTCATACTGTATTCACATGTTAATTACCCTTAAGGTGACTGTTGGGGAATTTTAAGTGGGATAATGAAAAGTGAAAGAAAGAGAGCTGTAAAAATTTCTCTGAGATAGACTAGGATTAGAATGAACAAGAAAGCATGTTGATTAAAAAATGAAGTGCATTCTTTCACTGTTATTAGTTTACTCCATAAAATATTGCATTGTCTTCAAAATAATCAATTATCCTAAATAAATTCAGATTTTGTTTTGTTAAAAATTAGACAAAAATTGACTCCAAGGTATAGACATTAGGACAGGTGACCAAAAAGATTCAGCAAAGAAGAAGAGAGAGACACAGCGAATTTGAAAGAGGAAAATCTAACCATGTGGCCTTTAAATCCCGCACAAGGGTTCATTAATCGCTGGAGTAGAACTTTATTTGAGATAAATCATTTTTAATCTCAAAGAACTGATTAAGAAGGGAAATAAAATGGGTAACTGGAACAATCTGAGTTGGAACGCAAGATGGTGCTGGTGATATATGATGACATTTTGCGAGCAGCTCACAGAAGTACAATGTATCCCCTGGATAGACTTCTGAACTACAATCACTGCAAACAACAGCCTGTAGTTTCCCTTTAAGAAATGTACTTTTGAACCTTCTAAACCAGGGACTCCCAACCCGAGGTCCATGGAGCCCTCAGTCAATGGTAGGGGTCCAGGCATAAAGAACATTGGGAACCCCTGATCTAATTGAACAAGTGATTTTATGATCTTCTGAAGGATTCGGCAGGAATGCAAGTATGGTTCCCTGAGGAAGAAGGTCAGCCATTCCTGGGGCAGAATAAAGCATCAAGGACGATGCACAGAAAATGAACCCATGTTCATCCCCACAACTCCATACCAGCCAGGGTCCCCCACCTGAGAAGGCACACTCCCTGTATTTTATCCATCTCCCTCTCTTTGCAGTATTACCATCGCGTGAGTCTTGGGTTCCACACCACCAGATTCAGGAGCAGTTGTTGCTTTGCAACCTGGACCAGCTTCACTTGTCTCAGCACGAAACAAACTCCACAACCTGTGGATTCACTTTTGGGGATATTGCAGCTCATGTTCTAAGTATTATTTGTTTACTTTTTATTATTTGATCAAAATTTTGCATATTGGATGTTTGTCGGTCTTGTTGTGTGTGGTTTTAAGTGGATTCTATTGCATTTCTTTGTTTTCCTGTGAGTTCCTACAAGAAAATGAATCTTAAGGTTGTATATGGTATGCACTTTGGTTATGCATTTACTTTGAACTTTAAACTTTCAGAATGAGCTTATATGGGAAGTGGAAGCTGGGAGGAGAGGATAGAAGAGTCCATCCTGCAGATAACAAAATGCTCTTCATTTTAATTTGTTTAAGTAATATCACCCTACTTTTCTAAGATTTATCCAAATATTTCCCCTTAAGTACAAATGGCAGGACCACCACACTTAAAAACATTTACTTTCCATAAGCAGTAAGGCTGATCAACTCCTCCACCAACAAACTCACCCCACTACACCCCCACCACCACTACATTATTATTTCCTGTCAGAATCACACTATGTGCAGACGTTCC
Organism: Hemitrygon akajei; assembly: GCF_048418815.1. NCBI lineage: Eukaryota > Metazoa > Chordata > Chondrichthyes > Myliobatiformes > Dasyatidae > Hemitrygon > Hemitrygon akajei. The sequence goes on from NC_133140.1 coordinate 44,925,206, forward strand.
AGTACCTAGCATCTCTTTACGTACATACAATCAATCAATGCATATAAGTTATATTATGCATTTATATTTATTGTGGTTTTTTTATTATTGTGTTCTTTATCTTACTTTGTTTATTTTGTACTTAATCAGATCAAGGGTAACAATTATTTTGTTCTCTTTTACACTTGTGTACTGGAAATGGCATTGAACAAATCTTGAATCTTGAAATGGAAATTATATCTTAAAGTTCATGTTCAACCACTAACATGCTTTCCATGTGCCCAGCAATTTAACCTAATTAAAGGTTTCTTTTGAATGTCAGCCTTGCCAGTAATGTCCATATCCAATAAAACAGATGAAAATAATGAAATCAGAGACAGGGGTGGAAATGCGTTATATTGGAGAGGTAGAAACTGATATTTTTGGTGATTGAGGGTATGGAGGGTTCGAAGCTCACTTTAGGGTCAAATAGGGTACCATGACTGTAAACATTGTGGTCCAGCCTTAGACAGAAGCCAGGAAAGAAGCTGAGAGATAAAGAGTAATGTGATAAAAGGTTATTACATGAAGCATTAATTCTATTCTTCTTTCTATATATGCTGCCAGACAGACTGAGTATTTCTAAAATTTTCTGTTTTTACTTCTGAATCTTTCAATTTTCCTCCAAATTTTGCTTTTCTGTTATGCCAGGGCCTAAAGCATTAAAACTTATTTTGAAGAAATTGTGCGCGTATTTCTTTTAGTCAGAGATTTTTTTAAAATGGATATGATAGTGGTGTTTAATGCTTTTTTAGATAGACATATAAATATGAATGAAAAACTTATAAAAATCCACATCATCCCTTTTATCTACATTTATGGTGATTAACGTTGTTTTCCTTCTTACAACTGTGGGAAAAGTAAAGCCTTAATGATCTTCTTGTGGTGGCAGTGAGGATGCTAGATAGCTGAAGGAAAGAGGATGTGATAGATAATAAAGCTGAGATACAGACTTAGAAGTCAGTGTGGGGCTTCCTCAAACTTGGTGCACAAACACACACAACAGTGATAGCAGGCTGAAGTGAACCTTGGAAATGAGTTTTCAATTACAGGATACATTGGATTTCATTGCAGCAGCATTATGATTACTGCAGGCACAATTCTAATTGCATTCTAGGCATGTTCATAGAATTGTCATAATTCAAAATTTGTACAAATTATTCATAAATAATGCTATTTTACTACTTCACTGTGTTCATGGGATGCAGGACTGGAAGAATTAAAAATTTCAAATCTAGAATATATTTACTTTTTTCCCTTCTTTTCCAGAATGCTCACAATTTTTTTCTCTTTGAAGGTTGTCTGCTACCCTGGGAAAGTCGTGTGAATCTCCGTGTTTATTCTATATTCAATATTTGGCATAAGGAAATAATCAAAATTCATTTCTTACAGATACTATAATCTGTAAAAGAAACCCTACAGTTAAAATAATCATCCTTTGTTGTCCTTAGCATCTTAATTGTTAATGCCTGATCTTTCCATTATTTCAGTGTAAATGATACATTTCCCCCAGTTTTGTGTCATTCCACATTTATCTCTCAACATTAGCTCACAGCTACTCTGATTTCAAATGATTTAGTCCTTGACTGCCAGCCATCCCAATGACAGGGACAATTTAATTAGACACAATTCCCTCTCCCCTTAAAAAAAATTCTTCAAAGATCCTGAACATAAGTGCTGCTAAAAGTAGCAGAGGATGAGGGTGCCTCATTTATGGATTCATGCCTGTGCCAAATATACAAAAAATAATTTGGGCAGTTTTTTTTGCCAGATAAAATCTGGAATTAAATTCAAGCTCCACATATGGATGCAAGGATGTACAAGCATATGCTTAAGATTGCCTCATTTTCTCCACTGTCTCTGAGATTACTAAAATTATGATTAGGAATTGTAGAAAAGCTTGTATATATTTTAAAATAAAAAGAAAATAAAACAACTAAGATATAAAGTCGCAGTTACTCGAAGGAATTGGCGCAAATACTTGAACATATCTCCTTACACCTTTGAATGTGTATTTCAGACAATTAAAAATTCTACATTTCACAGTTTCCAGATAAATTCAGCCAAACAACACTGAGGGCTGAACAACTTCTGGCATTAAATGAAATCTTCCTGAGAAGGAAATGCTTTGTGTTTGGGGATTTGAAGTACAATAATCATTTGTGTTGTAAATGCTCACAAAAATAATCATAGCATCCAAATTTCTCTTTGTCCAAAGTCAACAGATTGTGTATTTATGTGTGGTTTTTCAGTTATGGAAGTTCTTTGTTCTTGGAGACAAATGATACAATCAGCCCATTAACACAACTGGTATGATTTAGAATTACAGTGATCAATTATAATTACTTGCATGTTTAGTATTTAGTTTAACTCTTAAAAAACATACTTTATAGGGTTTACCTTAATTTCTGGTCCTCTTTAATACTTTGCTTGCAAGGGGTTTGTTTCAAAGAGGCTGCTGCAGTACATCTGATGGAGTGATGTCAGTTACAGTATTCTCCTCATGTTTTCAGTTTAATTAGATAGTGATATAACTGCAAATAGATTTTATTTGTGGATCTGAATTTGTTTTAATTTAGGTTCAGAAATCAGAATAATTTCTCATCGTTTGTATTTAGTTCCGCGATGTTATACGAACAACTACAATAGTAGTACAAGAAATTAGGTGACGTATGAGTGAGAGACTAAATGAGTTAACGTCGCAATATTATTAAAATGTTAGAGATTCTATAACCTAGTTTGATTTTCCATTCCTGCGTACTTCCACTTAATGTTTCTTTTTAATTTAATTAGAATAATTTAAAGCCGATAAATGTGTCTTCCCTTGTTTGAGCATTCCAAACCATTATACCTAATTGTGTTCATATCAAAGAATAGATTTGATAATATGTGGAAGATTCGTGGGAAATCGCGCGCTAAAAAAGCGCGAAAATAGTTTCAACTTCATTGCAGCAAGATAATCACCGGAGCTTCTCTGGAGTAACTTCGCAACGAAATTACACAGCATCACCTATCGCTAAGTTTGTTTGCGTTGGTGGTTAACGGCGTTGCAAAATAAACTCAAAATGCACGTTGTTCTATGTCAAAAGGCTGACTGTATGTCTATAATTACCATATGTTACATGTATTATTTTTGAATACTTAATGTTTTACTTGTCTACTTTTGAGATAGTCAAGGTAAGATGCAAATATTTACAAATGAATGTTTTAGTGTTTTATATTTTATTATTACAACCTAAGAAGTAACAACTTTCTATATGATCCCCATGTGGTAAAACACTTAAGCAGAACCAGTATTTAAACTCACTGGAGAGGCGTCTGTTATAAATGCGTTCAGACTTTAATAGGAATGGCTTAAACGCAAATATTTTCATTCATTATACGAGAACCTTACATAAGCCGATAAATGACAGCTTTAAAAAGCAAAGCAAAACAAACCGTAATGCTGAAGGAAATCAATAGTTAATAAATTCTGATACTGAACTACAGTAATTGTTATAATCTTGTGTGCAAAAATTAAATGCAGAAATTTGTTGTGCACACGTGGAGAAGTTGTCGGAGTTAGCGACAGTTCGTTCGCGTGGAACCCCGGAATTTTACTTTTTTTTTGAGGTCGTAGTTAAGTTTTGGTAAGCCAGTGAAACAATGCTTACACTTCGGAGGTTGATTTAGCTAAACAATCGATAGCAGCTATGTTAGATATGTGTAGTCTGATTAATTCTTCATTCCCCTTGCGTGGGTCTTCATTGACAAGAGAATGCATTCGTCGACGACCCCGCTGCACGATTTGTGTTAATGCATTGTATGATATTTTAAAACTCCCTACTCTAGCCTGTGGAGGTGCTGAATAGTAAAATATCGTCTCTGTCATTGACAATATGTTCCAAAACTGATAATAGTTGATATAGAAACTGAATAAAGCGTGCATATCTTCTGTTCTTTCTACCTAGCTTCAGGGAGGTAGATCAATACCATGTCTTGCATGAAGTTCCCTGTAGCGGCTCCATTTCTCAGCCTGGACGTTGATGCTAACTATCAATAACAATAACAGCCTGTCTCAGACAGAATTAAGGTACTCTGTCCTGGGTATGTGTCTGGTGGCTGTAGATAAACATCTTGTGCCCAAGTCTGCAACAAATAAAACGTTTGAAAAGCTTTGACCTCTGATCACTATTTCATGTGTAAGCTTTTGCTGTCATTTCCCAATACACAAAAAATGAAACATATTTGCTGCTCGTAGTTAGAAGATTAACTGCTCGAAGTGCAAGCAAGGCAGCTGCAATTGAATCGCTAGCGACAGAAAATATGGAAATGCGGGCAGCCTGTTTTATGTGGTCCGTTTTCAATTAACATATGCATTTATAAATAGTGACAAGCTGTCATCTGAAATATAACATAGCGTTTCCATAAAGGTGAATGTGTTACAGGTGGGTTGTCAACTGTAAATCTGTAGTTAATCATCTTAAAGTATGTCTATCAATGTGTTAAAAGGACAGCACTAGTGGATTGCTGACAAACAGGTCAAACAAAAGCCATCAAATGTGTTAAGAAACAAATCGAGTTAAAATGTTTCACCTCATCTGGTTACAAGGTTAGCAGATTTCACTAGATTCGCCCCTAATACCCTCCGGACATTCTGAAAAATCAGGATCATTTTTTGGCTGCTGCAGTATTAAGTTGGCGCCCTTCGCTGACCCATGTTGCTGATGATTCAATTATGCGGTGAGAACCTCTGTTCATGAACAATGATCAATTATACAATGTCAGCAATAATCAAGGGTGATTCAATTGTGTTCCCTCCTTGTATCGATTATTAGTAAATAAATCACTATGTGGAATGATGGTTGATGTTCCACGTTGTAGTGCCCCCGTCAGACCACACTGGACAGTTCGAACCTCAGAAATCAGAGAGGTTGCAATCGATCAGAATTACCTGCTTTTATTTCCCATCACAAGTAACACTGCAGAAAAAAATAAGTTCCCTGACTAAATAATTTAGCTTTTTTTTAAACTACAGGATTATTTCTAAAGAATCCTTTTAATATTCTAAACCTGTTTAGGATCCCACATAACCGATTATTCCACGACTTTCTGGTTATCGTTTTAATGCAGTTTTGTTTTACTTGTTAAATGTGAAACACGCATCTTATTTGTTCACCAATATGACTACCGACGTCAACAAAGGTCCAAGGAAAAGATGGTTTCTCAAATAAAAGTCAATTAGAATGCATTAGCTGCTCTGGATACTTGGTGAGGTTATTTATTAATTGTGTTTTTCACATACGTCTGTAAACCCAGTTACTATTATGAAGCTAATTGTACTTAGATTGTACGGCTTAAAAATCTAGCCTAGGGGAATTAAATTTTGGTCATCTTTCACGTGAAGATCACACCCTGTTTACAGTCGCATCAATTAACTCAAAATTGATATTGCCAAAACGGGATCTTGCTTATTAGAAATAGTAGTTTATAAGTCAAACCGCAGTATTAGTTTATGATAGGAATCATAAATATTGATACGAGAGCTTTATTAACAAATCTAATTTTAAAATATATACAGAAGTATTAAACAAATATTTTATTGCATGGCTTTGAGGATGATGCGTTTAAAAATGGAACCAAGGACTCTTGAATATCCATCACTGACCAAGTGCCTAGTTAAATATTCCGTGAAAAATAATGGCAACTCCAGAAGCACCTAACCACATTATTATCTTCATTCTTCAAAATCATCTCTCCGTGATAGCTTCGTTTGTCTTACCAGTAAAATGAACTCCATAAAACGTTACAGAAAAATCGTCTGATTAAGGAAGAAATAACCACGGCTGAAAGATGCGTTTAAAAATGACATTACTTTAAACAAGCTAAGATATGTAATTAATTATTCAAAATAGCCTTTTCTTTGAAATCGCGGAGCATTCTCCGCGTAATCTCTTTCCTGTGTTTGTTTATCGGCATATTTCTAATAAGTCTCCATATTACCAAATAACTATTATCTACAGTTTGTCGGTTATCGATTAAAGTGGGAAAACTAAATATTAAGAATGCAAGATTCCTACGTTAAATGAATCTTACTAATTCGATTGAATTCACGGAACGCGCACCTTAACATGTTGCACTTAGAAATTTTTGCAATCTGTCAGATCCTACGAGTTGGAGGCGGCATATCAACAACAGAGCGGAATGTCTGAAAGTTTACTCAATACTGAATGCTGATGACTCGGCTCGGTTAACCACGAATTCGTACTATTTGGTCTTATATTGCTCATTTCATTAAGTATTTAGGGAGGGGAACATACTATCGAAGCTTTGAAGGCTGCCCTTTTAAAAAGTCCATTCAATAACTATCATTACTCCTTTGCAGTAATTAAACGTGGGGAAAACGAATGCAGGTAATATTTGGATAGGTTGCGATGTTTTTTTAAAAAGCTAACAGTATGTTCTGTGAACGTTAGATAGACATGGGTATTTGACATGGGCATAATTCCCCAGCAACGTATCCACAGCACTAATTGGGTATAAATTACTGTGCGAGAAATTCCAAAAGCTCCATTGATGTCTCGCTCTGATCAATAATGTACTTTGTTGCAGCCTAACATATCTCCACTCGCGGGAATATATCAATTCGTTCATACGATCGCACAGTCGGTGCGAGATATTCCACCAGTAGAACGTGGTCGTCAAGCACCCCCACCCCACACACACGTTATCAATACAGGTAGAAGGCACGTTTCGTTTCAAAAAAAAGTGATCGTCCGTGGCTGAACTCCGAAAGCTGGTGAGTTCCAGCCATGGCGTCGCCGTCTCCCCTGCTACATTAATAGTAACCGCGGGACTGCACGACTCAGCGCAAGTAACTACTGACTCCCTGGGCGACCCCTGACTGACAGTTGGAAGTGCCAATAACTGGCGCATCTTGTGGTGATCGTCAGTGACTGCGAGTAGCCAATGCGCGGAGCGAAGGGCAGTGTGACTCCGGTGTGCGGGCGGACCTTCGGGGCAGGATCAAGCCTGTGACAATTGTTTAACTTTCAACTCAGAGTGAAAGTTAGCAGCAACTCTTTTTTTTAAAAAAAAGTTTTCTCTGCGGACGACTTTGATTGCTAAAAAGTTATATTTGTTTCTCAGAAGGGCGAATACTACTCGATGTATTTAAATCGAAACGCACCGCTGAATTCCTAACTAAAAGATCAGAGTAAAGCCGAGCGCATGCACAATTCCCAGCAGAGTGGCCCGCTATAATGCGCAGCAAGCGCCGTCTGGCCTGTTGGTGAATCGCAGCGTCGGGCCGGTCCCCGGACTGGCGGCATGTTGTGAAAAGGCAGGCAATGCTCATGTCCCCGCCTTTGCACCGTGATCAGCGGCTCCGTCCCCCGGTGCTTCGGGTAAAGTGGCAGCCCGTCCTCTACCAGCTCTTGTCAAATTGCGACGATTCATTTGTTTGAAAGGAAACGATTTGTTCCTAACCTGCACCCTACATCTATGCAAGTATTGTAAACCGCAGCGACAGAAGTGAGAAGGAATCGGGTGGGGTGGGGGGGGGAGCCATGTTCATTAAATGCATTAAACTTTAATACAACTGTAAATACATTTGAGGCGAGCATTATAGATTTAAAGTAGCCCTAGCAACGAGGCGCGTGCAAAGGCAATGTGGCTGTGAGTGTGTTGCTAAGGGCTGCGGTATCCAGGGGCCGGGGCCCCGCTCTTCCACATTGACGCGCAGCCACTCATTGGGCGAGAGCCCGGAGACCGGGACCCAGAGCCAGAGCGCGCCAGCAAATCACAAGCTAATTGATTAAGTCGAGTAATTTGAATAGTCTTTAAGCCGCGCCTGGAAACGTGCCAATCGGCTTTCAAGAAGCGGATGATTAATCGCAATGCATTATTGATAATCATAATTATACCCCACACATGCGCACTGAAGGCGGCAGGGTCAATTTCCGTAATTTTGCAACTCCAGAATTTGTAATTTTTTATTCGCTTGCTGATGTATCAACCACCATGTCGCGTCGGAAGCAGGCGAAGCCGCAACACATCAAGTCGGACCAGGATACAGCATTATCCGCAGAGAATGGTGAGTCTGACTGTGAGTAAAATCTCCCAAAGTTTGAAAAGGGGAGATTTCTGGAGTTAGGCGGCTTGAAATTAACACTATTTAGTAATTAGCACGCTGCCTCTTGTTTGGAGGCTCTGATACTAATTGTACAGAAGTCACGATCTGCTTGCAACTAGACTGATATACACAGAGATGAGTAGAGATGGGGGGAACCACTTAATGTGACTGAGCCTTTGGCTGTATTTTCCTTTCTCTTTTCCCTCCTCCCCCACTTAACCCCCCCCCCCCAAAAGTTTAATTTCGTACCTTTGTGGGAGCGTGGAAGGAAGCTGGTCCATCCAGCACAGCACATGTGGAATCCAAGTATCACGTCTTCCAAAGTCTCCCTCTAGGTTCGCTGGTGGATTTAAATGGCAGTATTCAGCTGAAATAACGCTGAATGTTTTGATGGAAAGGAGCCCGCGACCGTAGGCTAGGTTTAAAAATAACCTGCCTCTAATGATGGCAGCGTTGTGTGTGTCCCAATGTGACTTCAGTCACTGGGAGCCGAACACCTTGTTTGGGGGGGAAAGTTCGCTCGGTTACTGTGGGTATGCAAGGAAAGCCAGAACGCGACTTTGTGGGTTAAAAGGCGAAGGAACTCAGCGGAGAAATTGGATAAAAACGAGCAAGAGCAAAAATAAGGAGCGTTTGCTGAGGGCTTGAGGCAACAGGATCTTGAGGGAGATACTCGAACGTGACCCTGTTGTTTTTCTGGCCCTTTTCATGTAGAATATGGATAGTTTACGGCATTTTCACAAAAACCACCGAATCTGTGCGAGAAAGTTCTGAGTATTTTAACATCCTGTTAATAGTCTCAGCGTTGTACTTAGGTGCGGAATTTTCTTTTGAGTACGAGTCATTTGTGACGATCTTGAAAATAATTAGTCGACGCAATAACTTGTACAAGCCTCTTTCTTATTCCTATTTGAAAAACTGTTTACATTGGAGATGAATGTAAAGCTTTGGACCATTTGTTTAAAATACAACAATTAACTAACTTATGTCTGTACGTTGCTGAGTTGCTAAATATTTATTATCTGGTTTTTCACTAGAATGAAAAGGCCGGGCTGTTTAAAAAAACAGATAAATAGGAAATGATTTTGTTCGCAATTGCCATTCGTGTCGTTTCGGAGGAGCCTGGTTATATTTCGTAGCCCCGGGGTTAGGAAGCACCTTTGACTTTGTTTCCAGACACATAGGACGATTTTTGGGCGATAACAAGTCCGCTATGCAAACTCCACGATTGCTCACCCCGTTACAAAAAACAACAAATTGCACTATTAGGGAATTTGCAGGAGCTGACGTGCCAGTTCGGATGTGTGTGACTCATCCTGATCTGTGAATAGAGCGCACAGTGCAGTCAGCCTCCTGGATCAGCCAGAGATTTACTATTAAACCAGTCCAACAACACTCAACCAGGGTTATTCATTAAACACTGCTATCACTACAAAACTGAACATGGGTATGTATTTTCACTTTTCCACAAAATTATCATTGTTTAAAGGCAATTAATATTGCATAAATTGTAAATATTTCCTCAAAACCTTTCAAAAATTGTATTGTATTTAATTGACAAGTAAGGGGAGATTTCATATCTCCTTTATAAACTTAAATGTTGAGACAGTGGAAGGCCAGTTATACTTGTGGATTATTGGCCATGTAAGAATAGATTTGTTCCGTGTAGTTTCACAGGTAGAAACAAAAATTACTTGCATTGCACTGTTGGAACTTAAGGCGCTTTTCATATCCAGTTGAGGTGCTAAGTGATGTAATTTAGACATTAAAATGAAGAGACTTCTATATAATTTAGGTGGGTTTTTTGGTCCACTATTTGCAAATACTATATTTATCAGATCTGCGTTGCAATAATTTCAGGTTATGTGTGTGTGTATATAAAGCGCATCAATGCGTGTGAATACTGATTGAAGATAAGACGCCTTATCAAAAAATGTTAAGTTAGTTTATCGATGACACTTTGGCAATTGAAATGTTTTTTCAAGCTATATTATTATTGCATCTGAGACCAAAGTGGCCCATCTAACCTACTTCATAGGAGAATTGCAAGACAAAAAGCGATTTTTTTGGGGAGATTGAGTTTTTCCGAAGATACTGAGCGAACGAGCTAGCAATGTGGTCACCGCGTAATCTGAAGAACTCAGCCTCCATTTTTTTTGTAATCATAGTTTGTTGGTTTTGTAACTTGTATTAAAAACGTTTTTTTTTGCTTGTACTTTTTAGTTTAGTTTCGTCTTGAGCTGAAATACTTTCCATTGTTTTTAAATGCCGCATTGTCACGTAAACTGCACAAACACCATTTGGATGAAAATACTTTTAGGCTATGTTGCTTTATTTCCTCGCGCAACGTAAAGCTTGTATGTATACTGCAGTGGGCTTCATTGGCACAGTTAAATAAACATGAGCCTTTTGCGCTCTCAAGTTGCATCTGAAGTCACTTTGCAGTAAGTATGCATTTTCCTTATGTAATTTAAAGATCCATAGTTTAGCGGATTGGTTGTCTGGAATTATTTTTTGGGGGGGGGAACTTGGATTTGGAAGTTGTTCTGGTTTTATTGATGAAACAAATATTTGCTGTTGTAAAGTGGTTACTTTGTAGATTATTTGTTAAACGGTTTAGTAAGAAGACTTAAGGGTTTATAAATGATTTTAATCTCTCAGTGCTGTAAAGATAACAGTATTGCCCGTATTATCCCGGCGCTGTAGTAAATAGTGGTATCTTGTGCAATTCCTAATAGTGGAAGCGACGAAGTACTTTAGTGTTCTGCTGTTTTAACCTTTGCCGGCCTCCCTCCATCCTAAGGTGACAAGAGTTCATAATACAAGATGTACTTCAGTACCTTTTGAATTGACCCCAGAACTCTGTTCCTCAGCTAGCCTAGCAGGATATCAGTAGTTTGTTTCAGCTTTAACCTTATCAGTGCTACACCAACCACTAAGCCTTTTCCCCTTTCCCCTTAAATGCCAGACCCCTGATGAGGTGATTGACGGCTGGTTCCCACGCCAGTTTTACCTTACCTACAACAGGGATTTAGTTTCTTGTCACATTGCCAATATTTATGCAGTCAACGCTTGTATGTAGCCCAAAGCAGAAATACTTTACGTGTGAGTGGGACAGTGGGACTTTAAGTTTTTCTCACTTAGTGTTGCAACCGGTACCCCATCTAGTGTTCATTCTGAGCTACCCATCTTTCCATCTGACTGCGGGGATTATTTCATAATCGAGTTTCGCTCATAACTGGCAAATCACCGCAGCTTCGGCGTAAATTTGAAGTACTGTATATGTTCAGGGATATACTTGACTTAATTGTCTTAAAGTATTGAAGATAACGAAAAGATACGTAACAAAATCTGAAGTAACTAAAAGTGATTTGTCTTTTGGGTAATTGAACCGTTATCAGTTATGCTTATTAATTACTAAATTTAATAATTTATTCTATGTGCAATAAGTATATAATTTAATGTACAGAATAACTGCAACACACCAAGTATATGGTGTCTTTATAGTATTGATGGGTTTCATTTATTATAAAGTCATGAATGTAAAGTTTCAAACCTTTGACAATAAATATTTAATACAAACTGCTTTGTAACAAGATTTAAAAACCGTTGGTATGAGTATGCTATAAAATTAATAGTTAAATAAGCTGTCTTCAGTTGATATTTTGTTCTGTATAAGAACTTTAGAGACTTGTTTTAATCTATAAAATGTGAAGGGACACAAATAATTAGAGGCTTTATTTTGTCGATTGTGGCTGGTAACTAGGCTCTGAGGTTGGCTTTAATATCAGATATAAATTGTTTTGTTTTTGCATGTTTTTTAAAAAATGGAATTAGATTGGCTTCTGCTCGATTTGACATTCCAGTATTGAATAATTTTACAGATAGGTTCACTCCACGTGAAGATTGTGGGGGTTTGTACTTCAGTTTTTTTCATGATGTGTTACAAAACTGAAAAAGTGGGTTTTGTTATTTCCCACAGTAGTTATTTAGTTTGCATTAGTAATTATTTGTTTAAGCACAGCTGACCAAGCAGACCAGTTTCTAGATTGTCTTTGTTTTCATAAATGTGATCAAGTTGAAAAGAAAATCTATGTGTATAAGGGAGTCTTGCTAACACTGAGGTAGAACATTACAACTTTATAGCGACCATGCATTTAGAATTTCTATTAAATTCTCAGATTTGCCCATAGTTCTCTTTGGAAAAATTATTTTATAATGAGAGCATAACATGAGTATTAGAGGAATTTTGTCATTCTTTCACAACTATTAGTTTGGCAAATGAACACATGTGTAACATGAAATCTGTGAACCAAGTAATTTAGTAAAATGTGTCTCAGTGTTATACTTTGGCTCTGTATTTTCAAAACTGTCTGGTTCCAACAAGGTGATTTGTTGCTGTTTCGGTTTTCCTTGAGTAATTTTGTTCTGATTTCCTTCCTAAAAGCTTACCCATGTTTTCAAAATGCCATTCAGAAATCTTTTTTTGTGCAATTCTTCTTGCATCTTAAAAATAAACAATGGTTTTTTGAATATATATCTGTGTAACAATGCACAAATAACTTCTAGAACTGTGCTTAAAAGTAGAGAGTGCAGCAGGTCACAGAATTACAACTTCGTACATATTAAATTGAATGTACTCCAGGAGATGACATTAATGGCCATTGTTCTGAATGCATCCCAGGACACTTGGGCAGTATGGCAATTGAATCACATTATTTCAGATGATCTCCCCAATATCTGAAATTAATTGTCCCTGTGCTCTGCTATGGACTTGGATTCTGATGTCATGGCAACTTTTTATTATCTAATGCTGTAGTAAAGGGAAACATGCAGGGAGATAATCCCTGAATTAAACAAGATCAGCTTTCTGTGCCTTCCCTCATGACCACACACCATTGTGAGACAGAAGTTGCTGTCCTCATGCTGAGCAAACAATAGGGAGTCATCCTGTCCTTGAAAAGGATGAAGTGGGTTGGAGTGCTGAAATTTTTTGTTTGATTTGCAAATTAATCCGCAGTCTGATGAGAAATGCAAGCAACCAGTGCGAATGAGAAAGGAAGTAAAAGGATTTTTCCAGTGAATGGCCTGAATGGGGACAATTTGCTTATCAATAAATCAGATTTTAGAACTAAATGTTTCAAGTTGACAAATATTTCCTACTGTGCAGCCTCTGTCAAAAAAATTATTCCTGAATTTGGCTCTGCCATGTACCATTTACCATTACCTCCAAAGCTTCTTTGAATTAGTTTAACTAATGCACAAAATTGTCAGTCTTTGCAGAGTATAACATTTTTCTATTGTATTTGCTACATACTCAACTTTTAAAAGCATTCATTCCACTTAGCTTGTTTATATACCACAATCAATGTATATTTCCCTCTCACATTAAGTTCTTTTATTTTTAGTAAGTGACGCAAATTTATAATTGTTTTGGAATTTGATTAACAAATTGCAGACATTAGATGGTTTTGAACTGAAAATAACATTGCCACTTTGTTTTTATTCATGTACATGTTTGTGTTTTTGAGAGTTAAGTATAATCCAACAGATTTTTCAGTTTTCTTAATCTTATCAGATGCAATTTGGTTAGGAAGACAGCTGACACAATGCTAACATGGTTATTGTCTTGGCATCTGCAATGATATTGGACCTTAGAACGGACTGGATTACTCTCTGCCTTAGCTGAATCGGTTTTGTACAAAAATATTTTGCAGCTCTTGCCCAGTAGGCTTGCTAACAAATTGGCATTGAAAGAAAAGCCATATGGACAACCACTTGGGATCTTTTTAAAAGAAATATTGGTACAGTGTGGTTCTTTTCTGAGTTTGGGAAATTGTGACATATTAGAGGAGAATTTAATGTCTGCTGGGTACACCGTTCCTTTATGAATGTGTCTTGACCTGTTGGCTAGGTGTACCTCATTCTTTTGGGAAAGGGGAAACGATATTTGCTTTACTTGAGTGCATAGTGTCTATGTTAGTGGAAATAAAGGATAAGTATACCATTCTGTTGCTTATGAATACAGTACTGATTTGGAACAGAAGGGTACATTCCCCTGTTTAGTTTCTCCTCAGTGACTTCATTATGCAGCCAAGCGAGGGAGAGTTTTTGCTGGTTTCTGCGTTGTTCAGTTGTTGATATCTATCTTGATCACGGCCTGACCTTGCTGTTATGGCTGATGTTAGCAATACCAGGAGAATAATCAGCATTTCACCACTCTTGTCATCACAAGTTTGCACTTGAATATGAATCATCATCACTTTGGATAATAATGTTTAGTAAGCTTAAAATTGATGCAATTCTTTGGAAAGTAAAACAGTTGTGTAACATTGTTACAAGATTAACTATTTTTCAAAGATATGTGGGAGCTCTTTAGGTCATGGAGGAGACTAAGTAAATAAATGTTTTTATCATTTCTAATAGGATGTGCATTTTTTCTCACTTATATCAACTTCTTGAATGATACACTGAACTATTAAATCATTGTGGTACACCAGCAGAAATTCCTAAATCTTCAATACAATGAAAATAAACTTCTTAATACATGATGCATCATAACTTGAATCCTAATGACATCACTATGTTTATTCCAAGTATCTTCCTGCATTCCATTTCTAAAATATGGGGCATTGCGTCAGTTTTGTAACCACCTTTGGTTGTAAAGAGAGCCTTTGATTACTTTGCATGCCTACAGGAAATCAAGGGTACCAATGTGGTGAGTAAATTGCAATGTTGCTGTCCCTACTTAGCACCTGGATTATTAAATTGCAAGTGTCAAGAGGTCCACACAATTTAAATATTGTAATTTTACAGTCGGATACCCAAAGTTTCCATCAGTTATGTTCAGCTACCAATGTATTCATAGCAAAGTAACTACATAATCTTCTAATCCAGTTTAATTAAGTATCCTTCAAAATATGATGATATAAAGCAGTAGCTATGAAAGATTGAGGAAAAAGTTAACAATTTTTATACTTAATTGAAGTTGGCATAAGCATCAGCAGACCTTTTTGTAAAGCTATAAATGTAATGCCCCATTTAGAATAGTTAAATGATATTTTTAATCAGGCAAATGTGTGTCTATAATAGTCAAATACTTCGACATTTAATTGCATTTAGTCATCATAGCAAAATTAGTTTACTGTATCATTTTACTTTGTTTCTAAAAGCTTGAGACCTGTATAATTCAGGAAATTGATGAAACTGTTAATATACCCCAGTATCTCTTGTCTACAGTGATTTGACTGGCCTCTTTCACCTGTCAAATGGCGATTGGGATCTGAATGATTACAAATTGGTTTAGTGACAGGGAGTGAACTGTCAAAGACCCATCTTATTCTGCTGGAAATGAAGAAAGCTGACAGTTGCTAGAGTCTAACGAGTCCTCAAATGTTTGATTTTCATCCAGTGGACAAGGGATATGATGATGTGTATGAAATATTGGAAATCAATACTTTATATGGAATTTCATTAAGCTCCAATGTCTATAATTTTGAGAATTCTATATTTTGATGAATTGTCTAAAATACAAGATTCACTGGGATTTGGTGAATGATTGGATCCAAATGCAGCCCTCCGAGGTTTTCATTCCTAGTGAAATGTACAATGTAGAAACATTGATTCCACCCTACCCCCAACCCTTTTTATTGCGTCTGTAGAGTACTTGTCCTGTGTTTGATGAGAAACTTTGCATCATCTTGATGGACAACTAATTTCCTATCCCTTTGGATTGTTTTAGGAACTTCACGAGGAGGACAAGAAGAACGAGTCACTAAGAATGGGGATGCTCATGTCTGTGGCCGATGTTGTGCTGAGTTCTTTGAACTGCCCGATTTCCTTCATCACAAAAAAAATTGCACTAAGAAACAATTGGTTCTGATTGTAAATGAAAATTCTCCTTCGGAAACCTCCTCTCCACAATCTCCTGATAATCCTATTGAAGAAGTAAATGACAAGACTGAGAATGCAAGTCAAGCGGACTGCAGTGACCTTGTAGAACATAAAAAAGTTGACCCGGAAGAATCCATGGAGGTGGACACTTCCAGCATCACTAGCAACAGTAATGTCAGCAGTTCTAACAGTAATAACCACAGTAATACAAGCAGTAATTATCCCACAATGGGTACCTCAGCTGTCACAACACCTCTACCTCACATAGGTGATCTAACAGCTCTGGGAAATTTCTCAATGTTAAATAGTAATGTGATCATTGAAAATCTTCGAAGTACAAAAGTGGCAGTAGCCCAGTTCTCCCAGGAAACAAGATCTAATAATTCGTCGAATAGTAAAATTGCTGTTCCAGCGCTTATGGAACAACTACTGGCTTTGCAGCAACAACAGATCCATCAGTTACAGCTTATTGAACAAATCCGTCACCAGATAATCTTATTGGCTTCCCAAAATGCAGAAGTTCCATCAGTCAACAATTCCCAAGGTAATTTAGGAACTGCTGTTAATCCATTAACTACACTTAGTTCACACCTATCTCAGCAACTTGCTGCTGCAGCTGGGCTAGCACAGAGCCTTGCCAGCCAATCTGCCAGCATAAATGGTGGAAAGCAACTTCATCTACCTCAGAGCAGCCCTGGAAGCACCATAGTTCAGCCTAGCAGTAGTTCTCCAAAAGTAAACACATCCTCATTGCCTGGTACTATACAGTCCTCTGAAAGCATGTCCACAAATACACTTGGTGGCTCTCAGCTAATCAGTCCTTCGGTATCAACAGTGTCCACACCAGCTCTTGGAATCAGCAGTTTACTAAGTCCTGCATCCAGTTTGTCCAGCTCACTGCTACCTCAATCCTCCACATCCACTTCCGTGTTTTCCAACCCTCTCTCGAGCATTGAAACAACTTCAGGAAACCTTGGTTCATTGACAGCCCTGGCAAATCAGAGGAAAGGCAAGCCACCAAATGTGGTAGTATTTGAGACTAAAAGCAGTTCTGATGAGGCTTTCTTTAAACATAAATGTAGGTTCTGTGCTAAGGTGTTTGGAAGTGACAGTGCCTTGCAGATTCACTTGCGCTCTCATACTGGTGAGCGACCTTATAAATGCAACATTTGTGGTAACAGATTCTCCACAAAAGGAAATTTGAAGGTTCACTTCCAGAGGCATAGAGAGAAATATCCCCACATTCATATGAACCCCTATCCAGTTCCAGAACACTTAGACAATGTTCCAACAAATACAGGTATTCCTTATGGAATGTCTGTGCCACCTGAGAAACCAATAACAAGTTGGCTGGATAGTAAGCCGGTATTACCTACACTGACCACATCTGTTGGGCTGCCACTCCCATCAACTATATCAGGTTTGTCTGCTATCATTAAGTCAGAGGAATGTCCGCCTATCTCAATTAATCAGTCTTCTTGCAGTCCTCCCGGATCGGTTAAGAGTGATATGGCGGCAACAGAGCCATCCATGAAAAATGCTAATGATTTGGATGAAGTGGAAGAAAGTGCTTCACCTACCTCAAATGGTAAACTAGATGAAAACACACAATCTATTAATTCTGTCACCAGCTTGGCTGTCCCCGTCAGCTCAAGTGCATCTGATTCAGGTCTAAATACTACTTCTGCTTTTACAACGCCACTTATACCACTTATGTCAGACCAATTTAAGTCAAAGTTTCCATTTGGAGGTCTTTTAGATTCTTTACAGACGTCTGAAACATCAAAATTGCAGCAGCTAGTAGAAAATATTGACAGAAAAGTGACTGATCCCAACCAGTGTGTGATTTGCCACCGAGTTCTTAGTTGCCATAGTGCGCTGAAGATGCATTATCGTACACATACTGGTGAGCGGCCCTTCAAATGCAAAGTCTGTGGGCGTGCATTTACCACCAAGGGAAACCTGAAGACTCATTATGGTGTTCATCGTGCCATGCCACCACTGAGAGTTCAACATTCTTGTCCAATCTGCCAGAAGAAATTCACAAATGCTGTTGTATTGCAACAGCACATCAGAATGCATATGGGAGGCCAGATTCCTAATACTCCTGTTGTGGACAACTATCCTGAATCTATGGAATCTGACACAGCATCATTTGAAGACAAAAATTTTGATGATATAGATGACTACTCTGATGAGAATATGGAAGATTGTCCAGATAGTAGTGTCCCAGATACACCCAAATCTGCTGAGGTTTCTCAAGGCAGTTTATCTCCATCTCCATTGCCGTCAGAAATGTCCAGTATTGCAGCTCTTGAGAATCAAATGAAAATGATTAATACTGGTCTTGTTGAGCAACTCCAAGCAAGCCTCAGGTCAGGTGAGAATGGATCAGCTGATGGAGACCAAATGACTAGTGACTCTTTCTCAATAATTGGGGATATAGAGAGCCAAAGTGTTGGAAGTCCTGCCATTTCAGAATCTACCTCTTCCATGCAGGCTCCATCCCCTACTAACAGCAACACAGACAGTCGTAGGTCAAAGTCACCAGGCTGTGAAGAGAGACAGCACAGAACTTTGCTATCTGATTTATCTAATTCGGTGTCTCCAGCAACTACGAATGGTGCTGCCTTGGACCTGACTTCCAGTAATGCAGAACGAGTGATTAAAGATGATACTTTAAACTTGCTGTTTCCCAGTCGAGACCGTGGGAAGTTGAGGAATACATCTTGTGATATCTGTGGCAAAGCATTTGCTTGTCAGAGTGCCTTGGACATTCATTACAGAAGCCATACCAAAGAGCGTCCATATATTTGCACAGTATGCAATCGTGGTTTTTCCACTAAGGGTAATTTGAAGCAGCACATGTTGACACATCAGATGCGGGATCTTCCATCTCAACTGTTTGAACCCAACAACTCCAATATAGGTTCTAATCAGAGCTCTTCAAATGTGGCTGCCAACAGTTTGACATCCCTAATCAAAACTGAGGTCAATGGTTTCGTGCATGGGTGTTCCCAGGACTGCAAAGATCCACCTGCTAGCCTTATTTCATCAGGGCCTCTGTCTGCATCTGCTATCTCACCTGTCCTGCCAGCACAGCAAAGAAGAACTCCAAAACAACATTACTGCACAGCATGTGGGAAAACATTCTCCTCATCCAGCGCTCTCCAAATACATGAGAGAACACATACAGGAGAAAAACCATTTGCCTGTACTATATGTGGAAGAGCTTTTACCACCAAAGGCAATCTGAAGGTATTTTACTGCAGTTTATTATTAAATATGATCAAATAGTTCAAGTTTTTTAGTGCCACTGTCCAGCTTTATATGTATGGGGGGTGGGAAGAGGGGAGACAAATTGAAACGATACCATGCTTAGTGATGAACTGAAAAAATAATATTTCTTGGTTAAATATCTGTACAATAATATATTTACAGCTTGTGCAAGTTTGATGATGCATGTAGTTAGGGTAAATTTAAATGATATAACTTATTGTAATGCACAGTAATTATCAACTGGTTGCTGAACATTGTGGTTCATTTATATACAGATTGTTTTAAGATTTTACCTATCAAAGAACTGCTCAATTTGGGACCTTTGTCCTGTAGTTGCTCATCATATTTATATAATCTTTCTAACCAAATGGTAGACAAAATGTTTGCAATGTAATTGGAAAATTAAAAAGAGGAGGTTTCAACATTGAAGTCTGGTTTGGATGGGGACCCTGAGGCTGAATGCCAGTGTTATCACTCACCTCGCTGAATGCGGTTTGGTCAAACACTCAAGCATTTGTGGTTTAACTTTAAAGGCTGGCAAGACTGCGGGTTTAGCTGAAGGGGAAAGTAATGTTCTCAGTGTCATAGTAAATTACAGAGGTTTAGGTAACCTGTGCTGTTTAAAAGGCAAAAGTAAGGAAAAAATGGCCTTGGGTCAAAATGATAAAAGTGTGATTTTATAATTAAAGCATATGGAAGCTTCTGGTTGCTGATTTGTTTGTGATTTGTGAATTGATGAATTTTTATTTACTTGATAAAATTTGAAGCATTGTGTGTCCTGATGATCACTTATCCAGATTGAGCATAGTATACTTAAAGGCCTTCCATAAGATGCTACTTGAAGTACAAAGCTCTGCTAATTTTTCCACCTCAATTATTTCTTGTGAGATATCCCATGTCATATTTGAGGAACAGCACCCTTAAATCACTTCACTCTGAAAAGCAGCTGGATTTCCAAGCACAAATTAGTTTGAGAATGTGTATTCATAAGGTGAGTGATATCAGACCTAATAAGAGTTATTGCAAAAAGAAACTTAATCCTGCTGAATTAGTCAACTGCAGGACCAGATGGCTTTCATTACCTTAAGTGACATCCAGACCAAAAGTCGTAAAGCTGCATGGATGTGTATGGAAAGGCTTTCATTTGTATCCAATGTGGCTGTAGTTGTATGGTCTAACTTTGTACCATCTTTACAGGTTCATATGGGGACACATATGTGGAACAGCGCCCCTGCGAGAAGAGGGAGGCGCCTTTCAGTGGATGGTCCAATGGCATTCCTTGGTGGCAATCCTATTAAATTCACTGAAATGCTTCAGAAGGATTTGGCTGTTAGGGCTCGCGATGGAGACCCATCTTCATTTTGGAATCAGTATGCAGCAGCACTAACAAATGGCCTAGCAATGAAGACCAATGAGATTTCAGTGATTCAGAATGGTGGTCTTCCCCCAAACCCTGCTAGTCTGGGCAATGGTGGCAGCTCGCCCATAAGTGGTTTGACAGGAAACATGGAGAAGCTTCATAGTGCTGATCCCAGTGCACCTCTAGCTGGTCTGGAGAAAATATCAGCCACTGAAAATGGGACAAACCACAGATTCACCCATTTAGTGGAAGACAACAAAGAAATTGTATCAAGCTAAAGTGATAGTCAACATTCCAACAATGGAAGTAATCTGGGGCATCTTTCAGGCCAATGGACCAAAGTGTTGTGAGAACACCTTTTGTACAATGCCTAACTTTTAGTGTTGTATGAAAAAAAGACTTATTTATTAGTGATAATAACTTTGCTTTGCAAACAAGTTGCAAATGTAAACTACTGGTCTTCAGCATCTTGCCGTCTATACTAATGGACTAGAGTGTTTTAAACATGTAAGTTTCCTAGCATTTGCAGATCTATTCTGTTAGGTGAATTTTGCCCTTGCATTAACTTATTTTATGATTTGTGAGTAATCTAGTTTTAACATGACTGGCATTGGTGGCAATGCCTCAAAAGACCATTCCTCACTAAGAAAGGTCTGTATATATAATGTAAAGTTTTGGTAGTCTGCTGGAGTATTCACAATCAGTTCATTGTTCAGTCATACCTTCCATTAACAAAATAACTGTAAATTGCAGACTTCAAACTAAATGTTGATGCTGTCACTCTGTAAGCAGTTTACTCTTTACTGTTTTAACATCAAGTGAAATTGCAAGTTTTTTTTGTAGGTTACATAATTTCTGTTCAAAATGGTTCTTTGTATTGTGCTTTTCACTTACACCATCCTAAATGTTGATGAGTTTCAGTGAAGTAACAAGCACGATGGTCATCGTAGGAAACTCCTGTTATTGTACCTTTAAATAAAATAAAGATTTTTGCCCCATAGGTATATTTAGTATAGAAGAAAAATGTGCTGGACTTTCACATTGCTGCTACGTAAATGCATCTTTTGAACAACTTTGAAGGGAGTAATATGAAGCTATTATAGGTTATGTCTTGTGTGTGTATAAATATATATATATTATATATTTATATATCATAATGACATGTCTTGGGAAAATCATTAATGTATATACTGTACTGGTACATTGCTTAAGACGAAGCTTCATCTTCACCGACCGAGAGATAGTGTTTTATTGTGTAATAATTTTGTATTAGGTATGAAAAAACCCTTGTGACTGATATATGCACTTTCTTGGAAAGCTGGAAGGGACATTCCAGTTTCACTAAAATTTAATACCTACTAACAGCTGAGGTACTGTAATTCTTACTCATTTAATCAAATACATGAGTTTTGCAACAGCCATTCTTGAAGCGTGTGTATTTTTGCTTTCTCTGAATACTTTCTTTAGTGTTCCTATGCAATTTTTATAATGCAGTTAACTTTGGTAAGTCTCTATTTGTAAAAGGTTTTTAAACTAAAGTTGTGCAATGTTGTATTTAAATATCTACCAATATGACGTATTCCATTGTAGAAGTTTTTGAGCAAATGCAAAATGTGATTAGTATCTTGTTTAGAAAATTGGATAAGAGCACTCCTGTATTGTCTGACCTATGTGAAGACCACTGGGTAACTGAATGAGCACATTTCCAAAGACTAGAAGTCAGATAGGACCCTATTTCAGCAATGATAAATGGAAGTAAAATATTTCAATACACATTTTTGGTAAACTGGGTAGTTAAGAAAAGTGCTGCTGACAAACTATTTGATGTACAATTTGACCCAAGAGATATGATCCTGCTGTTTATTCCTACTTTATGTATAAAGAGCCACACCAAGTGCCTTATTTAAATATAGAACGTTTATATTTTATGGATTAATGTAGTATGAATACTTGAAAGCAAAATGTCAGCCTCTTTGTTAAAGAGATTCCTCCCCAAGCCTTGTAGATTGTGTAGGATGTTTGGCAACTTAATCAAACTGCGTTTTAATATTGACCCAATTGATTGAGGTATTTTCGCTGCCGTCTGCTATTAGGGAATCATGGGGGTGGGGGGGGGGGGGAATTGGACCGACACTTTGCCAAAACGCCCCCTTTCCGCTGGAAATAATTCTTGTTGCTGTTTCTATGAAAGAAGCGCGATCTTATTGACAGACGTTTCGAGCTGTCTCTACTTGCTATTCGCACAGTATTGACATCGAAGGAGACAGTGGGAGCTTTTCCCAATGATTTCCCTTCATAAAGTGCTCACAGGGACAGGATTATAAATTCCTCACGTGCTCCTCACTCTGTGGTCGCTTCATAGGATCTTTAATTACAGTATTGATTAGATCAGGCTCCTTCCGTCCTTCAGTCACTATTGATGGGAGGAGTTGCGCTTTGGCCCTAGTAATTGCTTTGGTGCTGGATATTTGTTTTCTGTTATCTCTGAAATTAGTTATCGCGCCTTGGCCACTATCTATGTGCGGAATGTAGAAAGCAGTCACCTTTCAGCAAGTGTACAGTATGTTTAAAGTCGTGCAAGTCAAATATGCTGCAATCGGGGATAAAGTCTGCTGACAATTGTAACTCATTTTGGGATTGGAATTTTACTAAAAATGAAATTAATTTTGATGTAATGTCGATTGTGCAGTTTATTTTTACCACGATGCTTTTGAAACCTGTTTTCTTAAATCTAGAATGTCTCGCTTCTCTTTCTCCTCCCCCCCCCCCCCCCAACAGTATAAATAGTTTCCTCTTGAATGCAACCAGTTGGCTCAAATTAACTACACTGAGATGGGTAATCGTCGGTGCTTAGGAATGTGGAATATCTTCTACGTTTATCATTAAGCGTAACAAAAGCAGTGTTTCAGCAACAATAGTACGAATTTGAAAGGGAACACGGTATTTACAGGGGTGCGTCTGATTGTGGACGCTTTGCACGTTTGTAATAGTAACCTCAATGGAGGTGCCAATCACCTTTGAACTACGATTAAAAACAACACTGGTTGAGAACGTTGTGTAGGAGTGAGCGTTACCGGTTTCCAATCGCAATCGTTGGTGAAACGGAAAAGAAAATGAAGACATTGCGATTAACTACATGTTTATAATTTAATCCCACTATTTATTGGAGTTCATGTGTTTTTAACTAAAAATTGGTTCTTGAGGTTGTCTAGATTCGTCTTCCACCCATCACATAATCTTACGTGGCAGACCATTTCCCAGAGGAAAAAAATGCCTCCAGAAACGAGCATGTGTTTGAATAATTTCAATCCGAAAATACAAAACACCCGCAGTTTAGAAGAGATTTGGTTATCTAACGGTGGAATATGGCATTAAGTTACCAAAATAAAACTCATTTTGTCGATACGGAATTTAGAGTGCGGTTGCTACGTGTGCAATGGGAACCCCTCCCCTCCTGTTGAGTCTTCCCCGGCCAACTTTTGCTAAAATGGAAAGTAGATTTTAAAAGATTATTCTCCGCAAGTGAGTTGCGTACTGCAGTCGAATCTTCCTTACAGTATAGCAACACCGACTGAGTGCTCTTATAGTAATGCCCTGTTGTCTTCGCTCTTGATTATAATTGATTGACTGACGCTAAATGGTGAGCGCTTCCTTAATGAGGCTAAAAATCTATACCACATTTTCATGTTTGCTTTCCTATTACCAAGGCCAATCACTTGCAGGGACATCGGGTGAAATAAACACAAAAGCCCTGTTCCAATAATGCTTTTTACTTTACTACATTTCCCTGAAAGACTGCTTCGGCCTCTTTTGGAACTTAAGATCTACGAATCCCAATAAAGATCGCAAAGCCTTTATACTAATGAAACCGCAGGTATTTGCCTTGAACAGTGCATTTCTTTTATTGAAGTGATCTTTTCCCCCCGTTTTCGACAGCTGCATTTAATTTTACACATCGTTGCACTTCCTGCAATGCAGGAACAGTTAATTCGAGCACGGCATCCTCAACAAGCCAAATTCCCCAATATTTTCGGGACTAGACGCTAAATGATCCTTGCAAATGTTCTGGGGTATTCGCTTTGCCTTTTTTTGTCTTCCTGGTATTCAAAGGAGATTGAATTGAACACTTTGT
Organism: Hemitrygon akajei; assembly: GCF_048418815.1. NCBI lineage: Eukaryota > Metazoa > Chordata > Chondrichthyes > Myliobatiformes > Dasyatidae > Hemitrygon > Hemitrygon akajei. The sequence goes on from NC_133140.1 coordinate 44,950,001, forward strand.
TTGTCCGTGAAGCCTCAGCTTCCGGCATGTTTATCTGCAGATAAACTGTCAGCGAAGGCATTATTTATGTATTGTTAAAACATTACTTCTGATCTGTCCCCTCTCACTGCAAGACGATTAATTTTCCTTGTCCAAACGCGTAACGATAGGTGAAGGAAATATTCCTTTATTTAGTTTTAAAGTCAAACAAAGCCACTAATCAAACTAGTTTGTCAAGTTCTTGCTAAATTTCCCATCGTAGCCAACGCAATTTAACATTCATTCGGCCGTCGTGTATTTCAACAAATTTAAAGAACAAAATAATGTTTCCAACGTGACGATATTCAATGCAAGTGCAGCGATCTGAATCTTTTGTTTAAAGAAAACAAACGAAGAAAACTGCCAAGTAAAAGAAACATTTTAAGTTATCCGTTCGAAAGTTGTTACCACGTCGTTTCGTTTCATATGCCCGTTTTCTGGACTACTTTATAAGAGCCATGAGAAATAAATTAATATATTCTACTTAGCGATTATAAAAACCAGCTTTGAGGGTTTTCATCGTGGCCATTTACATGCAAATCAGTAAACAACGGAGTTGTCTTCATTATAAAAAAATTCTAATGAAAGCGACCCTGTTCACGTGTAACCTATTTATCTGAGACTTAAACAATCTAGCAAAATATCACTATAAATAATATCGACACGTTTCACCTTCGATATCTGTTGTGTATTTAAATCTTTTAACAACCCCACGGACGCTAATGCTATCGCAGTAATTCCCAACTAATTCCGTATCATCTGTTGTTGAATCGGAATACTAATTTAACTTTATAATGATTACACATGTTTCATAGCATCTATCACACACATTTAATCATTTGTTACCTATTTTCAGCGTTATTTTAATTTCATCTGAAATTTCACCTTACTTGAAATTTAAATACGAATTATTTCGTCGCCTGCGGTGTTCGCTCAGAAAAAAAATCACACGGCTTAAGTGTAAATTGTTCTGAAAAGTTCTTCCGTTTGGCATTTATTTGCACAGCCAATTCCCTATGGCCATCCATACACTGACCTTTAATTTTTTTAATCATTTAATTACAGTGTTTAAGTCCTCCGTAATTGAGCGAATCGCATTTTAATGCTGGTAAGTAAAACGTGCATTGCTGCTTGTTTCTGCTGGGATATCTTTGTTTTTCAAAAGTGAAGATCATAACGCAGGATTGTAATATTTATCTGCTGTTTTTAAAAAAAAGATGGAACACATTTAAGAATCAGACTGCGGAATCTTTATCCTTAATAAAAGCTGAGGGTTCCGCACTGCACCGACTAGATGAAACCTGAATAAAATGCGTGCTGGAAAGAGTTCGACGTATTTGATTATTTTTCACATACAAACAGAACATAATTGTGGTATGGATTTTATATTTTGGTTTGTTAATAATTTTGTCCCGTTCTACCCGTTTGATTCGTTTGAAATACAAATTCATATTCATATCTGGCATTACATCATATTTCAACTTAGAGAAGTGTAAGAAATATATCACCTATCATTGATACATGCAAAACATATTTCCTCCAGCGATGTTATTCTAAAGATGGAAATGTCATGTATCGTGTCATCTACTAACACCAAAGCCCTTAAACGGTGGAAAGCGTAACTCCAGGAAATAGCACCAGCCTAATATTCAAGGAACAATGTATGGACACTAAATATTTCTGGGCCTTTAACCAACCCATGATAAGTAAATGTTGTGGAACAATTATTTGTTATATATCCTCAATGTGTTTATTTAAAAAAACGAAAACTTTAGTTAGAACGTAAGTTGTTATTTAAAATTGGGCTAAATAGATTTGTTTCTTCTAAGTATAAAATTCAGGTCGGGTGACAAAGAGATCTTGCTCATTCATTGTTCTCCGTTCTGGATTCTTCAGTAATCCTCTTGATTTGAATTGATACTTATCTGACCCTAAAACAAATCCTTGAGGATTACCAAACTCGAAGATCACAACTGCAGTGCAGTGCACAATCCTCAAAACAAAACACCAACAAAAGCCAGTAAAGCGCTGTCAAATATTTACAGAAATCTGAGATGTTGCCTAATGTATCAATAGTTCTGCCTCCATTCATCTTTTCTTTTTTTCATTCCTTTTAAAAACATCTGACTGTGTCATCTAAAAAGCCAAGAATCGCCTGTATCTGCTAAATGCTAATGTCGGAAGATGCCCGATTTAAACCCTAAAACGAGGGACACTAATACTTTGCACCAATTTACTTTCTGATCACATAGTAGAAATCCGACTTTCTACAGTTTGATATAAGTGTTGCTGACAGGGTGCACTAGGAGCCCGGCTCCGTGTCTCTGTTCCGCAGTTGCCGACCTTCAGGGAGCCCGTGCTGGCCCTTCCTGGATCCGCATTCTCTGCGGAGAGTGGGCAGAATGACAACACACCCTTATTGTTCATTCGCCCATTTCAATGCACGTTTGCTGGTAATTTAGAAAGAAATAACAAAGCATTGATAAACCTGCTGTGGGTAAGTTTATGCTGCAGAAATGCCGGCTGCTCCGGAACTCACTACTCTGTCCAGCGCAGCTCCCGGCGTTGCGCGTACCCAGACCTCGGCGCGTTCCCGCTGCGGAGGTAGCACGCGCGCCCAGCTCGTCCTCGTCCCTTGACGCCACACGCCACGCTTCTGAGAGGCCGCCGGCTGGAGGAAGTGGAATCACTTTGGCCCCTTGCTGAAGTGGAGGTTAGTGTGAGAGATAGGGTGTTGGTACATCACTTCAAAAATGCAAAGCTGCTGCAGAAGGAATTGTGTTCTGACAGCAGAATAGCTAAATAAAACTGAGAATCCTGAAGAAAAAAATAGTTTCAAGCTCTAAAATGGTTAGTAGAACCGAGTACAACCTAAATCAATAGCTGAAGAATCAATTTGCAGTTTGGCAGGTAACATTTTGTTTATTCTGCCTGGCTGTGAAATTGGAATTTCCTGGCCAGGAGAGAGGTCTTTGGTTCCTTGTTGCAAACTTCCACTCCTGGCACAGATTTAAATAGGGAGAGGACCCACACTCGCGAAATGTTTAAATAAGTTCTGTTTGAATTTATAAATTAGTCTGATCGACCTTGCCAAAACATTGTGCTGCGATTACTCTATGCCTGATACTAAGCAAAAACAAAGATCTTTTTCTGAAAGGTTGCACATTACTTTGCTTCAGTATTGGAAGAGAACCTGATTGAGAATGTTATTTTTGGAGTGTTATGATGCAGAAATGAAAGCATTGGATATAATTATGCTCTTGAAATTGTTTCCCAGCTTTGTAAGGGAAATAGGAATTGATATGAAAGGAGAGGGGAGTAATGAATTAAAAGTATTATATATGAATGCACGAAGTATAAGGAATAAAGTAGATGAGCTTGAGACTCAGTTGGAAATTGGCAAGTACTATGTTGTGGGAATAACAGAGACATGGCTTCAAGTGGACAGGGCTGGGAAATGAATATTCAGGGTATACATCTTATCGAAAGGACAGACTGACTGGCAGAGGGGGTGGGGTGGCTCTGTTGGTGAGGAATGATATTCAGTCCCTTGCGAGGGGGGACATAGAATCAGGGGATGTAGAGTCAGTATGGATAGAACTGAGAAATTCTAAGGGTAGAAAGACCCTAATGGGAGTTATCTACAGGCCCACAAACAGCAGTCTGGATGTAGGGTGTAAGTTGAATGAAGAGTTAAAATTGGCATGTCACAAAGGTAATGATACAGTTGTCATGGGGGATTTCAACATGCAGGTAGACTGGGAGAATCAGAATGGTACTGGACCCCAAGAAAGGGAGTTTGTGGAGTGCCTCCGAGATGGATTCTTAGAACAGCTTGTACTGGAGCCTACCAGGGAGAAGGCAATTTAGATTTAGTGTTGTGCAATGAACCGGATTTGATCAGGGACCTCGAGGTAAAGAAACCATTAGGAGGTAGTGACCATAATATGATATGTTTTAACCTACAATTTGAGAAGGAGAAGGGAAAATCGGATGTGTCAGTATTACAGTTGAACAAAGGGAACTATGGAGCTATGAGGGAGGAGCTGGCCAAAGTTCAATGGAACAATACCTTAGCAGGGAAGACGGTTGAACAACAATGGCAGGTATTTCTGGGAATAATGGAGAAGGTGCAGGATCGGTTCATTCCAAAGAGGAAGAAAGATCCTAAGGGGAGTAAGGGGCGGCCTTGGCTGATGAGGGGAGTAAAGGGCAGGATAAAAATCAAAGAGAAGAAGTATAACATAGCAAAGATGAGTGGGAAACCGGAGGACTGGGAAGCTTTTAAAGAGCAACAGAAGATAACAAAAAAGGCAATACACCAATAAAAAATGAGGTACGAAGGTAAACTAGCCAAGAATATAAAGGAGGATAGTAAAAGCTTCTTTAGGTATGTGAATAGCAAAAAAATAGTTAAGACCAAAATTGGGCCATTGAAGACAGAAACGGGTGAATTTATTAAGGAGAACAAGGAAATGGCAGATGAGTTGAACAGGTACTTTGGATCTGTCTTCACTAGGGAAGACACAAACAATCTCCCAAATGTAATAGTAGCCAAAGGAACTAGGGTAAAGGATGAACTGAAGGAAATTTATATTAGGCAAGAAACGGTGTTGGATAGACTGTTAAGTCTGAAGGCTGATAAGTCCCCAGGACCTGATGGTCTGCATCCCAGGGTACTTAAAGAGGTGGCTCTAGAAATCGTGGATGCATTGGTAATCATTTTCCAATGTTCTATAGATTCAGGAACAGTTCCTGCTGATTGGAGGGTGGCTAATGTTGTCCCGCTTTTCAAGAAAGGAGGGAGAGAGAAAACAGGGAATTATAGACTGGTTAGCCTAACGTCAGTGGTGGGAAAGATGCTGGAGTCAATTATAAAAGAGGAAATTACGACACATTTGGATAGCAGTAGAAGGATCAGTCCAAGTCAGCATGGATTTATGAAGGGAAAATCATGCTTGACTAATCTTCTGGAGTTTTTTGAGGATGTAACTATGAAAATGGACAAGGGAGAGCCAGTGGATGTAGTGTACCTGGACTTCCAGAAAGCTTTTGATAAAGTCCCACATAGGAGATTAGTGGGCAAAATTAGGGCACATGTTATTGGGGGCAGAGTACTGACATTGAAAATTGGCTGGCTGACAAGGAAACAAAGAGTAGCGATTAACGGGTCCCTTTCGGAATGGCAGGCTGTGACCAGTGGGGTACCGCAAGGTTCGGTGCTGGGACCGCAGCTGTTTACGATATACATTAATGATTTAGATGAAGGGATTAAATGTAACATTAGCAAATTTGCTGATGACACAAAGCTGGGTGGCAGTGTGAAATGTCAGGAGGATGTTATGAGAATGTAGGGTGACTTGGACAGGTTGGGTGAGTGGGCAAATGTATAGCAGATTCAGTTTAATGTGGATAAATGTGAGGTTATCCACTTTGCTGGCAAGAACAGGAAGGCAGATTACTATCTAAATGGAGTCAAGTTAGGAAAAGGGGAAGTACAACGAGATCTAGGTGTTCTTGTACATCAGTCAATGAAAGCAAGCATGCAGGTACAGCAGGCAGTGAAGAAAGCTAATGGCATGCTGGCCTTTATAACAAGAGGAATTGAGTATAGGAGTAAAGAGGTCCTTGTGCAGCTGTACAGGGCCCTGGTGAGACCCCACCTGGAGTATTGTGTGCAGTTTTGGTCTCCAAATCTGAGGAAGGACATTCTTGCTATTGAGGGAGTGCAGCGTAGGTTCACAAGGTTAATTCCCGGAATGGCGGGACTGTCATATGTTGAAAGATTGGAGCAACTGGGCTTGTATACACTGGAATTTAGAAGGATGAGAGGGGATCTGATTGAAACATACAAGATTATTAAGGGATTGGACACGCTGGAGGCAGGAAGCATGTTCCCGCTGATGGGTGAGTCCAGAACTAGAGGCCACAGTTTAAGAATAAGACTTTTTTTCCCATATCTTCTTAACTTCTATACTTTTACATTAAACTATAAGTTATTTGGGTCACTTGCTAAATTGGTTTATGGTCTTCTTGGGGAAGTAACATTATTGGGGCAGTTACTCAAGATTTCATGGGGCTAATTGACAATTAGGATTTCGATTTGCATCAGGCTTTAGGTTTTTTTTACGTAAATAGTTCTCTGCACCAGTTCATACATGTGCCTGTAAAATAGACATTGTATTCAGAATTCTTAGGACTTGGTGAGCATATTAGATTTACCAAACTAAACTACTATTTTAAGTTCAGTTAGATTATAGTGTGACTAATTATAAACTTAAATAATTTTTGTTATTCAAAATGTGAAAATAATGATGTCATTCTCAATAATACTTCCCCTCAAGCAAAATATTGCAGATATTGGAAATCTGAAGATGGGAAAATGCAGGATATCCTCAGCACGTCAGGCTGTATATGTGGATGGAAATGAGAGTGATGTTTCAGGTTTTTGATGAAAGGTCATTAATTTGAAACATTAACTTTGTTTCTCTTTCCACACATGCTGCCCTAGTTGCTGAGCTTTTGTACTTATGTTTAGCATTTGAGGCCAATGATCTGCACGAAACTTCAAAAAAACGTGATATGTGGGGAGAAAATAAAAGGGGGTTGAATGATCCAAGCAGTGGTGCCCGAAGGTGGATTGTAAAACTAGTCTCCTTTGCTCCCCTTTTACTGTACATTTCTGACTCATTTTGTTGACTTGCCTTTCTCCATTTAGGTTTGCAATAAGTATTCACTATAAATTCATGGACTCCAACATTGGCCCTAAACACAATTCCTTTTGCCTGCGTTCCGTAAAGACTTATTTCCATTCTTGTTTCTCCATCTTCATTGCATTAGTTCTGAAAACCCTACTTTCTACCCCAGTAACTCTGACAGGATTTCCCTTTTCCCCAAACATATATTCCCTCCTCTATAACTGATGGTTCTCTCAATAGGAGAATGATTTTATTTTAAAAAGGGGGGAAAAAGGTCTCTTTCATTGAGTTGAGTTGAACCAAATTTCAATATTGTACTGTAGAGGTAATCAGATTATTCATTAAACCAGGGCTCGTCTGTGCTGTCAGGTGGATGAGAAATAGAAACTCAACACACTATTTGAAAAAGACCAGGAGAGTTATCCTGAATGTCCTATGCATCATATACCCCTCAATGAAGGTGATTAATGAGGTTAGCTGATTGCTCTGATAACGTATGATGAGTTAGTTATTCACAATTAGGTTGTTGGATTTCCTAAACTGCAACAGTAACAATGCATCAGGAAAGGTTAATTGTTAGTTCTTTGTTTTGGATGATCTATAGTAATACTAAATTCTATATAAATGCAGAATTTTGTTTTCTGTTAGTGATCATGAAGTTTTACAATTTTACCAAAGTCTGATTAAAATATTTAGTACAGAAAAAAACAATGTTGTACATTAGACATTAAGAAAATGTGGCACATGGTTCATAATTTTGGACGTGGTATTTTAGCTTATCAGTGATATAATGAAACCTGAATAAATTAGACAGAAACTTGGGAGTGTAAGTAGGGAACAGATGTTCTCAGGGCAATATGGAGTGGTTCAGGGTAGTTTTGTCCCAATGAGGCAGGGCAAAGATGGTAGGGTGAAGGAATCTTTATTGACAAGAGGTGAAATATTTAGTCAAGAGGAAGAAGGAAGCATGCCTCTGGTTTAGGAAGCAAAGATCAGACTGGGCTCTTGAGAGTAATAAGGGAACCAAGAAGAAGCTAGCCAAGAAAGAACCTTAGAGATCTAGACGTGGACATGAAAAGGCCTTGGTGAGTAGAATTAGGGAAACCCCAAATATTCTAAATGTTTATGAATAACAGGAGGATCACTAGAGTGAGGGTAGGACCAATCATGAGTAAAAAGAGGAGACATATGCCTAAAGTCGGAGGAGTTAGGGAAAGGTCTTAAAGAATACTTAGCTTTGATAATCACCAGTGAGTGGGACCTTGAAGAATGTGAGGTCAGTGTGGAATAGGCCATTGTGCTAGAATATGTCACAGTTAAGAAAGAGGCAGCGTAGGATGTTTTGTTTATCTCCAGGGCTATTATGGAAATTGACGGAAGAGAATACTATGCCGTTGGCAGTGGTCTTTGTCTCCTCGCTGGCTACAGAAGTAGTACCCAAAGATTGGATGATGGCAAATAAACATACAACATAAATCATAGAACAGAACAGCACAATACAGGCCCCTCTACTCTTTTAACCTTTAAGATGAATCTAAAGCTTCCCTCCTGCATAGCTCTCCATTTTCCTTTTATTCTTGTGCCTAGCAAAGAGTCTCATAAATGTCCTCAAAGTATCTGTCTTTATTATCAAATCTGGCAGTGTTCCACACACCCTTACTCTGTGTGAAAAAATGTACTGCTGACATCCTCCCTGTACTTTCCTCCAATCACATTAAAATTATGTCCCTTTCGCATTTGCCTTTTCTATCCTGGGAAAAAGGCGCTGCTCTCTACTTAAGCCTCTTATCACATTATACACCTCTATTAAGTCACCTCTCATCTTCCTTCACTCCAAAGAGAAAAGCATTAGCTCACTGAAGCTTTTTTCATAAAGCATGTTCTCTAATCCAGGCAGCATTCTGGTAAATCTCTTATGCAACTTCTCAAAAGCTTCCAAATCCTTCCTATAATGAGCCGACCAGAGCCAAACACCCACGCTCCAAGTGTGGTCTAACCAGAGTTTTATACAGCTGCTCACAGCTCAAGAACTTGATTCCCTGACTGTTGAGGGCCAATATACCATCTGCCATCTTACTCATACTATCACAGTGCAGGAACAGGCCTTTTGGCCCGCAATGTTGTGCTGAACCAATTAAATTAAATGGCTAACTGAAGTCTGCCCACACAATGTCCGTATCCTTCCATTTTCTTCACATCCATACGCCTATGTAAATGCCTCCTAAAAGTCCCTAATGTTTCTGGTTCTCCCACCACCCCAGGCAACACATTCCCGTCACCAAAAAAAAACTGAAGAAAAAATGCTGCTCACATCTCCTTTGAAATTATCATAAATACATGCCCTCTGGTATTAGACATTTCAACCCTGGGAAAAAGATGCTGTCTGATTACCCTATCTGTGCCTCTTGTAATCTTATAAACCTCAGTCAGGTCTCACCTTAGCCTCTGCCATTCCAGAGAACAAAACCCAAGTTTGTCCAGCATCCTGGTAAACCTCTTCTGCACTCTCTCCAAAGCCTTGACATTCTTCCTATAATGATAAATGATTACATCATTAGGCCATAGTCAGCATGATTTTCTAAGGAGGAAATCTTACATGATATACCTGTTGGAATTCTTTGAGGAAATAAGAGGCAGGATGGACAAAGGAGAGTCAGTGAATGTTGTTTGTTTGGATTTTCAGGAGACCTTTGAAAACGTGTCGTACATGAGATGCTTAACAAAATGAGAGCCCATGGAATTATGGGATAAACACTAGAATGGATAGAAGATTGGCTGACTAACAGCATGCAATGAGTGGGAATAAAGGGAGCCTTTTCTGGTTGGCTCCCGGTTACTAGTGGTGTGCTATAGGGGTTGGTGTTGGGACTGCTTCTTTTCACATAGTAAGTCAATGATTTGAATGAAGGAATTGGCTTTGTGGTGAAGTTTGTGGACGATACAAAAATAGGTGGAGGGGCAGGTAGTGTTGAGGAAGCAGGGAGGTCAAAGAATGACTTAGACAGATTAAGAGAATGGGCAAAGAAGTGGCAGATAGAATAAAATGTAGGGAAGTGTGTGGTTATGCACATTGGCAGAAGGAATAAAGATGTGGACTATTTTGTAAATGGTGAAAATTTAAAAAATCAGAAGTGCAGAGGGACTTAGGAGTACTTGTGCAGGATTCCATAAAGGTTAACTTGCAGTCTGAGTTGGCAGTATGGAAAGCAAATGCAATATTAACCTTAATTTTGAGAGGATTGTAATACAAAAGCAAGGTTGTAATGCTGAGGCTTTGGTCAGGGTGCACTTCAAGTATTGTGAATGGATTTGGGCCCCTTACCTAAGAAAAGATGTGCTGGCATTGGAGAGAGTCCAGAGGAAGTTCATGAGAATGATCCCAGGAATGAAAGGGTTAACATATGAGGAGTATTTGATGGCTCTAGGCCCATACTCGCTAGCGTATAGAAGAATGAGGGGGGAATCTCATTGAAACCTATTGAATATTTAAAGGTCTGGATAGAGTGGATGTAGAGAGGATTTTTCCTATAGTGGGGGAGTCTAGGACCAGAGGGCAGAGTCTCAGAACTGAGGGATGTCTATTTAAAACAGAGCTGAGGAAAAATTTCTTTAGACAGAGGATGGTGTGGTGTATCTGTGGAATTCTTTGCTACAGGTGGCTGTGCAGGCCAAGTCATTGGGTATATTTAAGGTGTAGGTTGATAGGCTTTTGATTAATCAGGATGTCAAAGACAGGCAGAAAGCAGGAGAATGGGGTTGAGAGGGATAATAAATTGTTGGAATGGCAGAACAGACTCGATGGGCTGAATGACCTGTTTCTGCTACTAGGTCTTATGGTCATGTAATGGGGTGACCAGAACTGTACGCAATACTTCAGATGCTGGCTAACCAGAGTCGTATTAAGATGTAACATGACTTCTTGACTTTTGAACTCAGTGCCTTGACTTATTAAGGCAAGGATGCCATATGCCTTCTTAACCATACTATTAGCCTGTGTTGCCACTTTCAGGGGGCTAAGAAATTGGACCCTGAGATCCCTGGGCTCATCAACACTGTTAAGGGACTTGCCCTAAACAATGTACTTCCTCTTTACATTTGACCTACCAAGGTGTAGTATTTCACACTTGGCCAGTTTAAACTCCGTCCGCCATTTCTCCACCCATATCTGCAACTGATCTATATCCCACATTATTCTTTGTCAGACTTCCATGCTATCCACAACACCACCAATCAGCAAACTTAGTAACCCAATCATGTATATTTTCATCCAGTCCATTTACATACATCACAAACAGTAGGGGTCCCTGTATAGATCTCTGTGGAACACCACAAACCACAGACTTCCAGTTCGAGTCAGTCCATTTGAACATACCCCCTGCCTCCTATAAACAAGCCACTTCTGAATCCAAATAGCCAATTCGCCATGGATTCCATGCATCTTAGTCGGGATGAACTTGTCAAACACCTTACAAAAATCCAGGTAGACAACTTCTGCAGTTCCACCTTCATCAGTCACCCTCATCATCTTGCCAAAATACTCAGTCATGTTCATAAGACTCAATTTGCCCCACACAAAGCCATCCTTGTTCTTCATAATTAAGCCATGGTTTTCCAAATGCTCATAAATCCTATCCTTAAGAATACTCTCCAGTAACTTCCCTACCACTGAGGTTTCCAGGATAATCCCTGATTTCCTTCTTGAATAATGGAACAATATTAGATACTTGCCAGTACTCCAGGACCTCACCCATAGATAGAGAGGACGCAATGTTATTAGTCTTCTCTTGCCTCTCAATATCCTGGGGTATGTCCCAATGAACCCTGGGAACTTAACACCTAATGCTCTTTAAAAGACCCAACTGCCTTTACCTCAAAATACCCTAGCATACCAATATGCTTGGCACTGATTTCCCTATCTCCTCCATATCCTTCTCCTTGGTAAATACTGATGCAAAATACTCATTAAGGACCTCACCCACATCCTTTGTATCTAGACAAATGTTACCCCCCCCCCTTACATCCTTGAGTGGCCCTACCCTCTCTCCAATTATTCTATTATTCTTGATGTATAGAATGCCTTGGGATTCTCTTTAATTCTACTTGCCAAGGACTTTTCATGGCCTCTCCTGGTTGTCCTAATTCACTTCTTGAGTTCCTGTCTGGCTTTTTTATAATGCTCAAGGGCTCTGTTTGATTCTAGATGCCTATCTTTACATACTTTTCTTTTTTCTACTTGACTAAGTTCATTAGCTTGCTCAACATCCAAAGTATTCTTACCTTACTATCCTTGTCCTTCCTTCTGACTGGAACACTGATCCTGTACTCTGCATAGTTGGTCTTTAAACTCCTTCTGGATGTCAGATGCGGATTTACCCAAAAACAGCTGTTCCAATTAACTCTCCCTAGTTTCTGCCTAATGGTCTAGTAATTTGCCCTGCTCCAATTTAATACTCTCCCACAAGGTCCATGCTTATCCTAATCTACAACTGGCTTACAGCTTAAGGAGTTGTGGTCACTTTTCCCCAGCTACTCATCCACTGAAAGATTGGTCACCTGGACAGGTGCATTACCCAACACGAGGTCCAGCACAGCCCCTCCTCTTGTTGGGCTATCTGCATATTGCTTTAAGAAGCTCTACTGAATACACCTAAGAAATCCTGCCCCATCTAAACCTCTTGCACTCAGAAAGTCTCAGTTTGTATTGGGATAGTTGGGGTCCCTCATGACAACAACCCCATTGTTTTCACATTTTTTCTCAAAGTTGGACAACCTTAAAGTTAAACCTTGGAGTTGGACAATCCACATCAGGAGTGCATGAAGAGAGCTACTTTTTGAACAGGGTGGCAGTCAAGATTTCAAAAGCAGAGTTTTGTGGCCATTTTTCTGAGAGAATGGATTAAGGAAACGAAGCTGAAGCTTCATGACAGGAGCTACAGAGAGTTAGTCAGCCCTAGGTTGCAGGAGATAGGTAACTGGATGACTGTCAGGAGAAGGAGGGAAAATGCACAGTCAGTGCAGAGCACACCAGTGGCTGTTCCCCTCAATAATAAATATATAATTTTAGATACTTTTGAGGGGGACAAACAACCAGAGGGGAGCCCACAGTAACCAAGTCCCTGACACAGAATCCGGAGCTGTGGCTCAGAAGAGCAGAGAGGTGAAGAGGACTGCAGTGGTGATAGGAAATTCTTTAGTCAGAGGAACAGAGACAAGGTTCTGTGGGTGTGATAGAGACACCCAGATGGCCCGTTACCTCCCTGATGCCAGGATCAGGGATGTCTTGGATCACGTCCATGGCATTCCTAAGGGTGCGCGTGAACAGCTGGAAGTCTAGGTACATATGGGCACCAATGACATAGGTAGTCAAGGTGAGGAGGTTCCTGAGGAGAGATTTTAGGGAACTAGGTAAAAAGCTAAGAAAAAGGACCTCCAGGGTGGTAATCTCTGGATTGCTGCCTGTGCCACGTGCCAGTAAGGGTAAGAATAGAATAATTTGGCAGGTTCAAGGTGCAGGGATTCAGATTTATGGATCATCGGGATCTCAATGTATGACCTATACAAAAGGGATGGGTTAAACCTGAACCCGAGGAGGACCAGTGTCCTTGTGGGCAGGTTAGTTACAGTTGTTCAGATGCATTTAAACTAATTTGGCAGGGGAATGGGATCTGGAGTGTTAGAGCTAAAGATGAAGTAGTTGGGTTACAAACTGAGGCAATGTGCAGAGAGATTCCTTGCAAGGAAAGGCTGATGATAGGGCAAAATTACAGTCAACAGGATGAGCTCCAACATAAAAGGCAGACAAAATCAAAAAGGTTGAATACAGGACTAATGGGTTTTTTTTTAAATGTACACAGTATGTGGAATAAGGTTAATGAATTTGTAGCAGTTTCAGATTGGCAAATATGATGTAGACATCACTGAATCATGGCTGAAGGAAGATTGTAGTAGGGAGCTTAATGTTCAGAGATACACATTGTATTAAAAGGACAGGCAGAAAGGCAGAGGGGGTGGCATGGCTCTGTTGGTAAAAAATGAAATTAAATCATTAGAAAGAAGTGACATGGGGTCAGTAGGTGTGGAATAATTGTGGATAGAAGCTAAGAAACTGCAAGGGTAAAAACTCCCTGATGGGAGTTATATACAGACCCCCAAACAGTAGTAAGGTTGTTGTTTATAAGTTACAACAGGAGATAGAAAATGCATGCCAAAAGGGCAATGTTACAATAGTCCCTCAGAATTTCAATATGCAGGTAGATTGAGAAAATTACTTTAGTGCTGGATACCAAGAGGGGGAATTTCCAGAAGGCCTACAAGATAGCCTTGTAGAGCAGCTTGTGGTTGAACCAACTAGGGGATCAGTTATTCTGGATTGGGTCTTGTGCAATGAACTGGAATTGATTAGAGAGCTTAAGGTAGAAGAACCTTTAGGGACAAGTGAATGTAATATGATCAAATTCACCCTGAATTTTGAGGAGAAGCTAAACTCAGATGTTTCACTTTTAGAGTGGAGTAAAGGAAATTACAGAGGCATGAGAGAGGAGTTGGCCAGAATTGATTGGAAAAGAACACTGGCAGGGATGACAGCAGAGCAGCAACAGCTGCAATTTCTGGAAGAAATTCACAAGGCACAGGATGTGTACATCCCAAAGCAGAAGACAAGATGACACATCCATAGCTAACAAGGGAAGTCAAAGGCAACATAAAAGCCAAAGAGAGGGCATATAATAGAGCAAAAATTAGTGGGAAGTTAGAGGATTAGGAAGCTTTTAAATGCCAACAGAAGGCATCTAGAAAAGTCATTAAGAAGGTAAAGATGGATTACAAAAGTAAGCTAGCCAATAATATTAAAGAGAATTCCAAAAGTTTCTTCAGATACGTAAAGTGTAAAAGAGGGGCGAGAGTGGATATTGGACCACTGGAAAATGATGCTGGAGAGGTAATAACGGGGACCAAGGAATTAGCGGATGAATTGAATATATAGTTTGCACCAATCTTGCTGAGTGTGTGCTTTCAGGCTCTGTATCCCCTTCCTGACAATAACAATGAGAAGAGGGCACGTCCTGGGTAATGAGAGCCTTTAATAATGGCAGCATTTCTGAGGCACCGCTCCTTGAAGATGTCTTGGATACTGTGGATTTTACAACTTTCTGTAATTTCTTTCGGTCCTGTGTAGTAGCACCCCCCCCCCATCCCCCATACCAAACAGTGATGTAGCCTGTCAGAATGCTCTCCGTGGTACATTTATAGAAGTTTTCAAGTGTTTTAGGTGAAAAACAAAATCTCTTTAAACTTCTAATGAAATATAGCCATGGTCTTGCCTTCTTTATTGCGGCATCGATATTTTTGGATCAGGTTAGCTCTTCAGCGATTTAACCAACCTTACTAACCTACCCTGCCACTTCCTCATCCAAGTCATGTATAAAATTACAAAGACCAAGTATCCCAGAACAGATCTTTACGGGATGCCACTAATAATGGACTAGACAGAATACACACCTACTATTCCCTCCTCCTGCCTTCTGTGGGCAAGCCAACTCTGAATCCATGCAGCCAAATTTTCCTGGATCACCAAGTTAGCAGTCCACCTTTTCAATCTCAGAAGGTCAGTCTGTTAACTCTTGCCCCTATCGATATTCAAAACCATGGCCATTTGAGCATCAGCTTTATCTATGAATCACTAAATTTTACATGCATGTTCCTGTCTCTGGACGCTGGCAAGAGTAAATCTGTGAGTGAAATTAGACAGGGATCTACCAGTTCACAGTTCTTGTAACAGGTCATTAAAAAATAAAGTTGCTGATAGTTTCAATGAGACACCTGACTATGTCCAGGACCTGATGCTCAGGCTGGCTCTTGGTGCCCAGGTTGTTCCAGAGATACTTAAGCACATACCAAAGGAAATCAAGGCCTTAAATGGAGTCTTCACCTGTAGTCTTTCCAGTGTTCTTTCAATCAGGGTAAACCTTCAGATTTACTTCACTGGCTATAAAATAATCTGGAGTTTGCTGGGATCTTGAAAGATACAATTCTTCAGATGTGCACGTTCATTTACTCCTTTCATATTCGTCTTATTTCTGAAAACAAATGAAAACAATAGCATTATTAGAATGGGAAATTTCTGTTGTAGTGTGCTGTCCTTTTTCAATAAAATTAAAAGGAGATTTAACTCATTAATGCTCTCCCAGTATATTTTTTGGCATTGCCTTCTGATCATCCATGCCCTGATTTTTACTGAACATTCTGAATGCTTTTCATATAACATTTGGAATGGTTGAATTATGTTTGTTGGCAGCTTAAGAGGAAAGGTTTATGAAGAGGCAATTGTTAATTACTCACTGATCAGCTTCAGATTGTATTTTGTTACTGTTTTTATGCTGACATAAATGGCAATTATTGTATTTTTCCAGGGAGATAAGAGTATATTCTTGCTCATACTTTTAGAGTCTGTGTGTCTTTAGTGCAATGATTACTCGCTAGATAGAAGGTTGCAGATTCAGCAGTTTTTGAAGCAATTTTGCACTCTCAGGCACTAGTTTAGTTTTTTAAAAGACCCTAGGAATAGACTATATACATAAAAATGGACCTTCCAGCTTTTTGAAGCAGTTCTGCTATGTAATTAGAATATAATTGATCTGTATCTTAATTCCAACCACTCTTAATTCCGTAATCCTTAATATTCTTAAAAATATCTAGTAAACTAAAGTTTCACATATTCAGATGGCCTAACTTAACAAAATTTTGAGAAATTTCAAGCTTCCTCCTCTAATTGTGCAAATTCTTTTCATTGCAATGGAGGAGCATATTGACTTATGATAATGAATTGCAATACCAAAAATATATTTTTATTTTTATCTTCTTGTATCTTTCTCATCCCAGTGTCAACGAGAGCAAGTCTTTCATTTATTTGGCACCTCAAATACAAAATGATGTTTAAAGCATTCAACATGAGTATTCACAGAATTTGGTACTGAGTTATGGAAAGGTAGATGACCAAAAGCTGGGCAAAGATAGGTTTTAAAAAGTGTCTTAAAGGAAAAGATGGTGGTGGGGGGATGAGTTCCAGGGTCATGGCAGCTGAAGGTATGCTAAATGCATGTTTGAAGATCAGATTATGCATGAGTCCTGAATGAAAACAATCTTAAAAGTCTTGTTGGGCTGGAAGAGTTTACAGAAGTGGAATGGGAAAGTACAAGATGAATATCTTAAAATTAAGATGTTGCAATGGGAATTCATGAAGTTTAGGAAGCACAGATTCAGAGAGTGAACAGACATCTGATTTAACTAAAGTTTTCTATAATTGCAACGTAATTTCTATCTGTCTCCTTCACCTAAGCACTAACTTTAAGTAGCTCTTTTAAAGTTTTTTTCTGCCCATGTTTTTGCTTTTCACATTTCTCTATTTGGACCACTAAATCTTTCATTCCATCACACTATTTAGAAATTCGTTAATCTATTTATCTTAAGTTCAAAGTGTATGAACAAGCATGGAACATCATTTGTCACAGGTTAACAGGGAACAAATTTTACCTTGATAATTTGTAATCTTAATTTTTTCTTTTAGAAAGGGCATTATGGCTTCAGCATAGGATGTGACTTTTGTGTACTAGCATGCTATTACCTCTTCAAACTAGGACAAGTGTTGAGTGGGAAATGGGATCATTGATACTTACGTGTAGTCTTTTTCTGGTTTTTGAGATTAATTTTAGAAAAGATGATGGCTATTGAAGAAATGGAAATTAGGATCTAGTTGACTGGTCAAGACTTCTATTGCCATTATAATCTCTGTGTTTTACCACTGCTTGGTCATAATTCCAACATTAGTTACAGTGCTCTTCAGCTGTTATCAGGTGAAAGACTGGAAGGCTGTGGGAGACAAAATGCTAATATTTTGTTGTTTATTTTTCTCTATGTTTAAATAATTTCAAAGCACTTCTTGTGGCTGAAGGAATTTCTAATCCTGTTGCAATCCACTGCCACAACCAGTTGTTACGAATGAAGGGAGCAAAGTGGCCCCCCCACCCCTTTTTGAGAATCGCAAGATCACTATTATTTCGGGTCTGAGACCCAGGAAATGAGAGCGATACACAGCATGTCAGGAAATGAGAGAGATACACAGCATGTCAGGAAATGAGAGAGAGAGAGACGCAGAATACACAACAGGGTGGAATGTCTCCTAACAGAAGCGGAACAAAACCACTGATTACTGCTATTGTCTCTTGGAGAAGGAATTGTGTATTGAGTACTGTACTATTCATTGAAACCCCTCAGGGACAACCAAAGTGGTCTGGTTGAGGGATTGCATCATCCCAACCTGATTGACCTCCGAGACCCCGTGAGTGAGGATAAAAGGAGGGTCTGGGGAACACCCCTCAGACGCACCAGGAGAAATGCTATGAGATCGGTGAGGGGGCTTGTGTGTGTGTCCACCCTTGCCTGGGTGACAAGTCCTCCACGGAACGGTCTCGCTAAAGGACGGATACGGATCAAGATCGTAAAAAGGAAAGTCGGCAAGTTAATAGCTGTTACTGCTTTCTCTCTATCTCTCTCTCTCTCTCTCTCTCCAACAACTGCAACACAGCGACAAACAAACACTGGAGCCTGTGTGAACTGAAACGAACTTTATATTTCCATCAGACAATTCATTATCCCCTAGACAACGATAGAGCTTATTTCTTATTGATGATTATTATACCCGCACTTTTAGGTTTAGTATTGATGACATATATTATCTGTATATTTGCATTGATATTATTTTTACTAATAAATACTGTTAAAAATAGTATCATCAGACTTCAACGGCTACTCCTATCTTTGCTGGTAAGACACGCAGTTACGGGGTTCGTAACACAGTACAGTTACTGTCTGTTACATTCAAGGTCACAGTGAATGGTGGTAGACAATTAAGTAGCTAATGGCAGGAAGAGGCCCTGAGAAATTCTCTATTCTCAGAGATGGTAGGACCCAGCATGTGAACTCTAAGGACTGATGGAGGTTTTCATTGACAAAGCAAGCAAAAGGCACTTGCTTATCAATAACATGGGAACACTGTCCAGGTTGGGTCCTGGAAGGACCACTGTGCTCCAGACCTCATCCTAATCTCATCTATACAACAACCAAAGAACTGAGTTCTGTAAGTGAGGTGGAAGTGACTATCCTTGACATTAAGGTAACACTTGACTGAGAGAGAGCTATTTAAGAAGCTCAGTGGAAGTGGAGTCACTGAGCATTGGTGGGAAAAGAACACTTCAGCATTCGCAAACGTACTTCACACTAAGAAGATGATTGCAGTTGTTGGAGATCAATCATCATCACATGAAAACAAATCAGATCAAATAGGTCTATCATGATGGTAGGCTTGAATGTTACATCGAAGCAGATATGATCGAGATAGATCCATCTTCCTGATACGTAGAAACAGAGAGAATTATTTTACTTGTGCCAGCAGATAAAATTATGCTTCAAAGACACATTCAGAAGAAAATGAAGGAAGCTGCTAATTTAGGTACAGATCATCTTGCAGTGTTTTTATATTTATTAATTTAGAGATATATCCTGTACTGTACTTAGTACTGCATCCTATTGTTTCTCTGAAACCAGGGACTATTTTATTTGTGCTGAAAAGATATTCGTAATGAGCTTGGATTGTCTGACACCTGTTTCTCCTCTTCTCTTTGTTTTTCCATGATTGGCAGAACAATGTTTGAAAAGTGGCATTAACCCCGTGATCCAACAGGTTGACTGATTTATAAAAAGTCTACGTGATTACAACATCCTGATCGTACAACTGTAGAGTCTCTTCCTATCCTGCCCTCTGATCTTCCCTCAGCACGTATCCCTGCAAGGGGGACAATTGCTCCACCTGTTACTATAGCTTCTCCTTCAACACCATTTGGAGCCCCAAGCAGTCCTTTCAAGTGAGGCAACACTTCATCTGAGAGTCTGTCGAGGTCATCTGTTGTGGTCTGGCCTCCTGTACATTGGTGAGACCTGACGTAGATTGGGAACCACTTAAGCTCCTTTGCTACATCCGCAACAAAAGCTGGTATTTCCCAGTGGCCACCCATCTCAGTTCAACTTCCCATTCCCTGATGCAGAGTCTCGGTCTGAAACACTGACTGTTCATTTCTCTCCATAGAGGATGCCTGACCTGCTGAGATCCTCCAGTACTTTGTATCTATCGCTTAAGATCTCTCAACATCTGCAAATCTCTTGTGTTTAAGGTCTCTTTCTATCCTTTTCCATTTAATAATGTTTTACTCTAATATCTGGAACTGAAGAGAAGTTGGGGATGCTTCGTGCCTCTATTGAATAGGCCCATGGGTTTAAAGTGTTCCAACAACTAGTTACATTTATGGCCCACTGTATTGCATCTTGTTATCTTTCTTGGGGAAAGTTCCTATCTTCGCCTGAATACTGTCTGTTCCTATACATCTGAAATAATATACCTCTCATTCACTGCACCAGCTTTATCACTAGTTATTATAGTGCAAACTTTATGTTTTACTTGTTGCAGATATTTATTCTGTGAAACGGTTTAAAGATGTAGCTTATTAATCTGTATGTCTCATAGATGGACTGAGACATACCTCCTATTGGAAGCCGAATGGTGCAGTTTGGGGAGAGCCTATATTTAGGCAGGGAAAAGCCATATTTATCTCTGTTGAACGTGAGGGCATTACAAATGTTGTGACTTGTCATTTTGAGGGTTAAGTGGACAATTCCCTTACACTGAACTTTTACTCCAAATGTTTATAAACAGCAATTCACGTTGAAATACCATCTTCTAATCAAATGGTTTGTTATGTTCTGAAGGGGTATCATCATCCTGGTGGGGAAGCAAGTAATTATGGTGATATATCAAACCAATCTAAACTGTTAAGAATATCCATGCTTTCATCTAGCATGGTGATACACAGTTATTCTCATTCACAGATGAAAATTCATTGTCATGCATTAGCTAACAATTTCCGAACATTTCATTCCAAACACTCTTCATGACAAGCTATCTCTAAGCTATAATGAAAAGACTTATAAAAATAATTAACCACTCAATGATATTAATTTGATATGGTATTAAACTCCAACCATATGTAAATGGAACAGAAAAAAATTGGAGTAGCTTTGTTTATCAATTTATGCCAAAAAATGAATTTGGTATTTTTAATTATATTATGACAATTGGTTGCATTGATATGAAAGTGAAAAACAATTAAAATTCTTAAAATTTTCTTTCAAAATAAAAATGGGAAGGCTAAGAGCAGATTAACACTACTAAATGGATTTTTGTCTTTAGCAACAATATGAGCTGCTAGAAGAACTCAGTGGGCATTTATCAACACCAGATCTCCATCTGCAGATGCTGCCTGACCCGCTGACTTTCTCCAGCAGCTCGTTTTATTCTCCTCCAGCATCTGTAGTCTCTTGTGTCCCCCAGAATTTAGTCTTGCGTGTGCTTATAAAATAGCATTGTCCAGTAACGCAGAATAGAGGGACATTCAATTGAATTGACTTTATTACTTACATCCTTCATATACATGAGGAGTAAAAATCTTTGTTACATCTCCATCTAAATGTGCAATGTGCAATTTATAGTAATTTGTTATAAATAGTATGTACAACAGGACAGTCAGTATAACATAGAAATACAATTATATCAGCATGAATTAGTCAGTCTGATGGCCTGGTGGAAGAAGACTGTTGGTCCTGGCTTTTATGCTGCAGTACCATTTCCCGGATGGTAGCAGCTGGAACAGTTTGTGGTTGGGGTGATTCGGGTCTCCAGTGATCCTTTGGGAACTTTTTACACACCTGTCTTTGCAAATGTCCTGAAAAGTAGGAAGTTCACATCTACAGATGTGCTGGGCTGTCCACACCACTCTCTGCAGAGTCCTGCGATTGAGGGAAGTACATTTCCCATACCAGTGTTACGGTACGTCTCCGGCCACAATGAATATAGAATTGAGTCGGGGTTTTTATAAACAAATAAACATTTTATTAAACTCTGCTCAACAAAAATGAAAAGTAAACAAACGACTAACTTATCCGGAAGTTAACTGCTATACGGCAACTCTGGAACACAGTTCTTAAAGTGGTAAATACAAACACAATCTTAAAATGGTAAATGCGAACACAGTCTTAGACGTGGTAAATACGGAAGTCCAAGTGATTTATACAGTCAATTAGGAGAGACTTTCCTGATGTAACAAATTCCTCGACGACGTGACGTTGCTGCCGAAATAGGCCTTGTCCGAAGGATTCCTGACGAAGGAAATAAAAAACGGCTTAAAGGAACTGACCTTTTCCTTGGTGAATGAACACTGCATAACCCTTTCTACTCTTACAGGTAGGGGTTATCTCAGATGCAGGTCACTATAAGGTCAATCCTGTTGCAAACCGCTGACGACACCACTTTGCCCGATCCTTCGGGTTCCCGTACTTCGGTAAAGTCTTCACTCTCCAATACTTAGACTTTAAAATTAAATCAAAAATACATCTAACATAACTGGCAGCGATTAACAAAACCGCCAGCACAACGACTCTGTACCTTACGGTAGAAAGTAAAACTCCACTTTAAAACGAAACTGCGTCATGAGACCAAATACACAGCATAACGGAGTAACTGACGAATTGAACGATGACTCAACACAAAACTCCTGCGTCACAGCAGGCTTTCCTGTTTTATATCCGTTGAGAACATGTCATCATGTGACCTCACACTGGCGGGAAATTACATCACCCCACCATCACAAGACCATTACATCCTGCTCACCAGATACTCAATTACATCATGGTCATAAGACAGTAACAAGATATCCACGGGGTATGTAACACCAGGCAGTGATGCAGCCTGTCAGGATGCTCTCCTGGAATCTAAGAAAGTTCTTAGGATTTGGGAGCAAACTTCTTCAACTGTCTGAGGTGAAAGAGGTGCTGCTGTGCCTTTTTCACCACACAGCTGGTGTGATCAGACCACGTGAGGTCCTCGGTGATCTGTATGTCAAGGAACTTAAAGCTGTTCACCCTCTCAACCCCAGATCCATTGGTGTCAATAGGGGTTAGCCTGTCTCCATTCCTCCTGTAGTCCACAACCAGCTCCTTTGTTTTTGCAACGTTGATGGAGAGGTTGTTTCCTTGACAACACTGTCATGGTGATGACTTCTTCCCTGTAGGGCACCTCGTTATTGTTTGAGATTAGACCAATCAGTGTAATATCATCAGCAAATTTAATTAGCAGATTGGAGCTGTGGGTGGCAACAAAGTCATGGGTATACAGAGATCAAAGGAAAGGGCTTAAGACACAGCCCTGAGAGACACCTGTGTTGAGGGTCAGAGGGGCAGAGTTGAGGGAGCCCACTCTTACCACCTGCCAGCGATCTGACAGGACGTCCAGGATCCAGCTACACAAGGCAGGGTGAAGGCTGAGGTCTTTTGAGTTTGTTGTTGAGCCTGAAGGGAATTATGGTGTTGAATTCTGAACTGTAGTCCACAAACAGCATTCTCACATAAGCATCCTTCTTCTCCAGATGTGTAAGGACAGTGTGTAGAGCTGGGGCTATTGCATCATCTGTCAATTGATTGTGTCAGTAGGCAAATTGTAGAGGGTCCAGCATGGGTGGTAGCATGCTGTAGCTGTAGTCCTTGACCAGCCTCTCAAAACATTTTCTTATTATTGAGGTGAGTGCGACAGGACGCCAGTCGATCAGGCATGTTACCTTGGTCTTTTAAGGTACAGGAACAATGGTGGATGTTTTTAAGCAGGAGGGCACGCTATCCTGGCAGAGGGAGAGATTAAAAATGTCTGTAAACACACCCGCCAGTTGTGCCGTGCATATCCATTTAGAACGGAGATGAGGAGGAATTTCCTTAGCCAGAGAGTGGTGGATCTGTGGAGTTCGTTGCCACAGCGGCTATGGAGGTCAAGTCATTGGGTATATTTAAGGCAGAGGTTGATAGATTCTTGATTAATCAGGGCATAAAGAGAGACAGGGAGAAGACAAGAGATTGGGGTTGAGAAGGACATGGATCAGCCATGATAAAATGGTTGAGCTGACTTGATGGGCTAATTAGCCTAATTCTGCTCCTATTTCTTGTCCACCCACGCTGGACCCCCTACAACTTGCCTACCGACACAATCAGTCGACAGATGATGAAATACCACAGCTCTACACACCGTCCTTATGCATCTGGAGAAGAGGGATGTTCCTATTTCATAATAGCTATGAGCCTCATGTTACAAATTCAGATCCCAAATATCACTAATGTATTTTTGTTAAATAAAAATATTGTAATAGACTTCTGTTATGCATGTGATCACATCTCATTTGTAAAGCACACACTCAAGTACTCTAAATATTCTCACCATGATATGATGAGTGATGAGACAAAGAGCAGAGTAAATGTACTTTTTCAATTAATGTGTGGCCTTTATTTTCTTGTTTCCTTATTGAAAGCCTGTAAGGAATATGTACATTCTCCCCGTGACCGCATGGGATTCCTCCAGGTGCTCTGATTTCCTCCCACAGTCCAGTGATGTACCAGTTGATAGGTTAATTGGTCATTGTAAATTGTCCAATGATTAGGCTAGGGTTAAATCACGGGTAGCTGGGCTACGTGGCTGGATGGGCCACATTCTGCGCTCTGTGTCGATAAATAAATAAATTAGGTGAAATGGCACTATTCTCAGTACTGCGGGGAAAGAGAAATTGTGTTCTTGCTTGGTTCAGCCAAGATGAACTACACCGGACCTACAAAACAAGCCATGGCAGCAAGTATCTTTCCAATAGAGAGTAGAAACACTTCAGACGTGTTCCATCTAGGTCAATATTCTATTTGCTTACAGCTGCTAAATTGAAACCCAGAAGCTATACCTAGATTCACTGTGCTTAGTAAAATATAAGACAATTCTGAAACAATGTGAAGCATAGGGGCCCATTTAACTACCAATTGGAGTGTCATATGTCATTTTATAATACAAGATCTGATTAAGCTAGAGAGGGTACAGAAAAGATTCACAAGGATTTTGCCAGTCCTGGAGTGCTTAAGAAAGAGACTGGAAAAGACAGGCACAGGTGAGAGAATGAAAAGACAATTCCATGTGAAATTATGGACAGCTGTGGCAGGGTTCACATGCTATTACTTCCTATAAGGCAAAATCAAACATCATAAATGGCAGTGGTGCTTTACTCCCCAGTGAGCTCTACACCTTTTATGCAGACTTTGAATGGGCAAAAAAACTATACCTATGTGAATCCCCTCAGCATCCAGTAACCTTGTCATCTCTGTCTTGGAGTCCGATGTCAGAACACTCTTCAAGCCCCAACAGTGTACCTGACCAGGTACAGAAAATCTGTGCTGACCAACTGGCTGGAGTGTTCGTGGACATCTTCAGCTTCTTGTTGCTGTGGCCTGAGGTTCTCAGTTGCTTCAGAAGGGCATCAGTCACACTGATGCCCAAGAAGAGCAGGGTGAGCTTTCTGAATGATTGTCTACTGGTAGCACTGAACCTATCATAGTGAAGAGCTTTGAGAGGTTGGTTATGACTAGAGATAACTTGGACCTGGACCTGCTGTAATTTGCCTACTGCCACAACAGCTCTACAGTGGCACAATCTCACTAGCTTTCCACTCTGCTTTGGAGCTCCTAGACGACAACAACAAAACACAAGTTAGGCTGCTGTTTATCAATTCCAGCTCAGTTCAACACCGTCACCCGATTGGTATTAATCACCAAGCCTTTAAACCTGGGCCTCTGTACATCCTTCTGCAACTAGATTTTCAACTTTCTTATTGGGAGACCACGTCTCCTCCTCACTGACAATTAACATAGGCACATCTCACGCCCATTACGCTACTCGCTGTACACTGAGCATCGTTCTCGTTCACACACCATCTATAAATTCTGAGATGACACCGCTGTTGTTGATTAAATCTCAAGCAGTGGTGAGGATCTGCACAGAAGTGAGATAGATTGGCTGGTTGAGTGGTGTCATGGCTACAACTTCACACTCAACATTTGCAAGACCAAGGAATCCATTGTGGACGCCAGGAAGAGGAAGACGTGAGAATATGCACCAATCGTCTTTGAGAGGGCAGTGGGAGGAAGTGTGAACAGCAGGAAGTTCCTGGATGTCAACCTTTCCGAGAATCCATTCTGGTCCCTACATATTGATGCAGTCATGTAGAGGGCACGCCAGAAGCTCGACTTTGTTAGGAGGTTGAGGAGATTCAGCATGTCATCGAAGACTCTTGCAAATCTCTCAACTCCACCCCCCCCCCCCCCCCCCCCCAGATTCTGCTACCTGTACAGTAGGGGCCATTTCATGGTATTAATTGACTCAGTCACACATCTTTGTGAGTTAGTTAATTTGGTGGTCAACTAGCTCAGTCAACACAGACACCATTTGAGTTTGAGATGCCTGGGTTTCTGGAGCTGTGGAACTCCACTGGCACTACTTTGGTGCCCCAGGTGGCTTCACCAAAACCTTGAACACTTGGACTGACTTCTGAACTCTGCCCCGCTTGTAATAATGGCCCAGCTTTCTATTTGCCTTTCTAGGTACTTGTAGCTGTATACTAACTTGGAGAACTCTATATCCAACGACACTGAGTACCAGAATTCATTGTAATCATGCTATTTAAATAATATCCTACATATCAAATTAGATAACCTGATATTTCACCATATCATACTCCCATCTGGAGTAAGAAATAATCTGCTGGATCTGCTCAATGGGTTGAGCAGCATCTATGGAAGGAAAGGAACTGTTGACATTTTAGGTTGAAACCCTGAATTATGCTGATTCGAACACCTTCAAACTCTTGTGTCTCCAAACTCCCATCTGGCATCTTTTCACTCTCTTACCCTGCTTATATTCCTTTGGAAAATGTTTATTTTCTCCTCACCAAGCATTTGCCCATTTTCATAGTATTGTCAGCAGGCTTAACTACTATACACTCTGCACCTCCTTCAAAGTCATCACTATAAATTGTAAAAAGTTGAGACCCCAGTGTCTAACTATTCCAACCTGCCAACTTGAAGATGTGCCTATACTTAATTTTCTGTTGGTTAATCAAACCTCAGGCAAACATGCAGTCACTATAACACAGAAGCAGACCGTTTGACCCTTGCTTTCTGCTGGTTCCATTGAAAGAGTAATCCAGTTAATTCCACTCACTTGTCCTTACCTCACCCACACCCCTAGATTTTATCTTTTCAAGTACTTTAATAGTTACCTCTGAATGCCATGATTGAATCTGTCTACACTGACCACATCCACCTCTGTGCTTTCTAACTCCCCATTGCACCAGCCTACCACTAACAGTCGATTCCAGATGAACTTTAATATAGCTAATGCAAGATGTTACTTGTCTGTTGGAAGAGGCAATTTAAACCAGGGGATAAAATTCTGTTTTCAATTTCCTATCAATTTCTTTGCTTAAGACTGAAGTTTCCCAGATCGCGACACTATATGTTTTTTTTCTGTGGTCTAATTTATCTTTTATGTATATTGTTAGCTGCAGACCACTTCTAGAGCTTTTGTTCCTTCAAGGGAAACATATTTGATGCAAACTATGAACTACTTTTAAAAATGTTTTTAAAGTCCTTATAATTCTCCACATGGCAAGCTTGATGTTTTCTAATTACATTACAGTCAGTAACTGAGTAGCGGGTATGGGTGGTAACCCCATTCAGCAAAACCTAGGACAAATATTTCAGGTCAATGACCTTGGAGACAATGACTCAGTTTCATTCCCTCTTTTACTAAACCTGTTTTTAGGACGAACTATCTATTTAATTGTATATGAGAACCAATATTCAATGTATTAAAAAAAAAGGCATTTCTAAATTTGAGAAAGTAGCAGGGAAGGTCCTGTTGGCATTTTTTCCACACAGCAGTATCCATTTTTCTTGGGTATTTTTACAACATATTTATGATTTGATTGATTAATCACTGTGTGTGATCTTCCTATTTGATTTCATGAGCACACTAAGAATGGGTGGTTGAAGCTGGGCTAAGGCCAGTTTAGAATGAAGGTGCAAACCCTTTATTCCCTTTATTCCCTTTATTTCATGGGTAGTTAGCCATAACATTTCTCGGCTTCTGTGCATTAATCTTGCTGCTGTCACAGTGAAGTGGGGGTCCTTGTAGAAAAGAATGTGTCCGTAACAATCCAGCTGAGTGCTCCATTTGAGCTTGCTCTAGCACTCTTACATACAATTGATATCCAATTTACCACTTCATCTCTGGATTGAACTTCCTTATTGCCCATTACCAAGGTAACACACATTTCAGTAAATTTAACCACAAAGCGTGTTTTCATTTAATTGTTTATACATGAAATCGTCATTGCTTCTAAAAATGAGGAATTTTGACTTCAAGATTTCAATATTTGATTAAATAATTTCCCCCTTATAAAAAGACTTGTACATTACAAATTTGAATTTTTATTCACCGATCTGACTTTAATTTTCTGGTGCTGAACATTAGAAGTTGAATGTTTAAATTACATAGTAATTTAAGAAAATGCAAACTGATTTAAAAAATGTGAATTACAGAATTTGAGACAATACTAATTTTATAATGCAAATGAAATATTACGAGGTTGATTGAAAGTATCACGGTACTATTCTGTCTTGATGCCCTGTTTAAAGTAGTACAAAACTATTAAATAGGATTTCCAGTAGATTCCTAGTAAATAAAGCCACAGATGGAGACTGCCTGGTGTTTCTTTTCCTCAGGGGCCCAATTCTGTTCAGCATGGTGCATAGCAGCTGTGCCAGATGAGATGTGCCTTCACCAGGAATTTCTGATGCAGATTATTAATTGAAATGAGTAGTAAATGCATAGCCCAAATTTAAAAGACTTTCTCAAACTTGGTTTGAAATTCTCTAAATCTGGTATTAAGATATAAACATGGTTCGTATGGTATCAAAAATATTGCAGAAAAATGAAGGAATCCAGCCTGATTCAAAAATACCTATTCTTAAACAGTTTGATAATCTTGAAGGAAGTTATCTGAAATAGATTCTTCAGGAGATTCTGTTTCATTTGCATGCAGATAATAGTTGTTACTTTCTTCATAGTTTTAAAGAAAGTACATATGCTTGAAAGCTGAGGGGCCCTCTCTTTACGTACAGCTCCCAACATTTCCCTTTCTGATTATGTTATCCTCAATTACTGGCTTGATATGATCTAAGGGAAAATGGGAATGGCTAACTTCCTCATTAATAATGAAAGAAAATGCTAGAAACACTGAACGAGAAAAGAGAGGAAAAAGAGTTAACGTTTCAGTCAAATGAGCATTATAAAGAACGTGAAAATTTTAGGAAAAAGGCATGTTTAGTCTTGCAGGGAAGGGAGAGAAATGAAGAAAATAAAGTGATAGGGTGAGCATAGGAAGATATATGACATAGATTGGTGTCAGCTAGCTAGGAGAGGGTTCTGAAGGCTTGTTTATGACAGCTAATTGTTTGGAGGAAAGGTAAATAGGACATCCCCAACGTGACATACTTATATACCTGAATCAGCCAAACTGGATAGGTGTGCCATAAGTTATTGTGATTGTGTTGTGTAAATAATATTTGAGTAATATTGTAAATATATTGTATGATTATTTTACTGCTTATGTACTTCATTATGGGTTATGTGAATACCATACAGCAGTACACCACCACATCATATGTATGTGCCTCTACTAAAAATACAAACAAAACTAAAGAAGACATACATCCCTCGGGCTCCCTTGTCTTTCTTTCAATTAGTTTTATGTTTTGGAGTTACAAAACATAACAGATTGTTGAACTGAGTGCATCCAAAAAGAATCAGAAAAACTGGATATAGTCCAAACTGGAAAAGCTGGTTATTGTGGAACTTGTAGAACTCATTGCTGAGAAGCGAGGGTTGCAGCGTTCTAGATGTATTGATGAGATGTTGCTCCTCAAATGTCCTTTGGGCATATGAGGTAGTCTTTTCATCAGCTTGGCTGGTAAATATACTGGCTGTAGCCACACCCAGAAGAAAGATCAAGATTTTGCTTTTAATTTTGTCTAATTTGGCATAAGACAGTAGCCAGAGAAGGAAATAATTTCCATGGCTTCAAAATAGACTAGTTTTAAGATAATGCCCATTTTTCCAAATGTTTACTTTGAAAAAAAATCATCTAATCTTGTGCTAGATATTACACAATGTACAGAATAATCAAGCTGCTGACAAGAATGGGGAGAGACATTAAAAATATTGGATAGCATTTATGACTAGGTAGGATTAATTCTCTACTGCAGCAGGGGTGGAAACCCAATTCAAACATAATACATGGAGTTGTGGAAAAAGTGGGCATGGATGTAAAAGACTTCCATACAGAATGCACATGGACTTTGTGAACATTGGTATTAAGTGTTCAATCTGAAGTTGACTATAGCACATTGATAAACTTTCAACTTTGTGTAGCTATTGGTTCAATTGAATTAATTATGGCATTAACTTAAGACTTAAATAATTATTAAGATTTTTTTGAGTAAATCTCTCTCTCTCATAGATAAAGTGGTTCCTATGTACCTGTCAACACTCAACCACCTGCCACTTGGACTCAGTTCTAGTGAAGCTGTAATAATAGAGCAGGAAGAACATTTCCTTCTCTTGCTTAAATTGTCTGTCTGTTATCCAGAAATATCTTGTAAAGTTCAGTTTGTAACACAGTTTTTGATTTTCTAAAATTTTATCTTATTTACTTATTTAGCAACACAATACCAAATAGGCTCTTCCAGCCCTCTGAGCCAAGCCATCTCAGCCCATGGGACAATTTACAATGACCAGTTAACCTATCTGGTATGTCTTTGGATTGTGGGAGAAAACTGGAGAACCTGGAGAAAACCCATGCATTCCTCAGGGAGGATGTACGGAGTCTCCTTAGAGAACAGTCCTGGAATTGAACTCTGATCTTCAGATTAGCCTGAGCTGTCGTAGCTTCACACTAACCGCTACCACTAACCGCATGGATACAGACACTTCCGCAATCACGCACACTTGTATTTATAAGACCTTAAGATATAGGAGCAGAAGTAGGCCATTCAGCCCATCGAGTCTGCTTCACCATTCGATCATGGGCTGATCTAATTCTTCCAGTCATCCCCACTCTCCTGCTATACACTTTGATACCCTGGCTAATCAAGAGCCTATCTATCTCTGCCTTAAATACACCCAATTACTTGGCCTCCACAGCTGCTTGTGGCAAAAAATTCCACAGATTTACCACCCTCTGACTAAAGTAATTTCTCCACATCTCAGTTCTAAAAGGACGTCCTTCAATCCTGAAGTCGTACCCTCTTGTCCTAGAATCCCCTACCATAGGAAATAACTTTGCCATATCTAATCTGTTCAGGCCTTTTAACATTTGGAATGTTTCTAAGAGATCCCTCCTCCTTCTCCTGAGCTCCAG
This sequence comes from Hemitrygon akajei, assembly GCF_048418815.1. Lineage (NCBI taxonomy): Eukaryota > Metazoa > Chordata > Chondrichthyes > Myliobatiformes > Dasyatidae > Hemitrygon > Hemitrygon akajei. Next base: position 44,981,151 of record NC_133140.1, read on the forward strand.
GGAATACAGCCCAAGAGCTGCCAGACGTAGCTCATACGGTAACCCTTTCATTCCCGGAATCATTCTCGCGAATCTTCTCTGAACCCTCTCCAATGTCAGTATATCCTTTCTAAAATAAGGAGCCCAAAACTGCAAACAATACGCCAAGTGTGGTCTCACAAGTGCCTTTTAGGGCCTCAACATCACATCCTTGCTCTTATATTCTGTACCTCGAGAAATGAATGCCAGCATTGCATTCACCTTCTTCACAACCAACTCAACCTGGAGGTTAACCTTTAGGGTATCTTGCACAAGGACTCCCAAGTCCCTTTACATCTCTGCATTTTGAATTCTCTCCCCATCTAAGTAATAGTCCGCCCATTTATTTCTTCTACCAAAGTGCATGACCAGACACTTTCCAACATTGTATTTCATTTGCCACTTCTTTGCCCATTCCCCTAACTATCTGAGTCTCTGCAGGTTCTCTGTTACCTCAATGCGATCCGCACCTCCACCTATCTTTGTATCATCTGCAAATTTAGCCACAAATCCATTAATACCGTAGTCCAAATCATTGACATACATTGTAAATAACCTTTAATTTTGCGAGATGTATCAAAGCACTCCCTGAGCACTTCATCCATTACACTCTGTTGTTGGCATCCTTGTCTCGAATCAGGTGGTTTATGTTCAGCTTCCACTCCAGTAATACGAATATAGATTCAGAGAAAAGTACAGTACAGAAACAGGCCAGTCGGTCCATCCAGACCATGCTGATCAACTTAAGCTGCCTAGTCCTCTCGACCTACATGCAGACCATAACTCTCCATACCCATGTCTTACACGTACCTATCCAAATTTCTCTTAAACTTTGAAATTGAGCTCACATGCATCACTTGTGCTGGCAGCTCATGTAATACTCTCATGACCCTCTGAGTGAAAAAGACTCCCCTCATGTTCCGCTTAAACATTTCACCTTTCACCCTTGACCCATGACCTCTAGCTGTAGTTCCACCCAACCTCAGTGTGAAGAGCCTGCTTGCATTTACCATATCTATACCCCTCATAATTTTGTATACCTCCATCAAATCTTCCCTCGGTCTTCTGTGTTTCAAGGAATAAAGTCCTAACCTGTTTAATCTTTTCTTATAACTCAGGTCCTCCAGACCCAGCATATCCTTGTAAATTCTCTCTGTACTCTTTCAAACCTTATTTTCATCTTTCCTATACGTAAGTGAATAAAAATGAACACAATACTGTATATTAGGCCTCACCAATGTCTTATACAACTTCAACATAACATCCCATCTCCGTACTCAGTACTTGGATTTATGAAGACCAATGTGTCAAAAGTTTTCTTTATGACCCTGTCTACGTTTGCTGCCACTTTCAATGAATTATGGACCTGTATTTCCAGATCACTTCGTTCTATCACATTCCTTAGTGCCCTGCTGTTTCACTATGTAAGGCCTACCCTTGTTGTTCCTACCAAAGTGCAGCACCTCACGCTTGTCTGAATTATATTCCATCTGCCATTTTCCAGTCCATTTTTCCAGCTGGTTCAGGTCCCACTGCAAGCTCTGATAATCTTCCTTGCTGTCCACCACAACCCCAATCTTGACTTCTTTCGCAAATTTGCTGCTCCAGTTAACCACATTATCATCCAGATCATCGACGTAGATGATAAACAACAATGAGCCCAGCACTGATCCCTGCAGCACTCTACTAGTCACAGGCCTCCAGACTGAGAGACAACCACAAAGCCAATGTCTAATCTAATTTACTACCTCATCCTGAGTGTCAAGCGACCGAGCCTTCCTGACCAACCTCACATACAGGACCACATCAAGTTCCTTGCTGAAGTCCATGTAGATAACATCCACTGCCTTGCCTTCATCAACTTTCCTGGTGGTATCCTCGAAAAACTCTACAAAATTGTTTAGACATGATCTACCATGTACAAAGTAATTCTGACTATCCAAAATCTGTCCATGTCTGACAAAATACTCATATTTCTGGTTGCTTAGAATACCTTCCAATAGCTATCCCACTACTGATGTCAGGCTCACCGGCCAGTAGCTCCGTCATGGGTACTACCCTCTGTCAGGAAGGAGGTACGGAAGCCTGAAGGCACACACTCAGGAATTCGGGAACAGCTTCACCCCTCTACCAAGTGATTTCTAAATGGACATTGAACCGATGAACACTACCTCACTTTTTTATTGTTTCTGTTTTCACACTATTTTTAACTTAACTATTTAATATACATATATATACACTTACTGTAATTCATTGATTTATTTATTATTTTTCTTTATTTATCTTGTATTGCATTGTACTGCTGCCGCTAAGTTAACAAATTTCACAACATATGCTGCTGATATTAAAACTAATTCCGATTCTGTAATTTTCCGGTTTATTTTTAGAGCCTTCTTGAACAGAGGAACAACATTAGCTACCTTCCAATCCTCCAGTACCTCACCTCTCACTATGGATGATTTAAATATCTGTGCTAAGCCCCTGCAATTTCTGCACTTGTTCCCATAGGGTCCGAGGGAATATCTTGTCAAGCCCTGGAGATTTATCGACCCTAATTTGCCTCAAGACAGCAAACATCTCCTCCTCAGTAATCTCTATCGGGTCCATGACCTCACTTCTATAGACTCTGTGTCCATCTCCTGAGTAAATATAGATGCAAAAAACCTATTTAAAAACTCCCCCATCTTTTTTGGCTCCACACATAGATTACCATTCTGATCTTCTAGAGGACCAGTTTTGTCCCTAACAATCCTTTTGCTCTTAACATATCTGTAGAATTGTTGGGATTCTCCTTCACCTTGTCTACTAGGGCAACCTCATGCCTCCTCTCAGCTCTCCTGATCTCTTTAAGTGTTCTCTTGCAATTCTTATTCTCCATATGTGCCTCATTTGTTCCTTCCTACCTACCTATACCTGTTATGCACCTACTTTCTTAGTTACCAGAGCCTCAATATCTCTTGAAAACCAAGAACCCCTAAACAAGTTTCAGCCCAAAATGTCGACTGTGCTTTTTAACCCATTGATGCTGTCTGGCCTGCTGAGTTCTTCCAGCATTTTGTGTGTGTTGCTCGGATTTCCAGCATCTGCAGATTTTCTCTTGTTTGTGACCTACTATCTTTACCTTTTATTCTGACAGGCACAGACAAATTTTATACTCTCAAAATTTCACTTTTCAAAGTCTCCTACCCATCAAATACACCTTGGCCAGAAAACAGCCTGTCCCAATTCACACTTGCCAGATTGACCTTTCTCTGCTTTAGAATCTCAACCCACAGACCAGATCTATCTTTTTTCCATTTTTACTTTGAAACTATTGGCATTATGATTATTAGATGCAAAATATTCCCCTACACAAACTTCTGTCATCTGCCCTGTCTCACTCAAGTATCGCATGCTCCCTCATTAGGACTTATATGCGTTAATTAAAGAAACCTTCCTGAACATATTTGACAAACTCTGTCCCATGTAGTCTTGTTATAATATGGGAGTTTGCATTAATATGTGCAAAGTTAAGATCACCTACTAAAGCAACCTTAAGTTTCTTGCAACAGTCTGCGATCTCTTTTACAGATTTGCTCCTCTAAATCCCACTGACTGTTGGGTGGCCAAAAATATAGCAGCATTAATGTGATTGTATCTTTCTCATTCCTCAGTTTCACTCATAAAGCCTCACTGGATGAGTTTACAAGTCTCTGTAATGGCTACAATGTCATCATTCCAGGTACTGATCCATGCCCTGAGCTCATCTGCCTTTCCTAGAACACCACTTGCATTGAAATACTCTATATGCACCTCAGAACATCAGTCACACTATGTTCAACGTTCTGATTCCTGACTTTGTCTGAGATCTTAACAACATCTGTGTTCACAATCTCTCCACTATCTGTTCTGGCAGCTCAAGTTTAAATCCCCACTTCCTCCCCATGCAGCACTGGCAAACCTTGCTAGGATATTAGTTCCCTTCCATTCTGCTGCAAACCATCTTTTCTGTACAAGTCCCACCTTCCCTGGAGGAGCGCCTGATGATCCAAAATTCTGACATCCTCTCTCCTACACCAGCTCTTTAGCTATGTGTAAAACTGTATCATCAGATTCCCCCTTCTCCAGTCCTTTATCTCTCCCACTATTTGACTTCCCAGCACTTTACTTCACCCCTCCTCCACTCCTGGTTTCACCTATCACCTACTACCTTGTACGTCTTCTTCCCCTCCCCTTACCTTCTCATCTTTTTTGTCCAGTCCTGATGAAGGGTCTCAGCCCAAAATGTTAACTGTATATAGTCAGCCCTCCTTATCCACGAATTCCGCATGCGCGAATTCAACCAACCGTGAATCACGAAAACCTGGAAGTGCTCTTCCAGCACTTGTTGTTCGAGCATGTACAGACTTTTTTTCCTTGTCATTATTCCCTAAACAATGCAGTATAACAACTATTTACATAGCATTTACATTGTATTAGGTATTATAAGTAATCTAGAGATGATTTAAAGTATACAGGAGGATGTGCGTGGGTTATTGTGGATCTGGATTGAAAAAAATTGGAAGTTCTCTTACTAACAGGTACAATGAACCTGTTAGTAAAAGAACCTTACTTACGAACCGGTACATCCAGTATTATTTAGAGTCAGTTAGTCAAACGTTTGTCTTAGTATATAGTATATAATTTACCTTTCTATGCATATGTATCCAGAGATACTGGCCACGTGACAGATGCACTGCCACCTGGCTGGTCGGAGGACACACCACATGCCAATCAACATTTGGTCCCTCCCAACTAATCAATGCACACCTAAATTATTGGTCACCTTAATTGGATTATCTCGCCCAGCCCCATGCTTTAAAAGGTGAGACTTGCCCTTAGCTCGCCCTCTCTTACAGGCCACCAAATTGGAGGTAAGTGCATTGATTTATGCTTGGTAAGGTCTATCGTTTGTCCTGATAAGGGAGCCACAGCTATCCAAGGTCAAGGGGGGATAGCTGTTGTAGTGCTTTTCCCTTGTTCTTTGTTTGTGTAACCGTACCCTGTCCCCACACCGCTTCCTGTGTATTGTACTTGTTTGTGTTGACCCGACTTCCCCTTGTAAATAAATTCCTTAGTATTAAAACTGTGTGTGTCCAGGCCTCTACTGTTGAGATTCAAAGAACCAGTTATTTTCCATCACAACAGCATATAAAACACTTAAGAACCAATGTTTCAGCGCCAGGTTCGATACAGTGACAGACCGCTCCCAAGTGTGCTCTTCACCGTGCTGGTTTGATGTGGAGGATCAAAAACCCAAAACCCAATAATTAAACCACTGCGTTGCTTAGTAATAATTGTAGCTTTCATCGAGGCAGAGCCTTTCTCACTTTATCCTTTAAAATTGTTCCGATTGTTGACCGACTGCAGCCTAACGCTTTTCTAATGACCGATGGCGTTTCACCTCTTTCTGATTGCTTTATTATTTCCACTTTATTTTCAATCGTGATCGTGATTATTTTTGTGAACAGAAACACTGCGGATTCAGAGCTCTGACGCCGGGTCCTAATGTCCACTGCACTGAACAGGTTAAGTAAGGTCTGGGGTTCCGCTGGGTCCTAAGGTTCAGGGCATTGAGACAGGTTGAATAACCGTGAATTTTGGTATCCGCGAGGGGTCCTGGAACCAATCCCTCATGGATAAGGAGGGCCAACTGTACTCTTTTCCATAGATGCTGCCTGGCCTGCTGAGCTCCTCCAGCAGTTTGTGTATGTTGCTAGGATTTACAGCATCTGCAGATTTTTACTTGTGTATGATCTTCCTACATGGTACAGCTAGCTATCCTGAGATCACAACCTGGAGGTCCTGTCCTTTAGTTTATCGCCTAACTCCATAATCTCACTTTGCAGAACCTCGTCACTCTATGTCATTGGTACCTACATGGACCACGACGGCTGGCTGCTCACCCTCCCACTTAAGAATGCTGAGGACTTGATCCAAGATGTCCTGGAGCTTGGCAACCGGGAGGCAATATACCATCCATGAATCTCATTCTTGACCATGGAACCTCCTTTCTGTTCCCCTAACAAACAAATTTCCTATCACCACAACTTGCCTCTTCTCCCCTTTCCCTTCTGAGTCACAGTATCAGATTCAGCACCAGAGACCTGACTGCTGTGACTTTCCTCTGCTAGGTCAACCCCCACACCCCCCACCATGGTATCTAAAGTGGTACATCTGTTGTCGAGGGGGATGGCCACAGGGTACTCTGCACTGGCTGTTTAACCCCTTTCCTTTCCTGACTGTCACTCAGACTCCTGTGTCCTGCACCTTACATGTAAATACCTCTCAATATGTCCATCAACCCCCCATCCTCTGAATGATCCCAAGTTTATCCAGTTCCAGCTCCAACTTCTTAATGCAGAGTGTTAGTACCTGCAGCTGAGTCCACTTCTTGCAGTTGTAGTCATCAAGGACACTTGAGATCTCCCTGCCTTCCCACTTCCTGCAGGAGGAGCATTCAACTATCTTGCCTGGCATCCCTACTGCTTTAACTGTGAAAGTATAAAGAAGGAAAACAATAAATAAGCTGGGGTGGAATAATCTACCTATAGATTTTCACCTTTTCTCACGCAAGCCTCTCTGTGCTGAAGCCTCGAAGAGCTAAAGCTTCAAATAACCACTCTAAACACCGTCCTCTCCAACAAAGTCCGCTTGAACAATGGCTGCTGCTCAAAACACCAGAATTGATGCCTTATGTACACAATCAGTGAACCTGAGTGAATATGATGGGAATGCAGTACTAGACTACAGTTGGCCCTCCTTATCCGCGGGGTTCCTCATACGCTGATTCAACCAACCGCGGATCGGGAAAACCCAGAAGTTCTCTCTCCAGCTCTCGTTATTTGAGCACGTACGGACTATTTTTTCTTATCATTATTCCCTAAACAATACAGTATAACAACTATTTACATACATTTACAGTGTATTAGGTACTATAAGTAATCTAGAGATGATTTAAAAGTACAGGCAGTCCCCGGGTTATGAACGAGTTCCGTTCCTTAGTCTGTCTTTAAGTCGGATTTGAAGTCGGAACAGGTACATCCGGTATTATTTAGCGTCAGTTAGTCAAACGTTTGTCTTAGTATATAGTATACATTTTACCTTTCTATGCATATAAAACACTGAAGAAATGTATGTATTTCAATAATTAAACCACTGTGTTGCTTAGTAATAATTGTAGCTTTCATCGGGGCATGGCCTTTCACATGCTTCATTAAAATTGTTCCGATCGTTGACCGACTGTAGCCTAACGCTTTTCCAATGACCGATGGTGTTTCACCTCTTTCTGATCGCTTTATTACTTCCACTTTATTTTCAATCGTGATCGTGGTTATTTTCGTGAACAGAAACACTGTGGATTCAGAGCTGTTCCTGCTCCTAAAGTCCACTGCACTGAGACAGATTAAATAAAATCCAGGGTTCCACTGGGTCCTAAAGACCACTGCCTTGGTCAGGCTAAATAAGGGACTTGAGCATCTGCGTTCTTTGGTATCCGCAGGGGGTCCTGGAGCCAATCTCCCGCGGATAAGGAGGGCCGACTGTACTGTTAATTTTGATGAAGTGACAAACCAAGGCTCTGACTAGATTCTTTGAATGCAAAAAAAAACCCATGATGATATTTCTAAGAGATGTAGGTGGCCAATATTTAATCCTAAATTATTTTATTACTTGTATGTATTGCTTTGGGCTATGCTTCATGAAAGGCAAGATTTTAAGATTTGTTAAGGAGTACTTAAGGAGCTATTCAGTGTCACAAGTGAATGCAAATGGTGGAATCTGGAGCAACAACCAATCTGCTGGAGGAGCTCAGTGGGTTGAACATCCTCTGTGGTGGGAAAGGAAATGTTAAAGTTTTGGGTCAAAATCCTACTTTAGGAGTTATTTGGACCTGTACTTTTTTTTAAAAGGCCTCGGTATTTAGGGGTGTCAAAGAGGGGAGAAGAGAAACAGAGAGATGGAGAAATTTAGTTCCAAATTTAGACCATGGTTTGAAACACCCTGGTTTAGCCTCTGAAATTCACCCAATAGGGAATGTAGTTTGTGCCAGAACTTGCTAACAATGGTTTAAGGCATCCAAATGTTTAGTTGTAGTAAGTTGGAGAAGCAGTGTGGCAGTTTAGAGACAGATGGTGAGAAGTGGTGATAAATTAGAACAGGGTGTCAGCTTTAGCATATAGATGTTGATGCTATGTTTTTATTTGTGTATGTCAAAAGATAGCAAGTAGATGCGAAGTAGGAAATGGGCCATAGATGGATCCATGGGGAATTCCAGCGAGAATGGTGTTGAAGTAGTAAGTATTTTACTGTAGCTGCAGGTCAATATATAGGATGTAACCAGACAAGCGTAGTCACATTAAATAGAGCCTTGAAGGGTGTATTGTGGTATTGGCAACTTCATAATGGAAAGTTTAGCCATAATTGTACCTCAGTATTGCGGAACCCGTCCAATAAACAGGGATACCAAGGGCAAGTGACTGTTTACAAGGATGAACAAGGAAAATATTTTTTCTTAGTAATTAGCTTTTCTTGGTCTTGCTTTGCAATGGGAGACATGAATGGATAATTTAAGATTTCTCCCCCCTGTAGATGATAGCGTGTTGGCTAAACTTTCCCTGTCACAAGATCACAAGGCAAAGGAGCAAAAGTAGGCCATTCGGCCCATTGAGTCTGCTCCGCCATTCCACCATGAGCTAAGCTATTCTCCCGTCTAGTCCCAATTTCCGGCTTTTTTCCCATATCCCTTGATACCCTGACTAATTCGATACCTGTCAATCTCCTCCTTAAAAACCCTCAATGATTGGGCCTCCACGGCTGTATGTGGGAACGATTCCATAAATCCACAACTCTGTGGCTGAAAAAATTTCTCCATCTCTGTTTGAAATGGCTACCCTCTAATTCTAAGACTGTGACCTCTTGTCCTGGACTCACCCACCAAGGGAAACTCTCCTCTGTCTGAGGAGAGAGTTTTGTGATATCAACAAAACGTCAGATTAATCAGATTTCTCACTAACTTTGAGCAATTTTTGAAGAGGTTTGTGAGTTTAAAAATGTTTTAGTCTTTGATTTCTGAATGAAAAATCTTCAAAGTTGCTTTGTGTTTCAAAACAAACATTCAAAATCCATTAAATAATCAAGTCATTTCCATACTGATTAAGGAAAATATCTCAGCGAATAACCGAGGCTTCTTGCCATTACCAGTGTCAAGCAGTCACAATATAGTGCATAATTTAAATGAATTAAATGTTTTGCAAATAGTGGATTTTTTCCTGGTGAGCATTGTTCTGCTGCAAAAGAGTCAGTTTTGTCATTGTTTTAGAGTTGTTCTCACCTCGGCAAGTGCTAAAGCTCAAGCACTTTTGATGATCAGTTTTATTTAGGTGTGAAAAATGCTTTGTTGGTTGTTAATGCTGAGGATTTATAAATTACTGTGTCTTGATGGGCACAAATACTTTTGCAGCAGGCATTATCTGTGAAGAGTGGAGACTAACTAAAGATAATTCTTAACTCTTAGACGAATGTATTGTAATGCGGAACAGGGTGATAGTTCTTTGAATGAAGTCACAAAGTCATCTGAACTATTATGCATTCTTCCTTAAGCAATTTTAAAAATCTGTGTTTTACGCATGCCACAACATTTTACTGAATGAAGTCACAAAGTCATCTGAACTATTATGCATTCTTCCTTAAGCAATTTAAAAATCTGTGTTTTATGCATGCCACAACATTTTACATTTCCCTATCTGATTCTAATGATTAACCTGGTCTGAATGGGGATGATTTTACAAATGAAAAACAAAGGTGGTTTTTAATGGTTTAAAACTTTAGAACTGTGTCTAAAGAGTTTTTGGCCTAACTGTTTGCAGGATCATCCCACAATTCTCCCAGTATTGTTCCATAACACTGACAGGAAATGTCCTAGAAAATTGTGTACCTGGTTACTTTTAACCGCTTCCACTTTCAGAAAGCTAGTATTTGTTTCATCAGTATCTGTACTCATTCATAATTTTCATTAAGTTTGCCGTTTTGAAGTTTTGATTCATGGATTTGTAAAATTATACTGCGCAGCTGAACAGGTGAGAAGACAGTTGAAACGTCTCCACCCAAGCAAGGCTGCAGGCCCAGATGGTGTCAGCCCCAGGATGTTCAAAGCCTGTGCCCCCCAGCTATGTGGGGTACTTCACCATGTCTTCAACCTGAGCCTGAGTCTCCAGAGGGTTCCTGTGCTGTGGAAGACGTCCTGCCTCATTCCTGTACCGAAGATGCCGCGCCCCAGTGGCTCCAATGACTACAGACTGGTGGCATTGACCTCCCACATTATGAAGACTGTGAGAGTTGAAGTAAATTAAGATGTGCGAGGTCATATGGAGCCAGTGATCATTAATGGAGAATGTGTGGAGCAGGTTAAGACCTACAAGTATCTGGGAGTACAGTTAGACGAAAAGCTAGACTGGACTGCCAACACAGATGCCTTGTGCAGGAAGGCACAGAGTCGACTACTTCCTTAGAAGGTTGGCGTCATTCAATGTCTGTAGTGAGATGCTGAAGATGTTCTATAGGTCAATTGTGGAGAGCGCCCTCTTCTTTGTGGTGGCGTGTTGGGGAGGAAGCATTAAGAAGAGGGACGCCTCACGTCTTAATAAGCTGGTAAGGAAGGCGGGCTCTGTTGTGGGCAAAGTACTGGAGAGTTTAACATCGGTAGCTGAGCGAAGGGCGCTGAGTAGGCTACGGTCAATTATGGATAACTCTGAACATCCTCTACATAGCACCATCCAGAGACAGAGAAGCAGTTTCAGCGACAGGTTACTATCGATGCAATGCTCCTCAGACAGGATGAAGAGGTCAATACTCCCCAATGCCATTAGGCTTTACAATTCTACCGCCAGGACTTAAGAACTTTTTAAAAGCTATTATTAATGCTTTTTGAGATAGTGATTTAGATGCATATCATATTTTTTTTACTGAGTTAAGTATTGTATGTAATTAGTTTTGCTACAACAAGTGTATGGGACATTGGAAAAAAGTTGAATTTCCCCATGGGGATGAATAAAGTATCTATCTATCTACCTATCTATCTTAAAAGTCAGTGCAGAAAACAAATGTGATTTAATTATGTCTGGGTTAAAGTCAGAAAACAAATGTGATTTAATTATGTCTGATAAGCAGGAATGCAGAAGCGCCTGACAAGATTGTAATCATTGAAGTCCTGAGATATGGACTATTGTTTTACAGAAATGTGTAAAAAAAAAACAACAACTCCAAATATGGAATGGGAAAACACTGAATCTAAGACTGTGTACCTCCCGAGTCAGGGAGGGGAGGGGTAAGGAAGAAGGATAAAACCTGCTGCCCTGTAAGGTTCAGGGTTCCCTTCTCTGAAGGCACCCAGCTCTGCAGAACTGTTAATAAACTTTGTTTCCTTGAATTTGTCTTGAAGCCATTATTCGGGAGCGTGGCTCGTTTCTGACAACTTGGGGGCTCGTCTGGGATCCACACTCCGGCCGTGAGGGGGGCAAGGAAGGACATCGGAGAAGGTGCACCCTGCCGAGTTCGGCAGTCCCTGATTCCTTGCTCGTCGCCCCGCACGGCTTGAGCGAGTGATATCCGGCGGACTCAAGGAAACAAAGAGGGGTTGTCGAGGCAGTCGAGACAGTGAGCGATCGAGTAATTCCTGTGCACAGGACCCAGGTAAGAGATCCTGCAGTGACGTGGTACACGAGAATTGTGGAACCACGGGGTAGCCTGCGAGTGGATTCCTGGGCGATCGCGGGAATACAGGTTCCGGAATTGGACAGGAGTGATCGAGCTAGGTGGGTCACATTCAAATTAAATTCCTGCAGAGACGTAGTGCACGAGAATTGTGGAATTACGGGGTGCCTGCGGGTGGATAGGAACCGGGCAAGTCTTCGAGATGGGAAATAAGGGGTCTAAGAGAGAAAAGGGTAAAGGAAATCCAGGCGCCAATGATGAAAAATACCCCGGGGTACCCCATGATAGTCCCTTGGGATGGATGTTAGAAAATTGGGATTAGGGGAGGCGAAAAGGGAAGTCAAAGAGAAAAATGATACAGTACTGTGAATTCTGGTCCCGCCAGCCGATCCAAGGGACAGCCGTTTGGTGGCCGAGACTTGGATCCAATGAAGATTGGGTCGAACAGGCTCTAAATATATATGTAAACTCAAAACCTAACGTAAAACAAGAAGAAATCGATTATGCTTTTTGCTGGATGCCCGGCCCCCAAGCGACCACGAAAAGCTTTAAGATGGAAACCAGGACAGAGGAAGATAAAAGAAGAAATAAGTGGGAGGTATTGGATAATTTACCGCCTCCATACATACCTCTGGCGCCTCCAACGGCACCTGTTATGGGAGCAGAGGGAGAAGATAATATGGCGGCAGTAGGGAGGAGAGTCGGCACTGAGCAAGGTGATGACGAAATAGAGGAGGTAGGGCAAAAATCTGACCAAGAAAACAAAAGAGAGACTAGGGCGGAGAGGAAAAGGAAAGAAAACCATGAGAAGAAGAAGGAGGTAGAAGAGAGCAAGCAAAGGAAGAAGACAGTGATCTCCACGGACCTGTCTATATATCAGGAGATAGAAAAAGACATAGTCCTACCTGATGTTAAAGAGAACTTTTTTATAGACCTAGCTACCCGGATTGCCACGAGCCTGAATATTAGTGGTTGTTGGGTCTGTGGAGGACCGCACATGAGTGAGCAGTGGCCGTGGAGGGGTGAAGGCTTGAGTGTATGGGAATTGCTTGAGCGCAATTGGACAAATGTTCCTGACCGGAAGGAGCAAAAATGGAAATTGACCAGTTATCCGGAGGGACAGGTATGTGTTGAAAGGAAGGGAAAGGTAAAGGCGGGGGTCTAATGATTCTCTTACTTTTGCCGTGTTTGATTCCTTGTATACGAACACTGATCAGGCGCAGTATATTCCAGCTCCAGGCAGTAGCGATATCCCAACATGGGACAAACGAGCTAAAACTTATGCTATTAAAGAAGAAAGTTGACCCTCCACGGGGGGCGGAGGAAGGACGGTGGGCCCCCTGGAAAGAGGAAAAATGCTAGCTGCTACGCACATCTTAAAAAGAAAAAGGGTGGAATTGTGAGAGTTGAAGTAAATTAAGATGTGCGAGGTTAAAAGTCAGTGCAGAAAACAAATGTGATTTAATTATGTCTGGGTTAAAGTCAGAAAACAAATGTGATTTAATTATGTCTGATAAGCAGGAATGCAGAAGCACCTGACAAGATTGTAATCATTGAAGTCCTGAGATATGGACTATTGTTTTACAGAAATGTGTAAAAAAAACAACTCCAAATATGGAATGGGTAAACACTGAATCTAAGACTGTGTACCTCCTGAGTCAGGGAGGGGAGGGGTAAGGAAGAAGGATAAAACCTGCTGCCCTGTAAGGTTCAGGGTTCCCTTCTCTGAGGGGGCCCAGCTCTGCAGAACTGTTAATAAACTTTGTTTCCTTGAATTTGTCTTGAAGCCATTATTCGGGAGCGTGGCTCGTTTCTGACAAAGACCCTGGAGAGACTTGTTTTAGAGCAGCTCCGGCCTATGGTTAGGCCACACTTAGACCCCCTCCAGTTCGCCTACCAGCCTCGACTAAGAGTTGAGGATGCCATCGTCTACCTGCTGAACCGTGTCTACGCCCACCTGGACAAGCTGGCGAGCACTGTGAGGGTCATGTTTTTTGACTTCTCCAGTGTGTTCAACACCATCCACCCTGCTCTGCTGGGTGAGAAGCTGACAGTGATGCAGGTGGATGCTTCCCTGGTGTCATGGATTATTGATTACCTGATTGGCAGACCACAGTACGTGCGCTTGCAACACTGTGTGTCAGACAGAGTGGTCAGCAGCACTGGGGCTCCACAGGGGACTGTCCTGTCTCCCTTTCTCTTCACCATCTACACCTCAGACTTTAACTACTGCACAGAGTCTTGCCATCTTCAGAAGTTTTCTGATGACTCTGTCATAGTTGGATGCATCAGCAAGGGAGATGCGGCTGAGTACAGGGCTACGGTGGGAAAGTTTGGCACATGGTGTGAGCAGAATCATCTGCAGCTTAATGTGAAAAAGACTAAGGAGCTGGTGGTGGACCTGAGGAGGGCTAAGGTACCGTGACCCCTGTTTACATCCAAGGGGTCAGTGTGGACATGGTGGAGGATTACAAATACCTGGGGATACGAATTGACAATAAACTGGACTGGTCAAAGAACACTGAGGCTGTCTACAAGAAGGGTCAGAGCTGTCTCTATTTCCTGAGGAGACTGAGGTCCTTTAACATCTGCCGGACGATGCTGAGGATGTTCTACGAGTCTGTGGTGGTCAGTGCTATCATATTTGCTGTTGTGTGCTGGGGCAGCAGGCTGAGGGTAGCAGACACCAACAGAATCAACAAACTCATTCGTAAGGCCAGTGATGTTGTGGGGGTGGAACTGGACTCTCTGACGGTGGTGTCTGAAAAGAGGATGATGTCCAAGTTGCATGCCATCTTGGACAATGACTCCCATCCACTCCATAATGTACTGGTTAGGCACAGGAGTACGTTCAGCCAGAGACTCATTCCACTGAGATGTAACACTGAGCATCATAGGAAGTCATTCCTGCCTGTGGCCATCAAACTTTACAACTCCTCCTTCGGAGTGTCAGACACCCTGAGCCAATAGGCTGGTCCTGGACTAATTTCCACTTGGCATAATTTACTTATTATTATTTAATTATTTATGGTTTTATTTTGCTGTATTTCTACACTTTTCTTGGTTGGTGCGACTGTAATGAAACCCAGTTTTCCTCGGGATCCATAAAGTATGTATGTCTGTGTCATGGAAACAGGCTCTTTGGCCCAACTCATTCTTGCTGCCTAAGATGCTTTGTACATGAATGTTATTGCCTACATTTGGCCCATATTCCACTAAACTTTTTCCATCCATCTCCCTGTCCAAATGTCTTTCAAACATTGCTACTGTGCCCACCTTTACTATCTCCTCTGGCAGCCTGTTTATATACCCACCACCCTCTATTTAAAAAGACATACTCTTCTGATTCCCTTTTAATCTTTTATATCCCACCTTAAACCTATGCCTTCTGGCTTGGGGGAAATGACCATGTCTATCAATGACCATCATAATGTAGAAAATCTCTAGTAGTTCATCCTTCAAACTCCTCTGTTCTAGGGAAACAGTTACAGCCTATCCAGTCTCTCTTGAGAACTCACCACTCATCACCTGGGTCCATTTATTGCTTGGCAGCTCTTGCTCCACTCCTTACCTTCGCCTCTTTATGCAAGATACACAACATCTTGGAGGAACTCAGCAGTTCAGGCAACATCAATGGAGGGGATCGGTGAATGTTTCGGGCTGAGACCCTTCATCAGGACACAGCCTGGATTACTAATAATCTAGAAATGCAACAATTTTTGATCCAAGAAGACACTTTTACTGACGATGTGTGGTTCAACCACCAGCACCATCCCACAGAAGTCACACTCACAGCACTTATTTTGGTACTGTCATTGTAGTTTAAATTACTGTACAAAGCTACATTCAGAGAAAAAGAAGATAATTGATGATTTGCATAAATCCATTATCTTTTTAGCTCGTTACTACTCAGGAATGCAACTTCCCTTGTCTTAAGAATATTCAAAGACTCATGTTCCCACACCTTTTGAGGAAAAGCATTCCAGCAATTCATGATGTGAGAGTGGAATCATCAGCTCATCACCACTTCTTTTAGACCAAAAGATCATAAGACAAAGGAGCAGAAGTCGGCCATTCGGCCCATTGAGTCTGCTTCGCCATTTCATCATGAGCTGATCCAATCTCCCCTTTAGTCCCATTCCCCCGCCTTCTCACCATAACTTTTGATGCCCTGACTACTCAGATACCTATCATTCTCTGCCTTAAATACACCCAATGACTTGGCCTCCACTACCACCCATGGCCACAAATTCCATAGATTCCGTAACCTTCAACTACCTTGATTATACCTCTTCCCACTCTGCCAAACGTAAAAATGCTATTCCCTATTCCCAGTTCCTCCGTCTCCGCCGCATCTGCTCCCAGGATGAGGTTTTCCATTCCAGGACATCTCAAATGTCCTCTTTCTTTAAGAATCGTGGTTTCCTTTCTGCCGTCATCAATGATGCCCTCACCCGCATCTCCTCCCGCACTTTGGCCCTCACCCCATCCTCCCATCACCACCCCGTGTTTCCTTTGTCCTCACCTACCACCCCACCAGCCTCCGGATCCAGCATATCCTCTGCAACTTCTGCCACCTTCAACAGGACCCCACCATTAAGCATATCTTTCCCCCTCTATCCCTCTCCGCTTTCCGCAGGGATTGTTCCCTCCATGACTGCCTGGTCCACACATCTCTCCCCACGGATCGCCCACCTGGTACTGATCCCTGCAAGCGTAAGTGCTACACCTGTCCCTACACATCCTCTCTTACCAGCATTCAGGGCCCCAAACAGTCCTTCCAGGTGAGGCAACACTTCACTTGTGAGTCTGTTGGGGTAATCTATTGCATCCGGTGTGGCCTCCTCTACATCGGTGAGACCCGACGCAGATTGGGGGACTGCTTCGTTGAGCACCTCCACTCCATCCGCCACAACAGACAGGATCTCCCGGTTGCCACCCATTTCAACTCTGCTTCACATTCCCATTCGGATATGTCCATCGATGGCCTCCTCTACTGCCATGATGAGACCAAACTCAGGTTGGAGGAGCAACACCTCATATACCGTCTGGGTAGTCTCCAACCCCTTGGTAAGAATATCGAATTCTCTAAGGGGTCAGATTATAAATTATACATCTAAAATTAAGAAGGAATACATGGCAGAAATAGATCAATTGGAAAAAGATATCAAAGTTAGAAAAAGAATCTCAAAGATATATGACAGAAGAAAAACGAAGACAACTTGTTAATAAAAAACTACAATATAATACACTCCAGACATATCGTACAGAAAAAGTAATTATGAGAACTAAACAGAAATATTACAAATTAGGGGAAAGATCACATAAAATTCTTGCTTGGCAGTTGAAAACAGAACAGGCTTCTAAAACAATAAATGCAATTAGAACAAGTGTAAATAAGGCTACTTATAAACCTTTAGAAATTAATGAAACTTTAAAAAAATTTTATACTGAACTATATCAATCAGAATCACAAAATAAGATTGCTGAGATAGATAAATTTTTATCACAAATAACCCTTCCAAAATTAAATTTGGAAGAACAGAAAGGATTAGATATGCCCTTTACATTAAAAGAGGTTGAAGAAGCTTTAGGATCATTTCAGGGTAATAAATCCCCAGGAGAAGATGGTTTTCCTCCTGAATTTTATAAAAAATTTAAAGATTTATTAATTCCTCCTTTTATGGAAAACTCCCACAATCTTTTTTAACAGTGATCATAACTGTATTGCCAAAAAAAGATAGAGATCCTTTAAAACCAATATCATATAGGCCTATTTCTTTGTTGAATACAATTATAAAATAATAGCAAAAATTTTATCTAATAGAATATCTAAATATTTACCAAAATTAATACATATGGATCAAACAGGTTTTATTAAAAACAATCAATGGATAATATAACCTGGTTACTTAGTATAATTCATTTGGCACAAAAAAGAGGAAATGAGTGTGGCAGTTGCTTTGGATGCAGAAAAGCATTTGATAGATTGGAATGGGATTTTTTATTTAAGGTATTGGAAAAATATGAGTTAGGAAAATCTTTTACACAATGGATTAAAACCTTAAATACTAATCCTCAAGCTAAAGTAGTTACAAATGGTCAGATTTCAACACCATTTTGCTTAACGAGGTCAACTAGACAAGGCTGCCCATTATCACCTGCTTTATTTGTATTGGCAATAGAACCATTAGCTGAATTAATTAGAACAGATTCAGACATTGGGGGCTTTAGAGTTAATCAAGAAGAATATAAGATTAATTTATTTTCTGATGTTTTGATTTATTTAACAAACCCATTGCAATCTTTGCAAAGATTATCTTTTAGATTGGAAGAATATGGGAAAGTATCAGGGTATAAAGAAAATTGGGATAAAAGTGAAATTTTACCTCTTACCAAAGGAAATTATAATCAATGTCGATTAGTAACTCAATTTCGATGGTTAATAAATGGGATAAAATATTTAGGTATTAGAGTTGATAAAGTAAAAAAATTTATATAAAAATTATTTGCCGTTTTTTTTTAAAAAGAGGATCTTGATAAATGGATGATGTTACCAATAACATTAATAGGTAGAGTTAATGCTGTAAAAATGGATATATTTCCTAGATTGCAATATTTATTCCAAACTTTACCAATACAATTACCTCAGAAGATTTTTCAAGAACTGAATAAATATGTAAGGAAATTTCTTTGGAAAGGAAAGATGTCAAGAATATCATTGGAAAAATTGACATGTAAATTTGATTTAGGAGGGTTACAACTTCCAAATTTTAAGAATTATTATAAAGCAAATCAACTTAAGATTTATTGCGTTTTTTTTATGAAGAAAAACCAGCATGGATTAGAATAGAATTAGATAAGATAAGAGAAAACATACCAGAAGATTTTATATATAAATGGGAATCCAAATGGATACGGGGAAAAAAGGAATCTCCTATATTAAGACACTTGATTGATTTATGGAATAAGGTAAATATGGACAATGAGATAAAGAAATCTTTATTAGCAAAAAGAACTTTAATTCAAAATAGGCTTATTCCTTTTACAATGGATAATAAACTTTTACATAATTGGTTCCAAAAGGGGATTAAATATATAGGTGATTGTTTTGAAGGAGCTATATTGATGTCGTTTGATCAATTAAAAATTATAAAATATCAAATAACACTCTTCTGTAATTTTCAATTAAAGGCTTATTTATGAGAAAAGCTGGGACAAACATTGTTGATGCCAAAACCTAGTGAAATAGAAATAGTAATTCAAAATGGAAAAATTAAAAAATTTACATCTTGTATGTATAATTTGATTCAAAAACACAATTAAATCAGGAATTCATAAATCAAGACAAAAATGGGAATCTGATTTGAATGTTAAAATTGATGGAAAAAACTGGTCAAGATTATGTTCTGATAGTATGAGAAATATAATAAATGTTCGACTTGGATTAATACAATATAATTTTTACATCAATTATATATAACACCACAGAAAATAAATAGATTAAATTCAAGTATGTCTGACCAATGTTTTCGATGTAATCAAGAAATTGGTACTTTTTTACATTCTACTTGGTCTTGTTTTAAAATTCAACCATTTTGGATAAATCTAAGACTTTTATTGGAACAAATTACAGGAGTACAACTCCCACATAGTCCAGTATTATTTTTATTAGGAGACATTGAAGGGACAATACCGAAACTTAAATTGAATAAGTATCAGAAAAAATTTATAAAAATTGCATTGGCAGTAGCCGAAAAAGTTATCGCAGTTACTTGGAAATCTGATTTATATTTAACTATGGATTGTTGGAATAATGAAATACATAGTTGTATTCCACTTGAAAAAATTACATATAATCTAACAAATGAGTATATATTTTTGAAAATTTGGCTCCCATTCTTACAAAAGATAGGATTAAATACATAGGTCCTTTGAAGATAAAATTATAAAGTAATTGGGGAAAGTAAAAATAAATATTAAAATTATTTTGAACTCCATGGAGCATGTGGGGATCCTCTGATATCCAGGCAATCTTTCTCCTCTTTTTTTCTTTCTTTAGATAAGGGTTAATATTATTTTTCTCACTATTTCATTATCTCTTTTATTCTTGTAATTTTCTAAAATTTAATAAATAAAGAAAATATCGAATTCTCCAACTTCCGGTAATTCCCTCCCTCTCCCTTCCCCCATCCCACCTTCACTCTGTCTCATCTTCTAGCTGCCTATCACCTCTCATGATTCTGCCGCCTTCTATTACCCATAGCGCTTTCCCCTTTCATTCCTCCTTCACTTCCTGCTTCCCCTCCCCACTCCTTGATCTTTCCTCTGATTGTTTTTTCACCTGGCACCTTCCACCCTCCGCCCACCTTCTTTATAGGGCCCCTGCCCCCTCCTTCTTCAGTCCTGACGAAGGGTTTTAGCCTGAAACGTTGACTGCTCATTTCAACAGATGCTGCCTGACCTGCTGAGTTGATCTAGCTTGTTTGTACATCCATAGATTCACCCCCCTCTGGCTAAAAATATTTTTTCACGTCTCTGTTCTGAATAGGTGCCCTGCAATCCTCAGTCATGTCCTCTCATACTAGACGCCCCCACCATGGGAAACAACTTTGTCACATCCACTCTGTCCATGCCTTTCAACATTTGAAACGTTTCTATGAGGTCCCCCCTCATTCTTCTAAACTCCAAGGAGTACAGTCCAAGAGTGGTCAAACGTTCCTCATATGTTGACCCTCTCATTCCCGGAAGCATTCTAGTGAATCTTCTCTGAACCCTCTCCAATGTCAGCACATCCTTTCTTAAATAAGGAGCCCAAAACTGCACACTGTATTCCAAGTGAGGTCTTACCAGTGCCTTATAGAGCCTCAACATCACATCTCTGCTCCTATACTCTATTCCTCTAGAAATGAATGCCAATATTGCATTCGCTTTCTTCACCACCGATTCAACCTAGAGGTTAACCACATCCTGCACGAGGATTCCCAAGTCCCGTTGCATCTCAGAACTTTGAATTCTCTCCCCATTTAAATAATAGTCTGCTCGTTTATTTCTTCTGCCAAAGTGCATGACGGTACATTTTCCGGCATTGTAATTCATTTGCCACTTCTTTGCCCATTCCCCCAATCTATCCAAGTCTCTCTGCAGACTCTGTTTCCTCAGCACTACCTATTTTTGTATCATCAGCAAACTTAACCACAAAGCCATCTATTCCATAATCCAAATCGTTGATATACAATGTAAAAAGAAGCGGCCCCAACACGGACCCCTGTGGAACACCACTGGTAACCGGCAGCCAACCAGAATGGGATCCCTTTATTCCCACTCTCCAATGCTCTATCCACGTATGTAACTTTCCCATAATTCCATGGGTTCTTAATCTTGTTTAGCAGCCTCATGTGCGATACCTTGTCAAAGGCCTTCTGAAAATCCAAATACGTAACATCCACTGCATCTCCCTTGTCTAGCCTACTTGTAATTTCCTAAAAAGAAATTGCACTAGGTTTGTCAGGCAGGATTTTCCTTTAAGGAAACCATTTTGAGTTCTGCCTATCTTGTCATATGCCACCAAGTACTCCGTAACCTCATCCTTGACAATCGACTCCAACAACTTCCCAACCACCGATGTCAAGCTAACAGGTCTATAACAACACGTACAAACAAGCTGGATGAACTCAGCAGGTCAGGCAGCATCCGTTGAAAGGAGCAGTCAACGTTTCAGGCCAAGACCCTTCGTCAGGACTAAAGGAGGGGGCAGGGGCCCTATAAAGAAGGTGGGGGGTGGGAGGGGATAGGCAGGAGAGGTGAAGAAGGAATCTAAGGGGAAAGCATTATGGGTAGTAGAAGAAGGCAGAATCATATGAGAGGTGATAGGCAGTTAGAAGACGAGACAGAGTGAAGGTGGGATGGGGAAGGGAGAGGGAGGGAATTACCAGAAGTTGGAGAATTCAATATTCTTACCAAGGGGCTGGAGACTACCCAGACGGTATATGAGGTGTTGCTGCTCCAACCTGAGTTTGGCCTCATCATGGCAGTAGAGGAGGCCATGTATGGACATATCTGAATGGGAATGTGAAGCAGAGTTGAAGTGAGTGGCAACCAGGAGATCCTGTCTGTTGTGGTGGATGGAGTGGATGTGCTCGACGAAGCGGTCCCCCAATCTGCGTCGGGTCTCGCCGATATAGAGGAAGCCGCACCGGTGGAGCACCGGATGCAATAGATTACCCCAACAGACTCACAAGTGAAGTGTTGCCTCACCTGGAAGGACTGTTTGGGGCTCTGAATGTTGGTAAAAGAGGAAGTGTAGGGACAGGTGTAGCACTAACAGGTCTATGATTTCCTTTTTGCTTCCTTGCCCCCTTCTCAAATAGCAGAGTGACATTTGCAATCTTCCAGTCCTCCAGAACCAGGCCAGAATCTATCGACTTTTGAAAGATCATTGCTAATGCCTCCGCAATCAACACTACTACTTCCTTCAGATCGTGATTTTATAAGATCTCCTATAAGAGGAAACGTCCTTTCCATTATCAATCTGTCAAAACCCCTTATGTAATTTATCAATCCAAACTGCTGGACTGTAATTCTTCCAGATATATTTGTGACGTTTTTCTGATCTACCATTTCCCCTACCTTCTATCACTCATCTACACTTTAGGTTCTATTTATAGTGGGCAATTAAGTTACTAACCTGCAAATCTTTGGCACATGGGAGAAAATTGTACCCTGTGGAAGAAACCCATGCAGTCACAGAGGGAACGTGCAAACTCCCCACAGCTAGTACAGGAGTCAGAATCTAACAAATGTCAAGATCACTGCAGGAATTTGACCATAATATTCAATTAGTCATAAATCCTAAGTAGACACAACATTATCTTGTCATTTCAGATATTCAAATATAGAATAGAGGCTTACTTAAAGAGGTCATACTTACAATGTTAGGAAATCTTTAATTTCTGCTGTTAATTCAGAAGAATATCCTCAGAAATATGGCATAAAACATTGGTGGTCAAAAATCCCCTCAGGATAGTTTATGGAAGGTATTATTAAAGTACAACAAAGGTGACTCACAGTATTTTGGAGTTCTCAGATGAAGTTACAGGGTTAGTTGCTGTGGAAAGTATTAGGGTTTCAGTTTCCCATTTGAACACTGGTGAAAAATCCAGAAAAATCTGACCTGATGCATTTTTCTATTGACTGAATTGACATCAGAAGTCACTACAGAGAAATCTACGCATTTACAGAAGACAAAATACCTCATGGTGGGGCTGGTGGGAAAGATAAATAAATGACAATTGAACAGACACTCTTAGCAATGTCAGTGAAAATGCCATTGAAGTGTATGAATTTTTTGTGTGCAATTAGTAATGCTGAGAAACTCCACAGCAAGCTGTTAGATGTGTAATAAACCAACACTGACTTCAGCTAATGATGATGATGTGGGTTTTTGACTATGCACTTAAGAGGTTGAATATTGATTGTAGTGTAAAGTAATACAGCAGTAGCTGAGGCGCAAATAGCAAATATATGTTCAATTGATCTCTTGCTGAACCTCAGTGTTCTTTATAATGATGACGTTGAAAAAGGAAATACTTTATGAAATAGTCCGACATAATACCTGCTAAATTATGAAATTAATAGACTTACCCCATGTTAAATTTGTATTGAGAAGCACAGCTTGTGTTTAAAAAAAAGTGTTATGATTGATAAATTCCAGCTGAAGATAACTTGAATGTGTTTGTTCATACCCTTTCAAACATACTTATTGATTTTTGTGGTTTCAGAAAACTGTTTTGACGCTATTGTGCTATGAGCTATAAGGCTTTATGAGTTTTAAAAGGAATTGCAATTGAGGTAAATATTATGGATTAATCAGCCATTCCTGCTGTGGCCTTTTGGTTGCCCTTGACTCTCATAGTTTACGGGGGATCTGATTGCTATGCGGTCTTTGTGTCTGTTTTCAAAGAGCCTATGAGGGACAACACTTTGAGGTTTCTACCAGCACACAGCAACACCTGCAGAACAGTGAAATGTCAATGTTGTCTCAGCAATTTCTGCACACGAATAGCACCACCGATGTAGCAGATGATTCAAATAATACATGATTTGAATTGATGAAGCAGGAGGACCGTGACATGGAGAGCTTTTCAACTGATGCTTGGTCAGGACTTCCTAGATTCTGATTCCCTGAATGGGGCACCTGTGGATTTACAGAATTGTTGCCAATTAGTAGTCTGGCAAGCTGGCTTCATAGGGAATATAAAGAAAGAAAAATTTAAGATCCACATTTAACAGAGGATTTTTGTACCAAAATCCAAAGTACAAAAATGCACATTTAGGACTATTTTAAATTATAAACTAAAAGTTTCAGTGGTTCGATGTTTTAGTTATTCACTTTAATGCATTTTGTGCATTACACAAGGCCCTTTTGTTAGAATACAAAGTATATAAAAGGCATGTATTTTGTTTATTCAGGAGTGGTAAATTCAGACTGTAATTTTACAAGCTACAGTGGTTGCACTAATGCCAAATAGTCACAGACTAGCATACTTTGGAAACATTTTGGATAAAAATTGGTATTCTTCGTTATTCTTATTTATAATCTCAACATGTACGGCAAAGTATTGGAACCAGATGCTGTGAACCCCAAGGTCATGAAGGAGTGTGCTGAGCAGCTGTGTGTGGAGTTCACCAGTGCATCTTCAATCCTGCTAGTATCTGGGGATGCATCTGGATGACAGACTTGAGTGAAGCACCAATGCAGAGGTTGTGTACAAGAAGGGCCAGAGTTGCTCTACTTCCTGAGGAGACTGAGGATCTTTGGAGTATGCAGGCCTCTCCTTCACACGGTCTACCAGTCTGTTGTTGCCGGTAAAATCTTCTATGCAGTGGTGTGCTGGGGGCAATGGACTCAAAGCAGTTGATGCCAACAGGCTCAATAAGCTGATTAGAAAGCCTGGCTCTGTTACAGGAGTCAAACTGGACACACTCAGGAGGCTGTGGTAGAACAAAGGACCCTACAGAAAATCCTGGACAATGTTTCACCCTCTGTTGCTCCCTTGGTTGAACAGAAGAGCACTTTTAGTAATAGACTGAGACAACGAGCGCTATATGAGGTCATTCTTACCCTCGGCCATTAGGCTCTATAATGAGTCAACCTATAGCCGGGGAAGTGATGACCTCCTCCTATTAGACTGTTTGAGGTAACTTATATTTTATTCTTTCTTACTTCTCCTCTAATATTTGTGTGTTTGTATATCTGTGCACTTGTAATGCCACTGTGACACTGTAATTTCCTTTGGGATCAATAAAGTATTTATCTATAATGCAGCACTCATTCAATATTGTTGAACTTGCTAATATATGTTAGTTGTCAGTTAAATGAGTTTTAATATTCTTCATACTGAATTGTACATAATGACATCAAATCGAAATGTGACATACCATAGAATTAGAGACTGGATATTTGGCTTAAAATTGAGGAATAAATTGTGTCTGATCCTTTCTTGTTTCCATAATTAGCCCTACTTCCCTCCAAGATATTAGGGTTCTTCCAGCTCTGGTCACTTGATCAACCTTGAGTTTAGTTACTCCACCACAACCTTGAGTTTAGTTACTCTACCATTGACTTCCATCATACTTCCAGCTGCTGAAAACGCAAACTTTGGCTTCTCCCATTACTAAAACTTTTGACTTCTCTCCCTTTTTGACTTTTTTTAGCCAAACATTTGAACAGCTAGCCCAGCGTCTCCAGTGGCTTGGCGTGAAATTATGTTTGCTGATGGTTCTGCGAAATATACCGGCAGATTTTGTGATGTTAAAGGTGCAGTATAAATGCAAGCTACTATTATTGATACACATTCAGCTGTGAATATGAATTGATATATTTGAGCAAATATTACACAGCAGTCAGAAATCTGTTGATATTTATGTGGAATTACTGTAATGGATAAACATTTGCAGAGTCAAGGTATATTTCGATAACCTGTCTTAACAATGCATTGTCCTCAGCTAATATGGGTTTTACATCTAGGGATAATTGGGTAGAAGACAGTTCTATACCTAATTTAAAGTCAAACATTATGCCTGTGTCTTTGCTGTATTTCTTAAATTTAACTTTGTTATTAATAGTTCATAGAACATTTGGAAAACCTTGAAAAGCTTAGAAGAGTTGCCTGAAGCTGTGCAGACAGAAGAACAAAAGAGCCAAAACCAGCAGAAAGTAACAACAGAGTTGCCATATAGGTGGTCCTCCATGGTAGATGGTGACCTAGGAATTTTACTGACAGAAATTGAACTAAATTATGCCAAACACAGATTATGTTGACATTTTATTGATGGAATGTATGTGGATAATATGAATTATAACACATTTTATAGAAATGGGTCTTAAAAAAAACCTCATTTTAGCAAATTTGAAACAAAGCTGTCTGCTTGGAATTCAGCTTAAGCTGCAGGAGAGCAAATTACACCCATTTGCATGTCTTTTGGTATCCAGTGAGAAATTCAGCCCGACTTACTAATGATAGTTTTATTAGCACCTCCTGCATGATTTTTTTGACTGCACAATTCTGAATAACTGCATTTCTTAATTAATCACAGAATAGCCATGTTTCACTAACTCTATTTCCTTTTAGAAAGATTTTTTAAAGAGCCAACACAAAACTACTTTTTCTGCTGGTTTGTTCTGTGTCCAATTTCTTGTTCTACACAGAGCATGATTTTAACACTAAGCCTCTTAAAGTATTCTTCTGCATCCAAACTTAACTTCCAATGGGGGTTCATCTGCAGCCAACCCTTCAGTTGGTGAATGGTTGGTGATAGACTACAGGTTTTAGAGATATCGCAATCAGCCTCAAGATCCATCTACAACAAGGCATAGATGTGCTCAATACCAGGAGTATATTCAACCAGAAACTGCTTATACCTAGATTTCTCCAAGAAATACTTTCAATGTAAATTAGATTTGTCAAAAATGACCCACTGCAACCTGTTATAGCCTCACACATGTCCTGTCTGTTTACCTTTGTAAGCCAAGATCAGGATACTTCTGCCTTTTACGTCTTGAGATCCTTCTAAATGAGTCCTTCTGATCTTTCCCACATTTTACAGTTTGGTGTGTTTGGAAAGTCACCTGACCTCTACTCTCAAAGAAGCAAGCTTTCATCCACTTTTCCTTCAGCCCGCAAATGCAAACAGAGCAAGCTTCTCAGAGTACGGGTTACTCTGTGACTGCACTCAAGTCTTTCCATACATTTCTTTGGCCAGCTATTGCCAGAAGTGATTAGCAAAATTCCTGCAGGATTCCGCGGAGTGGGACCCTTGCACAGAGAACATGCCTCCTGTGGGTGAGGATCTCCACTTGTCTGTCTGTCCCTCTAAAACCATTATTACTGTTGCATCCATTATTTTTAAAAGCAGCACTCTATAGTAGCTGGAATTGTGACTATGTTCCTTCCAAGATCACAGCTTTGAGAGTCTGTGATAGATCAAATGAAAACAATGCACTGAAAATGACAACATGCCTTACTCAGGGAGACACAACAATGTTATTTTATGAAAAAAGGCTACAAAATTTAAGGAACTTCTAAAATCAACATTAGGGTGATGTAGAATGGTGCTTCAGTAGGAAAATAATGTCTAAGCTTTTGTGTTTTGAAACAAGTATTCAATCTGTGTTGCCTTTATGACATTTGTTTAGTTTATAATATTTTCGCTTTAGTAATTTGTTTGTTAGCATTTTTTAGTTAAAGTTAGGATTGTTTAAAGTAAATTCGTTGTCTGTGATATATCACGGCATGCGATGACGTCACACCCGGTTTCACCGCGTCTTGTGGGAAAATACCGGTTTGGAGAAACGGGAAGGAGGGGGCTCACATGTGCAGGATCAGCGCAAGGAAAGTTTCTTTCTACGCACTAGAAACATAGTGAAGTAACGCCGTAAGTTCATGAGATAATCGATATGTTGAATTAAAATGTTAACGCTGATTCTGTTAAAAGTAATGACGGTTGATAAGGTTTATGTTTTCGTTAGTTAGAGTTGCGGATAGTTCGTGTTGAAGTGTATTTAAAGCAGTCAATGGCGTAGGTAGATTCTGATTGTATGCTGCATTTTAATGTAATGTAGTTGTTGTAGTTTACTTTTGCAAGTATTTACGATGTAAATGTGATATCAAGAAGGAAACAAATACTGTACAAATTTTGTATTGTTTTATCAACAGTTTTCGCCATACGTTAATGTGGAAGAGTGAACAGTAAACGGTTAATCTTACTGTGATCCTGTTTTCATTGACAACGGTTTATCTCGGTGTTTAGTTCAGCGTTCCCTTACACCTGAGCGAGAACACTACAGTGAAAAGGCGGCATTACCAGGTGTTTCAAGTGCTGCAATGACAACTCGATCCAGCATCAAGTCGTTGCCATCCAGCGACAGGGGCAGTAGGGCATCATCAAGTAAGGCCGCCCATGCAAGAGCTAAAGCAGAAGCCGCCAAGGTGCGAGCGTTCTACGCCGAACAAGAAGCAAAATTGAAAATGGAAGCGGCTGCCAGAGAAGCTGAAAACCAGAAGGAAAAGGCTGCCAGAAAAAGGGAAAAGGCTGCCAGGGAAAAGGAAGCAGCTGCCAGAGAAGCCAAAAACCAGTTGGAAAGGGTAAGGATAGCGTCAGAGTTAGAAGTGCTGACGCTACACCGAGAAGCAGAAGCTGCCAGGGTGGAAGCAGAGTTCATAGAAAATGCTGAAGAAAGGCATGATCTGGTCGACGTAAAATCTACTTCAGAAAAGATCAGATTGGAACGCACAAGCGACTATGTCCGATCTCAAATAGACTGGAAGATTCGTTCTTCCTCTCCATACTTATACGCTAACGCCCCATTTCATGAGGAGCCTCAGAGAGGCCCAATTGCATCACATCCATCCGAGGAAGACAATTTACCCTCGCAACTCCGCGATGAATTCAAGAATGAAAGGGCTGATGACAAATACTTCTCGACACCAAACTTACCAGATTTGGCGAGAAGAGAGGCAAAGGCCGAATTCAGAACAGCAAATTCCATAAGAGATGTACGCCCTCAGTCATATACCCGCCGACATATTCCCCCAGCCCGCATGCCACTTGCAGTTGAACCCATCGCACAGTATTTAGCACGACGAGATCTCGTCACTTCAGGACTATACCAGTTTGACGATAAACCTGAAAATTACCGTGCATGGTACTCCACATTCACCAACGCTATCCACGGAGTCCAGCTCAGAGCAACCCAAGAGTTGGATCTTATGGCGAAATGGCTGGGAAAAGAATCATGCAAACAGGTGAGACGCATACGTTCAGTGTACATCAACAACCCCAAGCTAGGCTTAAGCAAAGCATGGGAGAGACTTCGGGAGGACTATGCGGCCCCTGAAATTATTGAAGCGGCTCTATACCGACGTCTGGAAAATTTTCCTAAGGTGTCAGCCAAGGACCACACTAAGTTAAGAGAGCTCGGAGATTTACTCATGGAGATTCAAGGCGCCAAAGAAGATTGCTACTCAACTGGTCTATCATACCTAGATACTCCATACATGATTAGACAAATCGTGGACAAACTTCCATTTGGGCTGCAGGAAAGGTGGGTGTCTGTTGCCTCAGAGTACAAGGAAGAGAACAATGGCCGATTTCCTCCCTTTGAGTATTTCATTAGGTTTGTGTGCAAGGAGGCGAAGAAGTGAAACAACCCTAGCAAGAATTGTCCATTGCATAACAAACCCCACCCCCTCAAAAAATGCAGAACGTTTAGGGAAAAACCCCTTGAAGAGAGGTTGGCCCTTCTCAAGGAGAAAAAAATATGTTTTAAATGCTGTTCCTCAACCTCTCACCTTGCTAGAGAGTGTACAATTGCCGTGAAGTGCCCGGAATGTAATAACACTAATCACGATGGGGCCATGCATCCCGGCCCGTTACCGCAAACCGACAAAGCTCCTTCACCCTCACAACAGGACGGCGGGGAGGGAGAGGCTCACTCCAGGACAACCGTTGTCAGCTCGAGCTGCACAGAAGTTTGCGATCAAGCTCAGTCAAGCTGTTCTTGTTCCAAGATTTGTCTCACTAAGGTGTACCCTAAGGGAGCCAAAGACAAGGCCATCAAAGCCTATGTAATTCTGGATGATCTGAGCAATCGCTCACTAGTCAGTCCAGAGTTCTTTAACTTGTTCCACATTGAGAGTAATCAGTTCCCATACTACCTTAGAACTTGCTCAGGCAGCGTGGAAACTTATGGAAGGAAGGCAGAAGGCTTCCAGCTCGAGTCCCTGGATGGTAAAGTCGTCATCTGTCTCCCTCCACTCTTAGAGTGCAATGAAATTTTGAATAACCGCACTGAGATCCCAACGCCAAGTGCGGTGCTACACCAACCACATCTCCACCACATCGCCAAACACATCCCAGAGCTGGATCCAGAAGCAGAAATACTCCTGCTATTAGGAAGAGATGTTCTCCAGATGCACAAGGTTAGGCAGCAGGTCAATGGACCACACAACGCCCCCTTTGCGCAACGCCTGGATCTGGGCTGGGTGGTGATAGGAGAGGTGTGTCTTGGCAATGTACACAAACCGACAGTTAACACACTCAAGACCAATGTGCTAGAGAGTGGCCGCCATTCGATTCTTCAACCCCGCACAAGTTTCATGTGTATCAAGGAAGCACGACAAGGCTTTAACAAGCATAAAGTAACTGACGAGACGCTGGGTCAGTCAGTCTTCGCTCAAACTAAGCATGATAATAAACTTGCTCCATCAGCTCAAGACGCCATTTTCTTAAAAACAAAGGACACCAAGGTCTTCAGAGATGAAGCAAATAATTGGGTCGCCCCACTACCTTTCAGAGAACCACGCCAGTGCTTGCCAAACAACAAAGAGCAAGCAGTCAAGCGGTTCACATCCTTGCAAAAAACCCTGAAAAGGAAACCTGAGATGCAGCAACGCACCCGATTGACCCACGAGGTACCACGCACACTAATGGCAGAGGTCACAGCCATTATAAATGTACGACCACTCCTACCCGTGTCTTCTGACCTGGAAAACCCCTTCATACTCTCGCCATCAATGCTCCTTACGCAGAAGGCAGGAGCCCTCCCTCCACTAGGGGACTTCTCTGATAAGGATTTGTACACAAAGCAATGGAGACAGGTCCAAGCTCTGGCAAATCTGTTCTGGTCTCGTTGGAGACAGGAATATCTACCTTTGTTGCAACACAGACAAAAGTGGACAGAACCCAGCAGGAATCTTCAAGTTGGAGATTTAGTCCTGCTCAGGGACAAGCAAATCGCCCGCAACAGCTGGCCAATGGCCAGAATCACTGCCACATTCCCTAGTAGGGATGGACATGTCAGGAAGGTTGAGTTGAAAACTACCGACCAAGGTGATATGAAAATTTACCAAAGGCCAGTTACAGAAGTCATTCTACTTCTACCTAACGACTGATTTAGAGACTGAAGTTTTGTATTATGTTCATTGTGACCTTACGAAGGTCAAGCGGGGAGTGTGTTGCCTTTATGGCATTTGTTTAGTTTATAATATTTTCGCTTTAGTAATTCGTTTGTTAGCATTTTTTAGTTAAAGTTAGGATTGTTTAAAGTAAATTCGTTGTCTGTGATATATCGCGGCATGCGATGATGTCACACCCGGTTTCGCCGCGTCTTGTGGGAAAATACCGGTTTGGAGAAACGGGAAGGAGGGGGCTCACATGTGCAGGATCAGCGCAAGGAAAGTTTCTTTCTACGCACTAGAAACATAGTGAAGTAACGCCGTAAGTTCATGAGATAATCGATATGTTGAATTAAAATGTTAACGCTGATTCTGTTAAAAGTAATGACGGTTGATAAGGTTTATGTTTTCGTTAGTTAGAGTTGCGGATAGTTTGTGTTGAAGTGTATTTAAAGCAGTCAATGGCGTAGGTAGATTCTGATTGTATGCTGCATTTTAATGTAATGTAGTTGTTGTAGTTTACTTTTGCAAGTATTTACGATGTAAATGTGATATCAAGAAGGAAACAAATACTGTACAAAATTTGTATTGTTTTATCAACAGTTTTTACCATACGTTAATGTGGAAGAGTGAACAGTAAACGGTTAATCTTACTGCGATCCTG
Organism: Hemitrygon akajei; assembly: GCF_048418815.1. NCBI lineage: Eukaryota > Metazoa > Chordata > Chondrichthyes > Myliobatiformes > Dasyatidae > Hemitrygon > Hemitrygon akajei. Next base: position 45,013,017 of record NC_133140.1, read on the forward strand.
TTTTCATTGACTACGGTTTACCTCGGTGATTAGCAAAAGAAACGTTTAAAATAAGCATAATTGAATGTGTATTCTTGAGGGACACTAGAAATTCAGTTGTTTTAAAAAAATCCTTTTTTTTAGCCATGAGGTTATAACTTCAATTTAACCAAAAGAGGCTTTTCAAATGTAAATTTCTATACTGCAAATACTCATTTTCTCAATGGCAAGATCTAGCAAACTGAAATCTCTTTTTTTCAAAATTTTAATTCCTAATGCAATTGGTCTCAGCACCTAGAGAGACGTGGAGAATAGCTGAATATATGGGTACTGATGTATGCTCACTCAGGTTCACTGACTGAGTATGTGAGGCATTGATTTGCGGCAGTTTGGTGTTTGAACAGTGGCCAATCAACGATTAGGATTGATTGGCATGAGCAAATAAAAATAAGGCAGGGACATGCAGAGTGGCCTTTGTTGGAGTGGACAATGTTAGAGTAGTTATTTGAGGCTTTAGCGCGGAGAGGCTTGAGTAAGAGTGAAAAATCTGTAGGTAGATTTTTCCCCCCAATTTATTTATTGTTTCCTTCTATATATTTGCACAGTTAAAAGAGTAGGGATGCCAGACTGGATAGATGAATGCTTCTTTTGTGGGATGTGGGAAGGCAGACCTGCAAGGAGTGCATCCAGCTGCAGCTTCGAACACTCCGCAATAAGGAGTGGGAGCTGGAACTGGATGAATTCCGGATCATTTGGGAGGCTGAGGGGGTGATAGATAGGACATATAGAGAGATAGTTACACCCAAGGTGCAGGACACGGGAGACTGGGTGACAGTTGGAAAGGGGTTAAACAACCTGTATAGAGTGCCACTGTGGCCATTCTCCTCAACAACAGGTATACCATTTGGTATTCTGTTGGGGGAAGAATGACCTAGCAGAGGAAAATTGCCATGGTTGGGGGAGGGGGGAACAGAGGTGAGCTGTGGTGATAAGGGATTTGTTAGGCAAACAGAAAGGAGGTTGTGTGGATGAGAATGAAATTCCCTGTTGCCTCCCAGGTGCCAGGGTCCAGGACATCTTGGATCGAGTCCTCAACATTCTTAATAATAATAATAATAAAAACTTTATTGATCCTGAGTGGGAAATTTTTTCATTACAGCAGCAACATTTAAAAACACACTTAGCAGTGTGCAGACTTAACTAATAATAAAGCACAGAATAATAATTGACCAATGTGCAATAATATGCAATAATAATTTATGTGATAATGAAACAGAGACTATTGTGCTATGATGTGTGTTCTCCTGTCACACAGAGATGAACTGTTGTGTTATTATTTGGTGGGAAAGTTTTTCTGGATCGATCCTTGTGACACCGGAGCTGAATGAGTGTGTTGGAAAAGGTGCTCAGCTGCTTATTTGGTAGGTCATGGAGAGGATGTGCCTGATTGTCCATCATGGATAACAGTTTGTTTTGTGACCTCCTCTCCACCACTAACTCAAAAGAGTCCGGGTTTGTAGTCAAGGGCGGATCCAGTCTTTCTGATGAGTTTATTTAGTCTTTTTGCATCATCAGCACCGATGCTACTCCCACAAAGAAGACTGCACTCGCTGCAACAGACTGGTATAAGATCTCCAACATCCTGCTGCACACATCTTCCTTAGAAATAGAGTCTGCTCACACCCTTCTTGTTAACAGCCACGGTGTTGGTTTTCCAGTCGAGTCTGTTGTCGATGTGAACAGCCAAGTATTTGTACTCCTCCACCACCACAAACTCTTCCAGGATGTATACAGGACTTGTCATAGTCCTCTTCCTCATAAAATCGGTCACCATCTCCCTTGTTTTGGCCACATGCAGGAGCAGGTGCCCCGCACCACTCCACAAACCTGTCCACCAGTCCTGTGTACTCTGACTCCTCCCCATCTCTGACACACCACAGAGTCATCAGAGAACTTCTGCAAGTGACAAAACTCAGATCAGTACTGAAAGTCTGAGGTGTACAGTGTGAACAGAAATGGAGACAGGACAGTCCCTTGTGGAGCTCCAGTGCCACCCACCACCATCTTAGAAAGAGAACTACCTGGCTGTACAAACTGGGGTCTGTCAGGTAGTCAGTAATCAGGAGGTAGTGGATTTATCTACACCCATTCTTTGCAGCTTCTCACTCAGAAGAAGTGGCTGGATTATATTGAAGGCACTAGAGAAATCAAAAAATGTGATTCTCACAATGCCACAAGCATCATCCAGATGGGAGTGGGCTCTCTGCAACAGGTAGATGATAGTATCATTCACACCCACATAAGACCACAAAGTTGGTTGGTAGGCAAAAGAAGGTCCAATGAAGATCTCACCTGTGGTCCAAGGTAAGTCAGGACCAGCCTCTCCAGCAGCTTCATCACATGCGATGTGAGAGCAATTGGCCTGTAGTCATTGAGTTCAGATGGAGCTGCCTTCTTGGATACAGGAACCAAGCAGAAAGTCTTCTGTAGCACCGCGGTGTAGCATCTTTTCCTGACTCAGACCCGTATTGTAAAGGTGCTGCAAAATACCAGGTTGCTGGGCTGCAAAGGTCTTCAGTACCCTAGGGCTGATACCGCTTAGTCCTGCAGCCTTGCCTTGATGTAGTCTCTTCACCTGACCTGCAGTCACAGTCACAGTCAGACAGGGGAGGATGGTCATCCCCATGGAGGCTGGATACCCCAAATTTGGGGATTTTGGAACACAAGAACTCACCAGAGGGGTGGGAGGGATGGAGGGAGAAGGTTTCAGGGTAGGGAGGGTGTGTAGTCTGGGCAAGTGGGTGAGGGAACAGTAGGAAGTCCTGTGCTGAACCAATTGAAAAGCTTCCAATTCATTGGCCCTTTCTAGGCAGCCCTCGATCTTCCTTTCCTTAACCTTGAAGCCAGTGATCTGCTTCTTGCCCGACCACACATTCCTATCCTATTCTGCTGGAGCTGTACTCCAGTCTCCTCTTGTAGGATTCTTTGCAGATGAGTTCAGGGCATGGATCAACACATGGAATTGTGATATTGTAGCCATTACTGAGAGTTGGTTGTTGGAGGGCCAGGACTGGCTGCTCAATATTCCAGGCTTCTGTTGAATTAGTTGCAACAGAGCGGGAGGGATTAAAGTGGGAGCACACTGGTGTTACTAGTTAGGGAAAATGTCACGATAGTGCTCAGTCACAATAGATTAGGGAACTCATCTAGTGAGACCTCATGGGTGGAACTGAGGTGTATGATAGGTATGACCATATTAATGAGGCTATATTATAGACCACCCAGCAATCTGTGTGATTTAGAGGAACAAATTTGTAGAGAGATCGCAGACTGTTGCAAGAAACATGGTTGTTATGGTAACTTTCCACATACTGTAAAAGGACTGGATGGGATAGAGTTCATCAAATGTGTTCAGGAAAGTTTCCTTAATCAGTATACAATACTCCCCAACAAAAGAGTGTGATTCTTGATCTGCTAGTAGAGAATGGGACAGGACAGGTGACAGAAGTTTATGTAGGAGAACACTTTTCATCTAGTGATCATAATGCCATTAGTTTCAAAGTAAATATGCAAAAGGATAGGTATGTTCTGTGGGGTGAGATTCTAGGTTCGAGAAAGTCCATTTTGGATATTATCAAAAAAGATATCGCAGGAATTGCAGAGGTATTTAAATCATCCTTAACGACAGGTGAGGTACTGGAAAATTGGAGGACAGCTAATGTTGTTTCACTGTTTCTGAAAGGCTCTAAATATAAACCAGGAGATTACAGGCCAGTAAGCCTGACATCAGTAGTGGGAAAGTTAATGGGAGGTATTTTAAGGAAACTGATATATGAATATTTGGATAGTCCTAGACTGATTATGGATAGTCAACATGGTTTAGTGCATGCTAGATCATGTCTAACCAATCTTAGAGTTTTTTGAGTAATTTACCACAAAAGCTGATGAAAGAAAGGCAGTGGATGTGTCCTACATGGACTTTAGCAAGGCGTTTGACAAGGTCCCACACGGTAGGTATGTCAGGAAGGTTCTGTTGCTTGGCATACAAGATGAGGTAGTAAATTGGATTAAGCATTGGCTTCGCGGGAGAAGCCGGAGATTGGTAGTAGTTGGTTGCCTCTCTGACTGGAGGCCTGTGACTAATGGAGTGCTGCAGGCATCGGTGTTTGGTCCGTTGATGTTTGACATCTATATCAAAGATAATGTGGTTAACTGGATCAGCAAATTTGTGGATGATACCAAGATTGGAGGTGTATTGGGCAGCAAGGAAAGCGATCAGAACTTGCAGAGGGATCTGGACTAGCAGGAAAAATGGCAGATGGAATTTAATGCAGTCAAGTGTGGGATGTTGCACTTCAGTCGGAACAGACAGGGTAGGTCTCACACTGTGAGTGGTCGGGCACTGAGGAGTGCGGTAGATTGGAGTCTGGGAATACAGGTCCATATATTTATTGCAAGTGACAGCACAGGTAGCTAGGGTCATAAAGAAAGCTTTTGCTACAGTGGCCTTCAAAAATCGAAGTATTGAGCACAGGAGATATGATATGTTAAAGTTGTATAAAACATTGGTCAGGCCTAATTTAGAGCATTGTGTGCAATTTTGTCAGCTACCTACAGAAAAGATGTAAGTGAGGCTGAAAGAGTACAATTTACAAGGAAGTTGCTGGGACTGGAGGACCTGGGTTATAAAGAAAGATTGAATAGATTAGGAGTTTAGTCCTTGGAACGTAGAAGATTGAGAGGAAATTTGATTGAGGTATACAGAATTATGAGGGGCATAGATGGGTAAGTGCAAGCAGACTTTTTCCACTGAGCTTGGGTGGGACTACAACTAGAGGTCATGGGTTAAGGGTAAAAGGTGAACTGTTTTAAGTGGAACATTAGGAGAAATCCCTTCATTCAGAGGATTGTGAGAGTGTGGAACAAGCTGCTAGTGCAAGTGGTGCATGCGAGCTCGATTTCAACATTTAAGAGAAGTTTGGATAGGTATGTGAATAACAGGGCTATGGTCCCCGGTGCAGGACAATGGGACTAGGTAGGTTAAATGGTTCACCATGAACTAGATGCACCAATGGGCCTGTTTCTGTGCTGTATTTTCTATGACTATGCTTTAACGCCTGTTTTTGTCATAAATCAGTTGCATTTGCATTCTCAAACACAGATCTTGTTATTCAGGATCTGTCATGGGCCTAGCACTGTGAATTAATCATGATGAAGGTGATTGTTTTGTGAGGAGTTTGAGATGCGTACTCTTGTAAATTTCTGTAAATGTACATTGGAGCGTTTTCTGAAGGGTTGCATCACAGTCTGGTGTGGAGGCTCTAATGCACAGGATCACAAGAGCCAGCAGAAGGTTGTAGACTCGTCCAGCTCCATCACAGGCATAACCCTCCCCACCACTAAGGACCTCTGTAAGAAACTATGCCTTAAGAAGGCGATGTTCACCTCTAAAGACCTCTACCATCTTGTCATTACCTTAAGATTCAGGAACAGCTCTTGCCTTCCTTCATTCTGGTTTCCCTTATTTCTCTATTTTGCACTATTTATTTGTTTTGTAATTTAATGTTTTCACACTCCTGCTGCTGCAAAACTACAAATTTCACGTCATGTACGACAGTGATTAAGAAAAAGCTTGATTATCATTCTGACTTTTGTTCTACCTTCTGCCATTTTGACTGGGGGCTTCAGCTTGCTTTCAAAGATCCTTCAGGGATACAGTTAACAATCTAATTATACAATGCAAATGAGTTCTTTTGTAGTATAATTTGGACCATGATTAGTTTTCAGGTACCAGCAGACCACATGCTGTGCCTGTTCTGCCAAATTGTACTGCTCGAAACATGCTTATACTGGTTATCTTTAAAGAGACCAATGGAGGCAGCTATAAAAATGGGACAGGTATGTTTCTTAGCAAAAACTTCTCTACTTCCAGAAAACTTCTTCAGCCTTCTGTGCCTCTGCCCAGGGATTAACTCCTCCTCACCCACCCTACTTAATTTGATGAATTGGAGTTCCATGAAGTACATGCAAAATTTAAAATCCTGATGTGCTTTAAATGCCTTCTAGCTAGATCTGATAAAGCCTTGGAACCCTGTAGTGCAGTGTTTATTGTTTTGCAAACCTTGCTAAAGCTTCCAGAACATCATTGTAAAATAATTCAAAGACTTGGCAGTTTGCCATTGAAATAACAATACCATGACCCCCAGATTGGTTTGGCCATTTTCATTGGATAGGTTTGTTATGACAGCCATTGCTTAAGTATAGTGATTGTACTAAAATTGGCCTGAGAAAGAGAGAGTAGCAGAGCTAAAAGTGAGAAATGAGAAAATGTTAAAAATGAGAGTATCAAGCATAATTCAAAAACAGCAAAGGAAGTGACTTCCTCATGATCCTGAGTAAAGCAGCATTGATCACAACTTAGATGTCAGTCGCATTGGAGACAGATGAGTGGAGGATTCCTGTAAGTTATTATAAAATATAACATAAACTGAAGTATACACTCTATATTGCTGTTGGTTTATTAGTGTCAAATGTATCAAGACAAAGTGAAAAGTTTCTTTTGCATAATGTTCATAGAGATCAAAGTTCAAAGTAAATTTATTATCAAAGTACATATGTCACCATGTACAACCCTGAAATTAATTTTCTTGTGGGCATACTCAATAAACCTGTAGAATAATAACCGTAACAGAATCGATGAAAGACCGCCCAACTAGAGTGTTCAGCCAGGGTGCAGATGGCAACAAACTGTACAAATAGAAAAAGGAATAATAGTAATAAATAAGCAATAAATATGGAGAACATGAGATGAGGAGTTCTGGAAAGTAAGTCCATTGGTAGTGAGGGGTAGTAACTGTTCCTGAACCTGGTGCTGTGAGTCTTGAGGCTTCTGTTCCATCTTGCTGATGGCAGTAGCAAGAAGAGAGCATGAGCTGGGTGGTAGGGGTCCCTGATGATGGATGCTGCTTTCCTGCAACAGTGTTTCATGTAGATGCGCTTAATAGTTGGGAGACCTTTACCTGTGATGGGATGGACTGTATCCACTACTTTTTGTAGGATTTTCTGTTCAAGGGCTTTGGTGTTTTATACCAAGTTGTGATACAGCCAGTCATTGTACTCTCCACTACACATCTATAGAAGTTTGTCAAAGTTTTAGATGTCATGCTGAATCTTTGCAAACTCCTAAGGAAGTTGAGGTACTGGCGTACTTTCTTTGTAATTGCACTTAGATGCTGTGCCCAGGGCAGGTCCTCCAAAATAATAACACCTAGGAATAACATCCGATCGTCCGATGAAGACTTGTTCATAGACCTCTCGTTTCTTCCTCCTGAAGTCATAATCAGCTCCTTTGTCTTGTTGACATTGAGTGAGAGGTTGTTGTTGTGGCACCACTCAGCCAGATTTTCAATCTCCCTCCTATATGCTTAGTCGTCTGGATCCGTGCTCAGCCACACAGTCATAAATGTAAAGCAAGTAGAGCAGGGGACTAAGCACACAGCCTTGTGGTGCACCTGTACTGATGCAGACCACGGAGGAGACGTTGTTGCCAATCCAAACTGGGATCTGCAAGTGAGAAAATCCAGGACCACTGGCATAAGGAGGTATTGACGCCAAGGTCCTGAAGCTTATTGATTAGTTTTGAGGGGAAGGTGCTATTGACTGCTGAGCTGTAGTCAATAAAGACCCCACTGATGTAAGCATCTTTGCTGACTAGCTGTTCTAGGTTTGAGTGAAGTGCACATTAAGTGTTTGACAGCCTTTTTTAATGGGTTCTGTTGGGTTTCTTTAAGAAGTCTTGTAAGATGTCAAATCTCAAGGTTATATCATAGTATACATACTTTGATATTAAATGTACTATGAACATTTTGAGATATTCAGTAGATATTTAGGGGGAAACTCAGTAAGATTATATGGGTAGCACTTTGGAATCAGAAGGGGTAAAACTTTGATGGAATTGTACTAAAGGCCCACCAAAAGTCAGTGGGAATCAGAGGAAAACATACGTAGAGAAATCTCAGGGAGCTGTGGAAATAGTAGCATTATAATAGTAGCTGATTTGAACTTCTCTAATATTGACTGGAGCTTCAAGTCAAATTAAGTCAAGAAAAGTCACTTTTTATTGGCATTTCAACCATAACTACTGGTACAGTACACAGTAAAAATGAGACAACGTTTTTCAGGACCATGGTGCTAGATGAAACAGTACAAAAACTACACTGAACTACGTAAAAACAACACAGAAAAATAACTACACTAGACAACAGACCTACCCAGGACTGCATAAAGTGCACAAAACAGTGCAGGTATTACAATAAATAATAAACTAGACAATAGGCATAGTAGAGGGCAGTAAAGTTGATGTCTGTCCAGGTTCTGGGTATTGAGGATCTGATGGCCTGGGGGAAGAAATTGTTATATAGTCTGGCCGTGAGAGCCTGAATGCTTTGGTGTCTTTTCCCAGAAGGCAGATTCCGTAATGCTAAGGGATTAGTGTGTCCAGGAAAGTGTTATTTAGTGTTATTAGTGCGTCCAGGAAAGTGTTATTTAGCAATATGTTAATGGTCTTACAAGCCAAAATCCAACCTACACCTGGTAAACAAAGTGTGGGACCTGGGTCCGTAATTCTATTAGTTCCAAAATAGTTACTGAATATTACTGATGTTCCCTCACGAATTTCCTTTCTAAGTACTACCATAATGTTTTCCCAAATCAATACTGCAAATCCAATTCCTCTCTTACCTCCGCCCCCATCACACCAGTAGTGTCTGTGCCTTGGAAGACTGAGCCACCCTTACTGCCTATCCAATTATCATGTTTTGTCATAGCTATAATATCACAATTCATTTTGCCTGTCTGGTTTCTTGCATTATAATAAATGCAGTTTATCCAATCAGATCGTCCTATCCCTGCCTATCCCTCCTCTGTCCCAGAAGAAACCAAATTAGTTCAAGAACTGAATCTCTCTCTCCCCTGCACCAGCTCCTCCCCTACATGTTCATTTGGTCATGAGTAATAATGAAGGGTTTATAAGAGATCTTGGGTTAAAAGATCCCCTAGAAAGCAGTGACCAGAAACATCACACGACCGAAAGCACTGTCTTTAACTTAAATAAGGGCAATAATAATGGTTTGAAGGTGGTGGTGTCTGTGATGGACTGAAAAAATAAGCTATGAAAGAGTTCAGTAATAGAACAAAGACAGATATTCAAACAGTTGTCCTTTAACACTCAACAGGAATTTATCTCAATTAGAAAAGAGGGATATCATGTGAAAGAGGCACTGAGTAGGGTTAACAAAGGAGTAAAGGAATCTGTTAAATTGAAAAGCAGGACAAAATAAGTGGCAAGGGCAAATGGTAGGCAGGAGGACTGGGAAGTTTTTAGAATTTCAGAGAAAGACTAAAATGCTCACAAGAAGGGAAAAATAGAAAGGAAGTGATTAAGACCTCAAGAGAATGAAAAGTGAATGATTCTGCAGATGCTGAACATCCAGAGTAACACATACAAAATGGACGATGAAGGGTCTTGGCCCGAAGCGTCAGCTCTTTAGTCCTTTCATAGACGCTGCCTCACCTGCTGTAATCCTCCATCATTTTGTATATGGTACTCTGGAGAATAAAATTGGTGAATTAAGTCATCAGTAAGCAAAGAAATAGTAGATTTACTAAATCTATTTTATTTTACATTGTGAAGAACACCACAAATATTCCTGAGGTGCTATCGTTAGTGGGGGGGGGGGGGCGAGTCACAAATAAGGTGACATGGTGACAAAATAAGTGACCAATGATTTAAAACTGACTTGTGTGGAGATTTATTCTCTGAGCTGGTTGTGAAACTTCGGAACCTTCTGCCCTCTACAGTAGTGAAGGCCAGATCGTTAGATATATTTGAGGTGGATATAGATAAATTTTGAAAGATTGAGGATATGAGGGTTATAGGGAACTGACACAAAGAGGCCAGCATAGATCAGTTATGATCATATTGATTGGTGGGACAAGGTTGAGGGCTTGGTCTCCTCCTCCTGCATCTGTATTCTAAAGTTGTTGTGTTCAGAGAAGCGGAGGGGTGAAAAGTCAAAGCACACAGATCTGTAGAACAAAGCACACATTAGAGTAATTTTTGGGTTTAGGTCATTCGCACTTAGCAAATGACTTTGGCCACCAGTCTTTTTATTGACAATTTTTAGGTTGCAACAATGCATTTCCTAAAAGCTGTGAATACCAGACCAGATGCTGCTGGTGCCTGTGCGATGGATGTAAACCAGGAGGTGTGAGGTTTGCTTGCAGTTTCAAAGACAGCATTATCTATACTTTGTAAATATGGATTGTCCTTCATGTTAAGCACGTAAAATACCAAATAAATGTATTGTGGATTCAGTTTGGAACAATGGATTCCTAAATACCAGTCCAGATGCTGCTGGTGCTGGTGGGATGGGTGTAATCGGGAGATGTGGAGTTTTTATGGAGCTTCAAAAGAAAGCATTGTCTACATTTTGTAAATATGGAATTGTCCTTTGTGTGTGTAGCAAATAAATATCGAGCCCCACGTTGGGCAGGAGACCTTTCCACCGAAAGCGTCTCCGTATGATATGTTGCCTGCTGCTGTACCTTGTTGAATAAAGAAGCTGCTTTGTATCTGCCGGTAACTTTCTGTCCGGTAATTTCATTCACGCAACAATATTTGGTGTCAGAAGTGGGATTTGAACCCACACCTCCAACATATACAAATTATTAATATCTCAATATTAATTTTAATAAGATATTGTCAACATGAAGAGCTAACATTTCTTCTCTCCACTGAGGCTGCCTGACATGATTTGTATCTTCAGCACATTCTGTTCTCCTCTTCCAAACAAAGAGTTCAAAGGGTATTACAAACCTAATGATGGAAATTAAATTGAAGGCTAATAGAAAACTGGATTTTATAATGGATGGATTGATTGATTGATTTATGAATCCAATGTACAGATCACAGGCATGCACTTCTAAGCACTTCAGTACAGGAAAGCAGTCCTGAAAATCCATCAAAAGCATGGAAAGCAAGGTCAACACAGATGCCTTGTGCAGGAAGGCACAGAGTCGACTGTACTTCCTTAGAAGGTTGGCGTCATTCAATGTCTGTAGTGAGATGCTGAAGATGTTCTATAGGTCAGTTGTGGAGAGCGCCCTCTTCTTTGTGGTGGCGTGTTGGGGAGGCAGCATTAAGAAGAGGGACGCCTCACGTCTTAATAAGCTGGTAAGGAAGGCGGGCTCTGTCGTGGGCAAAGTACTGGAGAGTTTAACATCGGTAGCTGAGCGAAGGGCGCTGAGTAGGCTACGGTCAATTATGGAAAACCCTGAACATCCTCTACATAGCACCAACCAGAGACAGAGAAGCAGTTTCAGCGACAGGTTGCTATCGATGCAATGCTCCTCAGACAGGATGAAGAGATCAATACTCCCCAATGCCATTTGGCTTTACAATTCAACCGCCAGGAGTAAGATATGTTAAAGTGCCGGGGTTAGGACTCAATGTATTTAAGTAAAGAGCTTTTTAAAAGCTATTATTAATGCTTTTTGAGAGGGTGATTTTAGATGCATATCATATTTTTACTGAGTTAAGTATTGTATGTAATTAGTTTTGCTACAATAAGTGTATGGGACATTGGAAAAAATGTTGAATTTCCCCATGGGGATGAACAAAGTATCTACCTATCTATCTATCTATCTAAATACAATACTACTGTAAGGAGAGTCAAAGACCAGCCGTCCTTTGGAAGGCCGGGAGTTTGGTTGCCTCCAACTTTTAAAGAAGGATGTAAAAGATTGTTTAACATCAGCATCAACAAAAACCATTAGTTTGCCTGAAGTCAACTAATAAAGTCAAAACTGAAAAAGATAATGGTATCTTACTTGTTTCACTTTGTCACTTTGTGTTTAGCCAATTGCTTGATGAATGTTTCTTTAGGAGGAGGAGGCCTCTTCAACTCAATATTACATGACATTTTATATGCTAAGGATCAAAGGACAATTCCATAGTTACAATATATCTACAATGCTTCCTCTGGATTACATATAATTTTCACAACACCTTCTTCGCACCCCACACTCCAGACACCCAAAATGAATGTTAATCAGCATTGTCTGGATTTCCAATTAAATGGTGTCCACAGCTCCAGGAAACACATGGGTGCATTTTAAATATAATCTACAATCCACGTGCAGGTCTGAAGTTAATATTTTGCTGTATAGCCTAACTCCAGAATATTCCCTAACAGTCGCTACCCTGGAACTGTCAGTCCTACCCATCATTCAGCCATATAATAGATATTGTATGATACCATAGTCCATGTGTCTATCCTTCCCTGAGCTCATCTCCCTTATCTGGCAAGGTTTCTTGTATTTAAAAAAAAATGCAATTTAGTTTATCACAATTTCTTCACTCCGTGTGCTGCGCCTACCTAATAGACGTACTTGCTTTAACTTTTTTTTATTGGCCACAACTTCCTCGTCTACCACACTGATTGCACTCCCCCACCCCCAGACCAGTTTAAACCTGCCAAGCAAATCTCCACAGTAAGTCATGACTGTTAGGAAATTTCTTGCTCAACTAGGGTGAGATCAGTCTTTGATTAAGGCATATATAAGCTATTGATTGATAAGGAAAGGAGTAAAAGTTTTCTGTACTTAGACAGGAATGCCTAATTAAAGTTCCAATCAGATCAGCTGTGATCTTATTGAGTGGCAGGGAAGGCTGAAGGGGCTGAATGGCCTTCTACACTTAATCTGTATGCTTGTAAGTATTGTGACCAGAACGTGTGCTGAATGAGGCAGAAGAAAAAGCTTTGTCTGATTTGTAAGTTGAGGAAAAAGTATCATAGTAAATCTGCCTTACCAAAAAACTTTGTTACAGTGTTTGTTTTGTTGAACATGGGTAATTTATGCTTTATTCTTTTTTTTTTAAATAGTTAAAAGCTTCAAGAAGTAAGGATGTAGGGATCATCTTGCAAAGGATTCAAAGAAAATACTTCTGTGGGCCTTAGTGTAATATGTTCCCTAAAAGTTTAAAACAGATGGGTAAGCTTAGTTTCAGATTTTATCTTGAATGATAGACTGGTAGCACTTGTGAATGCTTTATTGAGATACCCCTTCTCAACAAATACATGAAATAGCATTGAGGAAAAAAGACCATTTTAAATACGTCCTTTCTCTTGTAGTCATAGGTAGCCTCTTCCTGGTCCCTAGTGTCAGTTAAACTGAATAGTTTGCAGTGATGTAAAGAGACTCCATGGGTGAATAGTTGAAAACTACATTGTAACTTTTGTGCCAGGAGACCCAAATCCAAGTTAGGAGAGTAATATGAAACCACTATAAACAGGTAATCTTTAACCAAATTGATTTCCAGCCACTCCAGCACATGCAAAGCTGAGTTTAAAAGATCTGCCACTAAGTTTGTAATTTGCCTATTATTTTTTCCCTGTGTACTTTTCCTAATGTTGGATCCGTACAGTAATACAACTGCATGTGTGGTCTTGCATGGCATTCTCTAGGTGCCCATACATGCATTAAGATTGTTGTATATATTTGCACATACACAGACCTTGATTGATAATATAGTCAAGCTTTCTCTTTTTACATCAACATGCATCCCCAAAAGCAGAGCCGCAGATATGGAAACTTCCCACTTTCTCCCCACGCCCTAGTCAGGGGTCATGAAATAACATTGCTAGCACAGTACAGATCAGTTACTCTAGCTTAGCACAGACTGCAGATTGAATTTAAAAAATCTCAAATCACTCGTTAAACACTTCCGGCATAAAATTTCTTGGAAAATTGATGGTGAATTCTTCATTCTCTTGGCATTTAAAATTAACTTGTATTCAGAGGTCAAGCAGGAGAAAGCTTATTCCCTTGAAAGATCTCAGAAGCAAAGCTCAGGCTTATTGGCACATTGCCTCTTTCTGAAAATCATAGCAGAACTATATTAATGTCCCACACTGCCCATTTTGAACACGATAATTGTGCTGTAAGATTGTTTTGCCCAACTTAATTGTATAAATAAGAATGGACTTAACTCAGAAATTACAGTAAAATTCTGACTTTCTAAGTAGAATGTCTAATCACTTTATCAAGTTTATTCAGTTTTCCCAGCTAATATTATATCTATTAATCAAGTAATTCATTATTATAAACTGGAACTTAATATATTTTAACAGAATAGAATTATATTATAAAGAAGTTAATAAACATTGATTTACAGAAATATAGCTGAAAAATAAAATACATGTTCTGTATTTTGAAGTAACCCCCTAAACTTCATGCATTAGTGTTTTGAAGCCTTATGAAGAATTATTACTATTTGAAGTTTTTCATGAACTAAGCACTGGAAGTAGTGATTTTAAAAAAATTAAAGCATAACAAAATAATTCTAACTGATGTTCAAACATGGAGTATTTTTGTGCATTTTACAGAAGTAATGATAAAGTTGCAAACTGTTTATAACAGGATTTCACTTATCCTTTGTATTGCATTTGTTGACATCCAGCAATGTTGACCTTTCATCACATTCTGTAATTTATAACCAATAAGAAAAAGTAGACAGAGAAAATATAATATATCCATCCTTTCCAAATGAAAAATATCATGTTCCTTTTTTTAACAAAACTCTTCTTTATTTTATTTGAGATTTTTAACCAAGATAATTGTCCTTTCCCTCTTGGAAATAAAAAAAACACCTGGTAATTTAAACCAATGCAATCTGTTCAGCAGGGAGATCTAGACCAGTGTGACCAGTGCTGTGTTTTAATGTCAGTGCAGAGATTATATTACTCCCGTAGAATCAAATCTTCATTCAGACCAGCTTTTCCCCTGATAGTTCCAGGCCACATCAGAGACCCTCATTTGTAATTCAGAGCAGGAGTTTTGTGGAGCAATCAAAATTAATTCAACCAGATCTTTTTACATGAATGCATTGCTTTTAATAAAGGTTTTTCTCAACAGGTGCTACTGAAATGGGTACACATCAAGTTGTTATAAGAAGGCTACTGCTTTGTGTGTAAATCCATAATTTAGTTGCAAGATTATTCTTTCTGCTTTCACTAAAGACAATATACACTACTGCACCTGGAGAATGGAATAACTAAAGAAAAATTAGCATTATTTAACATTAAATTTGATATGTATTTGGGTACAGAATGTGGAACTTAGTGATTAGTATTTTTAAAATATTTTAAGTGATTGTCTTACAAACCTTTATTAAGATCTCCATTATTAAAAACTACTTATGCAAGAGATATCAAAACAAATAAGTTAAAAAATGTAATGTAATTATTAGTCCATTTTGTTTCTTTTGTATCAGACAATGTGTGTGTGTGTGTTTAGTGATTAAAAGTAGATACAGGTCAATATCCAAGTACTGACAAATAGAATAAAAATGAATTTAACAATGAGAACAGGGTGCATTTATTCATGGGCAGTTTGCAGTTATTGGCCAATTTAGTCAAGACAGCACCGACTAATATTCGTATCATTCAATATGAGCAAAATGATGGGAAGTTTCAGTCCAGAAATATATGTAGTAATACTTTGTTCAATTGAATAGCAGAATATAAATGTATCCTTTTTATAGTTATTTTTGTTGTCACATTACATTTGTATTTCATGAGCACTTTTGTTGTAATACTCCATGTACACCATCTCCAATTGTTTTAATTTAAAACCAAATCTACCTAAAAATACATTTGCAACAAAATGCATTAATTACACATTTATGCTGTGACTTTACTAAATGAATGCACAAAGGCACCAGATTAAATTGAATAGCACTCATATATTTTAATGACTGATGCTACTTGACCAGCTAACATTTTTCAGGAAGCAGCTTGTCATGAGCTATCAATATTCTCTTAATCCTTGGTTATGGCTGTGATTTTTACTTGTAGTATTGGAAAGTGATTCCCTGTCTCAAGCGGTCACTTAGATTGCAGGGTTAGGAAATAAGATGCTAAATGGTTGTACAAACAATTTGATTATGGCATTTAATTCATGTGATATGGGTTTTGAAGCTTGCTGACAATTCTATCAGTTACAACAGAGTTTTGTTGTTCCTTCAGTTATTTTACCTAGTCCAGAATATTTAAAGTCTGGACCTTTAATAATGAACAGTTTCTTTTTATTATCACATTTTTAATGTTATTTTAAATGAATTTTATTTATTAGAACGTAGAACTGTATAGCACAGTATAGGTGCTATGGCCCACATTGTGCTGACCTACGTACTGTATATAAACATATGTCACGATCACCCTTCCTTCTGTCACAGCCCACATCCTTCCTTTTTCTTACATCCATGTGCCTATCCAAGAGGCTTTTAAATGCCCCTATTGTATTAGCTTCTGTTAACCCTTCCCACCATGACCCCACCCCCTCCCCGGCAGTGCTTTCCAGATAACCAGCACGCTCTATGCAAAAGAAAACTATCTCTGACATCTTTTCTAAACTTTTCTCTACTCACCTTTAACAGAAGTCCTCTGGTAGTTTCCTTTTTAACTTTCTTCCCTTCCCACCGTGCAACCTTGAAAAGATTGAGCACCATTTCATTCTTTAAAATCAGAGTACACTACATTCTGATTCAGATCGAAATAAGTTGCAGAAACGTGAAAACTTAGCCAGCTCCATCATGGGTACCAGCCCCCATTGCATCCAAGACATCTTCAAGGAGCGGTGCCTTAGGACGGTGGTAGGCATCATTCAGGATTCCCACCACCCAGGACATGCCCTCTTCTCATTGTTACTGTCAGGAATGAGGTACAGAAGCCTGAAGGCACACACTCAGTGATTCAGGAACTAGCTTCTTCCTCTCTACCATCCAATTTCTAAGTGAACATTGAACCTGTGAACACTACCTCACTACTTTTTCATTTCTGTTTTTTTCACTACTTATTTTAACTCAACTATTTAATAGACATATATACACTTAATGTAGCTCAGGTTTATTTTCTCTATTTTATCATCTGTTTCATTGTACTGCTGCCATAAAATTAACAAATTTCACAATATTTGCCAGTGATAATAAATCTGAGTCTGATTATGTTATGTCATATATATTTATTAAATTGTAAATGTATTCTATCAGATATATCTGGATTGTCAGAATATTTTATAATTCCTATCATCTTGTCTATGATTAAGACATTTTTTATTATTATGTCTATGCAAAATCCAGTGTAGTGACTGTGACAAGTACTACGTTGGTCCAACAGAAAGAAAACTATCGACGCGGCATCATGAACATCAGCTAGTGAGCAGAAGGCACGAGCCACTCTCACTAGTATCATCAGTTCAACTAGATAACAGCCAGAGTCTTGTCTCAAGCAAGAACAAGAAAAGGACGAGAATTTCTCAAAGCGTGGTTCCATCTACAAAGGCATCAACATAGGTCCAGTATATGAACCCTTACGGAGAAACAACGATGTCAACAATCAAAGAATCGCTAACGGACCTCCCTTGAAGCTAGCTGGTCAGAATCTCCTACTACTAAACTGTTCAGTGTTTTGAATTAGCTAACCAGATCATGCCATCTAATCAATACTCGGACCCCAGAGGAGTATATAAACTGGAATTCTAAAGAAACAACATCTTCAACTGCGCACTGATGATGGCTTCTCAATTGGAGCCAAAACTTCTGCAGACATTTTGTCAAGCTCGGCATCAACCAAACTTCCAAATCTGCCTATAATTCTTAAATAGCTACCTTAGATTAAATTACTGTTTATTGCTGATAAAGGATGCCATTTTATAAAAAAGCTGAATGAGAATTGTTTTGGGTTGATTGATTTATTTTGTATTGTGACAGAAAAATAACCTTCATTTACTTGAAATTGTTCCTTTTAAGATGGGACAGTCCTTTCTTTCCTTTTTCACATGTTATTGTTAAAATATACCCCAGATAAGAGGGCAAACTGAGGGACTACTGCAGGCCCCAAATATATAAGAACTTGTAGTGTTTAGTTTGTTGCTTTCCTCCTCACTGTTGGATCTATTTTACTCTTGATGAGGAGAAACGAAAATTCACTTTGTTGTACATCGCAGATGTAAAGCCATATTCTTGCATTCCATAGCAGAACAATTTCTCAGGACCTGATCCTTACTGCAAAAGAATATAATTTTTTGAAAGAAATAATTTGGGGAATATTTTCAATGTTTTGCTTTGATGGTGCCATAATCCCGCTTTTTTAGTTTGAATTACAATTAAAATAAACCAGAGAATTGTGTTTAACACACACTCATAAAAGTATCAATCTCTGAGTATTATAAACATCATCCAATATTATAAGAAAATATCTAAAATATTCCGAACACAACGCTGGAAGAACTCAGCAGGTCAGGCAGCATCCGTGAGAAAAGAGTAGCCAACGTTTCGGGTCGAGACCCTTCATCAGGAATGGGGGGGGAAGAGAGGACCGAAGCCCAGAAATAGAGATAGGGGAGGGAGACCCTCTCTGCCTCTCTCCCCTTTCAACTTTCTGCTTCTTTATCTCTACAGTTCTTTCATGCTTATCATGCTCCCCCATTTATCTTTCCTCTGATTGGTTTTCCACCTGACGCCTCTAGGCCCTACCCCCTCCCCTATCTCTATTACTGGGCTTTGGTCCTCTCTTCCCCCCCCCCATTCCTGATGAAGGGTCTCGACCCGAAACGTTAGCTACTCTTTTCTCACGGATGCTGCCTGACCTGCTGAGTTCTTCCAGCATTTTGTTCGTATTCTTTGATCCACAGCATCTGCAGTTGTATTCTTGTGTCTAAGATATTCCACTCTTTGAATTCTACAGCTGCCCTGCTGATTGTATAGGGCATATATTTTGTTAGATTTTCTGTTATAATGCAGAACAATAATTCATCTTGTGCATTGAACACCAAAGCAATGCAAGTCTAATTATTATAGGTTAGAAAAAGCATTAAGCAAGATGAGAAATTTAGGAGTACAATCACTTTGCTTATACTATTACCCACACTGACAGAAGTGAAATACCAGTTGGGCTTGCATGTTGGCCGTAAAATTTGCAAAAGAATAATGAAATTGCAGAGTCAGCTTGATTGTATCATTCCTATTTTTAAATGGCGTTCTAGCAAAAATAAAATACTGTTTGGCCAGACTGATGACTGGAAAACAATTTGCAGATTATAATACTAATTTCATAGCTACTACTATTTATTATTATTTCAAGGTTTCTGCATTGTTTACTCGTCATGGATTTGGCTAAACTTTATTTTTGCCGGAATGTCTTTTGGAAATGGAAATAAATGGTGTGTTTAAACTGTTAGTAAATGTAAGATGTAAATATTTCAGAAGACTTCTTACTACAAATATAACAGTGAGTTTCCAGATTTTATATGATGGGCTGCATTGTTAACATAGAGAGATCATTATTGTCTTCGAGTTTATTAGAGAAAATTTGACTTTCATACCTGGGTTTATGAATTACACTGTACAAGCTTGCCATACTTACGGGAATGATCAACATAAATAAAAAATATTTCCTGAAATGAACAAATTGAAACAACATTTCTTAGTTTATAAACTGTGGAAATGATCAACAGGAGTTGGATGGGTAAATGCAAACTTTTGAGAAGAAATTCTTTTGCACAACTTCAAAAACACAGGTGTTGTGTAGTTAAAGTCTAGCTTAACTTGAGAAGTATTATTGCACACATTTCTGGGTGTCTTAGTGCCCGTTGGGAAACTCAGCTTCTGACTTCATGCCAGATATTCATTTGACCCTAATATCTTTTCTTTTCAATGCCCCTCATCACCAACAATAATTTCAAATAGTGTCAACACTTACGCAGCAAGCAAAATGTGTTTGTGTGAATTATGAAATTCACTGAAGCGAAAAATAACACTGTCTATTTATCACAGAACAACCAGGTTTTACAGTTTCTCTTGGAAAAACATGCAATTTAAAGGACGAGAACTCAAATTGTATTCTTGTTACTGTAATGTGCAACCATAAATCCATCCTCACGTGTGCCTGGACTGTTTGCCCAGGGGGATTAAGGTCATATCACTCAGGTTCATGGATTCAGGATCATTCCAGTTTGCTGCCACTGAATTTCACCACTCTTCTCAGTTCATTTCTTACTGCAGCTTGAGAAAGGTTACTAACACTTGATATTCATGGACTTTCTACACTCTGTAGGAGCAAGGGGATTTGGCTGCATTTCGTGTTTCCCTAAAGCATAGGCATCCATATGCCACACTCTTGTTGTGACAAGGCAGCACCCTGTCAGCAGTGCTTGGATGTAGCCTTGGAAGGTTACCTATGTAGGAAGAACATCCTTCCTGCAGGACACCAATGTGTCAAATCTCTCTGATTTTCCTGGCAGCAAGTTCCTTCATTAATCCTTCCAAGTTATTCTGTAGCAATACTCTCCTGTATTTGAAAAAATGTTCAGTGTACTAATAGTACTACTGTATGTCTGTTAAAGAGCTTGCTGCACAGGTCAGGTCACATCTGTGAGGCCACATGTCAGCAGTTCTGAGAACCTGCAGCAGATCAATACAAACCATACAATGATGATGACACCAAGTTTTAATGCCAGAACGATGTCTGATAAAAGATCATCAATTCAAAAAATTAAAAACTAACTCGCTTTCTCTCTCCACAGAGGCTACCCAGTCAGCTGAGAATTTCCATGTCTTCATTTAACATATTTTTGAAAGCAGCTTTTCTTTGCTTTCCATGAGCAGGTTATTTAGCATGGTACGGTAATGTACTGTAGCAGTTGGTGCAATGCAGTTACAACTTCAGGTGTAAGATCGGGGTTCAATTCCTGCCACTGTCTGTATAGCATTTGTATATTCTCCCCATGACCACGCAGTTTCTTCCAAGTGATCTGGTTTCCTCCCGTATTCCAAACATGTACCATTAGAGCTAGTGAGTTGTGAGCAGGCTATGTTGTCACTGCAAATGTGGAAACACTTGTGGGCTGCCCAGCACAACGCTCACTGATTTGATTTGACATAAGTGATGCATCTCACTCTATGTTTCAATGTAGATGTGACAAGTAAACCTAATCTTTATTTACCTTTCTTTTTCATTTCTAGGCTTTTTTCTCTTCAACCTGTTAAAATGTAAACTTAACCAAAACTGATAACGTGGAACAATTCAGCATGGGAACATGCCCTTCAGCCCACCATAATGGCAATCTAAATTAATCCTGTTCACCTGCTCAGAGTCCATACACCCTAATCTCTGTCTGAACATCACTGTCATATCCCATTTCACCACCTACCCTAGCAGTACATTGCAGGCATCTACCAATCTATTAAAACAAAATTCTTCATAAATCTCCTTTATACTTTCCCCTCAGATCTTAAATCTATGCACTCCCATAGATAACCTGTTCATCTTGGGGATAAAAGACTATCATCTGCCCAATCTATGCCCCTCATGATTCTAAACACCATTCAGCCTCCAACACTCCAGTGAAAACAATTCAAGTTTGTCCAACCTGTCCTTAAACTAATACTTTATAATCTAGGCAACAATCCAGTGAACCTGTTCTGCACCCTCTCTACAACTCCACATCCTTCCTAAATTGGGGCAAGCAGACCTGCACACAATACATACTCCAAATGTGGACAAGCGCAAATTTTATGCAGCTGCAACATCACTTTCCCATCTGCCATTTATCTGAGCTCCCAAAATGCAACGCCTTCCACTTGTCTGGATAAAAACTGCATCTTCCATTTCTCGACCCAAATTTCCAACTGATCTAATTCCTACTGTCTCATTTAACAACCTTCCTCAATATCCATATCTCCACCAATTCTCATGTTGTCTGCAAACTTATTAATCATGATGATCTTTTCTCAATTTGCACTTATTTGGAAGACTCAACCAAATTTTTTATTCAATTTAAAGCTCCATTGAATGAGATCAATACTTTTAAACACTTGTCATTAAGTGCTGCAATCTTTTATTTATTCTTGATATCACCTTATGTCATTACACTTCTTTTCAAAAATGCACATCTATTTTTATTTTCTAATGAAATCTATAGAATTGAAGGTTATTCAGAATCGGAAACAGAATATCACCAACATATGTTGTAAACTTTGTTGCTTTGCGGCAGCAGTTCATAACAATATATAATAAAATCATAAATTACAATAAGAAATATATATACTGTATATAAATAAATAGTGCAAAAATGCAAAAAAATTGTGAAGGAAGTGTACATGGGTTCATTGTCCATTGAGAAATCTGATGCTAGAGGAAAGAAGCTGTTCTTTAAGTGCTGAGTATGTGTCTTCAGGCTCCTGTACCACCTCCTTGATGGTAGCAATGAGAAGAGGCATGTCCTAGGTGATGGAGGTCCTCAGTGATGGATGATGACTTATTGAGGTATCACCTCTTGAAGATGTCCTTGATTCTGAGGCTTGTGTCTGTGATGCAGGATTTCCCAGACAGTGATGCAATCAGTTAGAATGATCTCCATGGTACATCTGTAAAAATTTGCTAGAGTCTTTGGTGACATACCATGGCTCCTCAAACTGCTAATGAAGTATAGCTGCTGTCATGCCTTCTTTGTAATTGCATCAAAATGTTGGGGCCAGAATAAATCTTCAGAGATGTTGACACCGAGGAACATGAAACTGCTCACCCATTCCACTGTTGATTGTTGGATGAAGATTGGTGCTCCCTCGACTTCCCCTTCCTGAAATCCTCAAATAGTTTCTTGTTCTAACTGACGTTGAGTGCAAGGTTATTAATGTGACACCACTCAACCAGCTGATCTACCGCACTCCTGTATGCCTCCTCGTCCCCATCTGAAATTCTGCCAAAAACAGTTGTTTTCATCGTCAAATTTATAGATAGTGTTTGAGCTATGCTTAGCCACACAGTCGTGGGTGTAGAGAGAGTGGAGCAGTGGCTAAGCACACACCTTTGAGGTGTGCCAGTGTTGATAGTCAGCGAGGAGGTGTTATTTCTGATCCGTACTGACTGTGGTCTCCCGATAAGGAAGTCAAGGATCCATTTGCAGAGGGAGGTACGGAGGCCTAGGTATTGGAGCTTGTTCATTAGTACTGAGGGTTGGATGGTATTGAAAGTTGAACTGTAATCAATAAACAGCAGCCTGATATAGATATTATTATTGTCAAGGTGTTATTGTGAGCTTGTTATCTAATGCAGTACGTTTGTTCTGCATAATACATTGTAGGTGTAGTTACTTGTGCATTATTTTGATTGGCTTGCCTATTAGGTCATTAACATTTCTGTAAGATGCCATTATTCTGTATATGCAGATTAATATTCAGCTTTATTTGAAGATATTTGATAATACATAGAAAAAAACATGACACAGAAATGGGACTGAAGAATAACAGAAAACTTTATACTCAAGTCTTGTCCTTTAGTTCACTTTCACAGAAACAAAGTAAAATCAAAATCAAAATGATAGCGAAACAAAATCAAAATTATAATATGTTTTGCAGCCCAGCATATTTTACTTGCAGTGGAATAGAATAAATTGATGCATTGTTAAAATTGCTTCATAAATTCAGAAAAAGTGTTGAATTATAATTTACTCCTTTCAGTTTTTATCTTTGTCAGTGCTAAAATGTATGAAATGAAGGAGACTTGATGCTGGCTACTTGCCAGGTCATTACAGTCATAAATATTGCTTCATTATGTTCATTAATACCCACAGTGATTTCATTTTGTTTTCTTGGAGGTTAATTAATGATAAAATCCTGTTTGTAGCAACAGTTATTTCACCCTTTTTGACACTGTGTGTTTAATGCACTGGACATTTTCACTTTGATCAACATTCCAGCACTTAAACTATACCAAAGAGTATATTTTCACACTTCATAAATTCAATTGTTACAGTTATCACATGTTCCCATCTCTGTTTAATCTGTGCACTATGACATTATGTTCTATGAACCATCTGTTCAGTTTACACCCATCGTGTTTAAAGGGAAATGGATTTATAGTTTCCAAATTCAGTGTTCTTTGAGCTCTTAGTCATTGAGTCATAGAAAACTATAGCACAGGAACAAGCAATTCAGCCCATCTAGTCCATGCTGAACCATTTGAACTGCGTAGATCCTTCGACCTGCACATAGCCCTCCATACCCCTCACATACACGTACCTATCCAAACTTCTCTTAAATGTTGAAATCAAAATCACATCCACCACAGCTCATTTCCACAATCTCACCACCCTCTAAGTGAAGACATTTCCCCTCATGTTCCCCTTAAACAATTCACCGTTCACCCTTAACCCATGATCTCTGGTTATAGTCTCACCCTATCTCAGTGGAAAAAAGCTTGCTTGTATTTACCCTATCTTTATCCCTCATACTTCTATTAAATCTGCCCTCAATCTTCTATGTTCTAGGTAATAAAGTTCTGACCTATTAAATCTTTCCTTACAACTCAGCTCCTCCAGTCCTAGTAACATCTTTGTAAATTTTCTCTATACTCTTTCAAACTTATTTATGTCTTTCCTGTAGGTAGGTGAACAAAAACTGCACATAATACTCTAAATTAGGCTCATCGATGCCTTATACAACTTCAACATAACATCACCTCTCCTGTACTCAATTCTTTGATATGTGAAGGCCAACATGCCAAAAGTTTTCTTTATGACTCTATCTATCTGTGCCAACACATTCGATGAATTATGAACTTGTATTCCCAGATCC
Organism: Hemitrygon akajei; assembly: GCF_048418815.1. Classification (NCBI taxonomy): domain Eukaryota; kingdom Metazoa; phylum Chordata; class Chondrichthyes; order Myliobatiformes; family Dasyatidae; genus Hemitrygon; species Hemitrygon akajei. The sequence goes on from NC_133140.1 coordinate 45,037,690, forward strand.
CTTTGTTCTACTGCATGCCTCAGTGCCGTACCACTCATGGTGTAAGATCTTCCCTGGCTGGTCGCCCCAAAGTGCACCACTTCACACTTGTCTGGATTAAATTCCATCTGCTACATTTTTCAGCTAACCCAGATCCTGCTGCAAGCTTTGATGGTCTTCCTCACTGTACACAGCACCCCTGATCTTGGTGTCATATGCAAATTTTCTGATTCAGTAAACCACATTATCACCTAGGTCATTGATATAGATGGCAAACCCGAATGGACCCAGCACCAATCCCTGCAGCACACCACTAGCACAGGCCTCCAGTCAGAGAGTCATCCAGCTATTATCAGTTTCTAGCTTCTCCTGTAAAGCCAATATCTCATCCAGTTTACTACCTCCTCTTGAATACCAAGTGATTGAACCTTCTTGACCAATCTCTCATGCGGGACCTTGTCAAATGCCTTGCCGAAGTCCATGTAGATAACATTCACTGCCTACTGATGAAGTGGAAGACAAATTTTATAATTACCCATCCATTCTGTTATTTGTGAGGAATTCAAGCATTTAAAATGATCTAACTATACATTGGATCTTATCAAGCCCCAAACTTCTACCAGCTCTGCCCACTAATCTGAGATATTGCAGGCTTTTTTTTATACATGACTATCACTTTAAACTCTTCATCTCTACTGATCTTCAACCATACAAGAGGATCTCACAGGGATTCAGAAATCTATGTCACACCATGACTGTCTCAGATGCATATCTTTCAACCCCATCTTCTCCTGGTGACCTAACAGTAATCAGACATCTGTCATCGTTCTTCACATGCATCAAAAGTAAATCCTGCACTGCCTTCTCTTGTAACTACTTCAGAGCTACTCTATCTTTGGCAATGTAAGGACCTCTTCATCAGAGCAATGGGGAAATGGGGAGGGGTGTGTTGGAGCTTTAGTCTGGATGGTGTAGAGGGCAACTCGTGATGAGTGTTAAGTGTTTGGAATTGGGATTTTGATCAGGTGCTGCAGGGAGTTGGGCGGATGGATTTTATGTTGTAATCCAGTCTGGATATAATGGTGAGCATCTTGATGGAAATCTGAGACATTGAATGTGTGGAGAATATCAAACAAACTGCTTTCAGTGGGTTCAGGTGCAGGGCTATGACCTGCGACCTGGTTAGAGATTGATTTACAAAGGTAAGGCACAAATATTCTGCACATGGTCCTATTTGAGTGGCCCATTCTGATGGTAGATCATTGAAGAGAAATGTTAAATGTGATTCTCTACAGACACTGCTGATCATCTTTCGAAAATTCCTCATAAACTTTTCAATGGCCGACATTCATGACCTTCATGAGCGATGCTTCACTTCCAGATGAGTTCAACGCCATCTATGCCTGCTTTGAAAGGAAGAATATAATGACAACTGTGAAGATCCCTGCTGCACCTGGTGATTCTGTGATCTTTGTCTCATAGGCCGATGTTAGGCTGCCTTTAAAGAGGGTGAACACTCACAAGGTGGAAGGTCCCAGTGGAGTACCTGGTAAGGCTCTGAAAACTTTTGCCAACCAACTGGCGGAAGTATTCAATGACACTTTCAACCTCTCACTGCTATGGGTGGAAGTTCCCACTTACTTCAAAAAGGCAACAATTATACCAATGCCTAAGAAGAATAATATGAGCTGCCTTAATGACTATCACACAGTAGCACTCACACCTACAGTGATGAAATGCTTTGAGAGGTTGGTCATGACTAGACTGAACTCCTACCTCAGCAAGGACCTGGACCCATTGCAGTTTGCCTATCGTCGCAATAGGTCACACGGCCTTAGACCACCTGGACAATACAAACAGGATGCTGTGCATTGACTGTAGCTCAGCATTTAACACCATCATTCCCACAATCCTGATTGAGAAGTTACAGAACCTGGCCCTCTGTACTTCCCTCTGCAATTGAATCCTCAACTTTCAAACCGGAAGACCACAGTCTGTGCGGATTTGTGATAATATCTCCTCCTCGCTGACAATCAACACTGGGGCATCTCAGGGGTATGTGCTTAGCCCACTGCCCTACTGTCTCTATACCCATGACTGTGTGGCTAGGCAAAGCTCAAATACCATCTATAAATTTGCTAACGATACAACCATTGTTGGTAGAATCTTGGGTGGCGATGAGAGGGCGTACAGGAGTGAGATATGCCAACTAGTGGAGTGATGCCAACAGCAACAACCTGGCACTCAACGTCAGTAAGACGAAAAAGCTTATTGTGGACTTCAGGAAGGGTAAGACGAAGGAACACATATGAAGTGGAGAGAGTAAGCAGTTTCAAGTTCCTGGGTGTCAAGATCTCTGAGGACCTAACCTGGTCCCAACATATCGATGCAGTTATAAAGAAGGCAAGACAGCAACTATATTTCATTTGGAGCTTGAAGAGATTTGGTATGTCAACAAAAACACTCAAGAACTTCTATAGATGTACTGTGGAGAGCATTCTGACAGGTTGCATCACTGTCTGGTATGGAGGGGCTACTGCACAGGACGGAGAGAAGCTGCAGAGGGTTGTAAATCTAGTCAGCTCCATCTTGGCTACTAGCCTACAAAGCATCCAGGACATCTTAAAGGAGCGGTATCTTAGAAAGGTAGCGTCCATTTTTAAGGACCTCCAGCACCCAGGGCATCCCCTTTTCTCACTGTTACCATCGGGTAGGAGGTACAGAAGCCTGAAGGCACACACTCAGCGATTCAGGAACAGTTTCTTCCCCTCTGCCATCCAATTTCTAAATGGACATTGAACCCATGAACACTACTTCACTTTTTTTTAATACATTGTATATTATTTCTGTTTTTGCACGATTTTCAATCTATTCAATATACATATCTTGTAATTGATTATTTATTAATATTTTCCTCCTTCTTCTATATCATGTATTGCATTGAACTGCTGCTGCTAAATTAACAAATTTCACAACACATGCCGGTGATAATAAACCTGATCCTGATACACATGTTGAGGTGCTGGTGTGCTGAGAATATACTTCAGTAATGTTCCAGAATTAAGCTAATGGAGGCTTTCAATGCTACACCTAGACAAGGCTTGGAACTGAATTGCCCGAGTTGAACCAATTAAGTGGCACTTACTTTGCAAGATACTGCCTGAGGAATGTTCTGCTTTTGTTCGGTAGATTCACGCAACGTAGATTCATGCAACTTGCTGTCCAAGTTGCATGCCATCTTGGACAATGACTTCCATCCACTCCATAATGTACTGGTTAGGCACAGGAGTACGTTCAGCCAGAGACTCATTCCACCGAGTTGCAACACTGAGCGTCATAGGAAGTCATTCCTACCTGTGGCCATCAAACTTTACAACTCCTCCCTAGGAGTGTCAGACACCCTGAGCCAGTAGGCTGGTCCTGGACTTATTTCCACTGGGCATGATCAACTTATTATTATTTAATTATTTAAGGTTTTATATTGCTATATTTCTTCACTATTCTTGGTTGGTGCGGCTGTATCGAAACCCAATTTCCCTCGGGATCAATAAAGTATGTCTGTCTGTCTGTATCCATTGTGGAGCAGCTAGGGAGAGGCTTGGTTATCTCTGGAGCACTGGTCTTGAGCATTATAACCAAACCTTTAGAAAGGCCCAAGCTCTCCTGATGCAGGGCCTTGGCCTGAGACGTCAACTGTTTATTCATTTTAATAGAAGTTGCCTGACTCGCTGAGCTCCTCCAGCATTTTGTGTGTGTGTTACTTTGCACACTTCCCTGTTTTAATAGCAGATGGAATAAACGATATTGGCTGAATTGTTATAGTCATGACCTTGAATTGATCATCTACTTTTAGCAAAAGATAGCTGTCATAATTCAGCCTTGTTATTTGTGTTTGCCTCTGCAGTCATTCACTGCTGAACTGATCTTCTGCTTGTGACTGGGTGCAGCAGTGTGTGTAGCCTAGACTGGCTTCATTAACTGTGCCAATAGCATGCTTTTTTTTGTGGTTCAGCATGCTTGTAACCCTTTCTTGTAATTTCACTAAGTTTTTAATTTTTCACTTTTCTACTCCTACTTTGTTCCTCTACATCAATCTAAGGTTAGTCGAGTGAATTGATTGACACAGTAAATGGCAGAAGGATGTTGCATATCATGAGATTATGGATTGTATAGAATACAGTCCTATTATTGATATACCACCTTGTCTAATTGACACACACTTTTAACTTGGTAAACCTTTTAAAGTTACCTATTATGGTAATTGCACACGCTGTTATCACTTTGCTGTCCAGATTTATCTGTGAAGACTGAGTTATCTTGATTTCTGCAAAATGTTTTGGAATTGTGTAAATCAGTACAAGTATGTTATTATTCCCAGTCTACCAGAAACCTAGTCTGGCAAATATATTATTCATGATTTCTGATCAGTGATGGTATTACAGAGTTATTTTTGGTAATGGAAACTAGGGACCTCTAACCAAAATATGAAGGGTGCCTTCCAATAATGATCTTGCTTTTTGAATTCTTTAAAAAAATATGCAATGAGATTGTTATAGAGCTTTTCGAGTACTCATATTTTCCTCTTGCTAATTAACAAGAGGCACTGTTTAAAAGATGAAATTTATGTCTCAGTGAAAATATGCTTTGTAAAATAGAATATAGCTTTCTCAAACATGTTTCTGAATGTCAGTACAAAGGTAACCATTTACAGTTCTTTATCATTGTCATTGTTGCGAGAATGTTGGATGATAATGACTGGGAGTAACTTTCAAATATCTGGAAAATGAGAATTCTGCCCTTTTTCCAACAAGTAAATTGGGTCACAGTGTTCCCAGAATTTGCATTTCAATTAAAAAGCAATAAAAACACATTGTATTAATACTACAATCATTCTTACACATGGGAAGATGATATCTTATGTTACGCTGTAAATGAAAAGCTCCTTCTTTCAAATAGGCCACCCATCAAGGTCAGTAAATCTCCTCTACTATTCTTTGTCAAAATTAATGGTATTTAGTATCCTTAATCTGAACTGGTCTGAGGTATGTATGTAATTGGAGACAAGTGCATAGTTTATAATAAAATCTCCATAGTTTATTGCTTGCCATGAAATATTTCAAGCTTAGGTATGCAAAAGAAAATATAACTAAGAATATTTTCCACCAGCACCTTTTCCACCAATGAAGCAAAAAAAATCAATATTAGGACTATACATTCAATTTTTGTGTTGATTAAATTATAGGAAAGAGAAGGTACACTTCTTTTCAACTTTTAAGTCTGTCTTGCCACCAAATCATTTTTTATTTATCTTCCCCATCTGGAAAAGCAAAATGCCTTCTCTGAAATTAAACAATAAAGGAAGCCAACTTTTAAACCTCAGTTATTCTTGGTATTTCTTGAGTGGAGAATGTTTCTGATGAGTTTTAATGAAAATTGTTTCCATAAATCCAGTTTTAAAATTTGCCGTTTGCTTATATTAATTATGTAAGATCTTGGGCTAGAAATTCTCCTGCAGTTGCAAATTTTTATGTGCTATTTTATTAAAGCAGAAGTGCTAAAGGCAGTCAGAGATTTTGTGCACATGATGTATAACTTTTCACATCTTTGATCCAGGTCCCCTCTACATTCGGAAGCATATAGGCCTCTTGTCATGTACTTTTACGTTTCTCACTTTGAAATACTGGGCTGACATTGTTTGCAGAGAAGACTACAGCCTATGATCTCACTTTAAGGACTCTTCATCGTGTTATTTCATGTTATCATTATTTATTGCTATTTATTTATATTTGCATTGGCACAGTTCGTTGTCTTCTGGTTGATCTTTCATTGATCCTGTTATAATTACTGTTCTCTAGATTTGCTGAGTATACCCACAAGAAAATGAATCTTAGGGTTTTATGTGGTGACACTTACGTACTCTGGTAACAAAATTTACTTAGAACTTTGTATTAGATGATTGTGAATAGCACAGGTCTCAAATACTGGAATCAAATTTAACCAAACCTACTTTGGTATTAGTGCATGACCTTACTTGAGCAGCTACCAGGAGTCTAAAATATCGCTGTCCTTGCTGTAAGTTCCTTTCTTGACTTGTCATTCCAAGTGATTTGCCTCCAATCCCACCTCTTCATGTTCCTTCTGCACCTCAGTAACCCCCCAAACTGCTGTTGCACCCAACTTGACACCCAGGACCTCATGTGGAGTCAAGCATCAGTGCCTTATGGCCTCGTCCAGTTCACTGGTATTTTCAGGGATGTAAACCAATACCCTGACTGGCTAGTTCATATATCAAGCCCACCAAAATGGTTGATTCCTAATTGTCTTCTGAAATCATATAGTGAGCCATTCAGATCAGGGGCAATTACTGATGGACAATATAATAAGGTCTAGCTGGGAAAAATAAACAAATAAAAATTAAAAAAACATGAGTCTTTATGTGCATGTACATACTTCTCCCTGGACGATGCTAGCTGTGCTGCTCAGAGACTGCTAACAAGTTGTTTAAAGAGGCCTAGTGATTTAAATTATTGGCTTCTTTCTCTGAAGAGACACCCTGTCTGCATTATCAAGAATTATTTTTGGACTATCTTTGTTTTCTATTTCTTGCATTCAAAATTAATTTTAAAAGAAGTATCATATTTACCACAGGGGCTCTTCCAGTTACGAATTACCTCACACAAATCTGACTTTACACAAATTTTCCCATATATTTTTAAAGCATTTTTCAAGCTAATAATAATAATAATGCAATGTTTCATGGTATTCATTAATGACTGGATATAGTATATAATCTATTAGTTTAAACATGGGTAGTGTGAGGATAATTATTTAAAGAAATGAAAGAATTAAAGCTAATGTATATAGAGCAACTTGATGTGGATTGTTTCAGAAAACAGTCTTTCCTGACATATTGACTTAGGAAAAGAACCTTTGTGTAACCCAGAAACTGCCTGTACATATGGAAAATACTTCTGCCTTTTTTATACTTGGTTAAATACAAGTTCTCTTCTGATAACTCCATAAACAAGTCTACCAAAATAGACAACCCCATCTACACACCCCTAAAAGCCAAAGAAACATAAGCCGACTGACGGGGTAGCCAGTCAAGACCAAGGCAAGCAAACGGGAGCAATCCTAGAGAGAAACCCCAGCAACTGTGCACTGAGGGTGTCACCTCGACTGGTGATGAAACGTCTTCAAGTTAATTGCCAAGCTCAGTGAACACCACAACATCAAATGCCTCCATCTGAGCTACCAATATTCACCACCATCCTAAACTAATACACAGTTCTATAGCACTGTAGTAGTACTGATCGTGTTCTAATATGTTTTGTATTTCATTTAAATACATAATTTATTACTCAGTTAAATGGTTGGTTGCCTTTTTTATATCTTTCTAACTAACTCCATGAGACTTTGGCTAATTTGGACAGCCACTTAATTGGGCCAAAATGTACTGTTCCTGATGTGGCCCATTAATTGGAATCCACTGTATTCCAGTTCTTCTGTCTTATTTCAATCAATGTATAATGTGAAACCTTGGATATCCACTTTCTTAATGAGATAGTGCACCATAGCTTGGAAGTCAAGATGTATAGCTCATTTGCTTTTCATTGTTGAGCATCTGAAAACAGATTTTGTTTTCAACGGAGTGCAATGTGCTTAGGACCTTTCCTGGGTCAAATCATATCATTTCAGAAATTTGAATCACTCTTGCAATCTTGTAGTAATTTCCTTGTCGGTTATATATAGGATGACATCATTCCTTATGTAGCATTCCTTTAAGAGCATTACAGGGGAATTAGTCCAAGTTATCCTGGGGGGAGGGGGAACTATCTTTTGCTTTTCCTTGGGATTACAATGTCTTCACACCACTGAACTGAATTGGGATCCCTCGAAGATTTCTAAGTGTGCTCCTGGATTGCGTTCATCTGCGGCTACACTCGCGCTTGCTGATCGGACTGCTGGGGGCTCGTTCTTGCCAGCAGCACCCCATGCTCCTTCAGCCTACAGGAGATGACACTCAGGGACTTGGGTGTGTGATGATGATTATTACCTGCTACTGTATGTTTACTGCTGATATTATTACATGTGCTATATGCCTTGTACTGTGCATGCCTGTTGGCACCTTGGCCCCAGAGGAATGCCGCTTCATTTGTCTGTATCCAGGGTATGGTTGAATGACAATTGAACTTGAACTTGTACAGAATATTGCTGCTATGATCTTGTGCCCGTCATCTAACTTGCCCCTGCCCACTTCAGCTTCACTCCTGACGCATCAGTTTGCTATGGCCAATGACAGAGTCATCCTTCCCCTCAGCAAATAGGGCCACCACCACCACTGCTTCTGAACTCAGTCTTGTTTGTATTTAGCACACGGTAAAACAAAAGTCTGGCACCTGCTGATTAATTTCCTTATGATATGAATTAGTCACTTTTTCAGTGTTTTTGAATGGCAAATACATTTGTTTTATAAATTTAAAAGTGTAAAGAAGAAATCTTTCTTACACATCATTGTTCGGTAAAATTTTTACTCATTCTTGTACTGCTACTTTTTTATTATCTTTAAATTCTTGAAGATATTACATTTTATGGTGTATAGCTGGTATTTAGACCTGAAGGTCTTACCTGTTTCTTTGCCAGCAAATGCATCTATAGCATGTCTTTTGGTATGTCTATTAATTTTAGAGTCAACAATTCAGTGTGTTTTAGATCTCATATCCCTTCACATTACATTTAAAAGTAAACCAGACGGTATTCACAAAATTTGGAGCACAATGGAATTGTAATCACCTGTGTTTAAAGGTAATGGTTTTAAAATAAGCTACAGGTTTTCCCTTTCATGAGAGTTAGCTTAATGAAAAAGCCCTTTTGCTTCAAATTGCATGACAACATTTTCAGATTACATTCCTGAAACAGAGAATTCACTTATTCCAAGTAATTGGATGCTGACTTAGGTTAATATGTACAATGTCCTAAAATGAAAATGTTCTATTGTAAGTAGAACTGTATGATACCTGAGGCAGACTCAATAGATTTGGTTGAGCTCTGAGTTAATTATATTGCAGCCTATTTTTTGAATGAATTCAAGCATGAATTCTACACAGTTAAAATTGGGATAATTATATTCAATTCTATTTGGTACCCTGCTGAATGAATTGACCTTTCAGATAAAACTACTCACTTGAACAGAAAACCTGGAAAAAGAATAGACAAAACAAGTAGAAGTAGAATAAGTACTTTTAAATATAAGATAAGAATTCAGAAAGCTGCACCATTGTGGATTATTAAGGTCTACGAACAAGAGTTCATCTCTTTTAAAATAAATTGTATTTAGATTATCTTTTCTGGGGAAAAATATTAGGTTGCCAATCTACAGATGATAAGTGAGTGCCATTGCATTTCTTGACATCTTGAGCACACAGCAATTCACATAGCAATTTCCGAATAGACTCATAAATGGTCTTGGGAAGCCTTGCTCATTTGACTAATCTTTCATCCTGCAATAGTTTTAGATTGCATTGATTGAGAAATGTTTTGACAACAGTTTAGTAATTTATGTATGTCTTTTGGAAATTGAAGCAGTGCTATTAATGTCCTAATCAGGTTAAAAGCTTTACTTGCACTATCTAACACCTTTACTGTTGTTCAGAATATGGGTAATAAAAGTTGTTTTATTTAAATCAAGTGGTGGGTTCAAATCCAATGCAAAAGCAACCAGTGTGACTTGTAATGAAAGCTTGGAAAGATTACCTAGGAAATCTACAAACATATTATTCATTGGACAACTCAGTGAGCTGTAATCTCTCTCCTGAGCTATGCTTACTTATCTGTTTATTTCAGTGCATTGTTTGATATTACAAGTCTTAAGAGGTTTTGTGCTTTTTCTGAGAAAAGGTTGATTGCTTAAGTTATTTTATATTTGTTGAAATGAATGGATTGAATTTGAATTCAAGCAATTTAATTTTGGAGATATTGCATTTTTTCCCTTGTATATTTCTATTCATTCAAAATAAAAATATAATTGTGCACAGATGAGGGTTGAGAGTTGTTTAAAATTTTGCATGCATGAGCCTCTCCTCAGTGGCTGGAATGATTTTTCTTGTCCTAAAACACCAAAAGAAAATATCATTTGAAATGTCAGAGTAGTAGACAAAACAAACTTAATACGAATGTATTACTTGTATTAAACTTGAATTTATGTAACTTGAATAGTTTAGTTCCCTATTTGTTCTTTTCATTGGAGCTTGTCAAGGGTGCAGTAAAGAAATGGAAAAACTGAAAGTCTTTTTGCAGGCTTCAGTAAGACTGACATTAAAGAAATAACAAGAAACTGAGAAAGTTAAAGCTTTCTACCAGTTTCTAGTTGATGTAATTTTGTTGAGAGCATTTTGTGTTGCAAATCACTGTCTCCTCCACTTATTTTCACACGTGCTTTTGCTTAATCATATTAGGGGTTGGGAAGGTGGGGTGTGTAAACTTTACTGGCACTCTTCAGCTATATACCCTCCACACCCCCAACATAGTCGGCTCTCCCAAATTTACTGTTTTGGAATATAATTGAGATAGTTTGTGATTATTGATGATGATTTACTTATTTTTGATGATTTACATTGATAAGTGCAACTAATTCATATTTGGTTATAGATGAAGCATATGAAGATGTGGCAGGACTTCATTAGCCTCAACTGAAGATATACAGAACTTCACATCAGGGTGATAGCAGGTGGTCTTTAGTGAACAGTCAAAAGTGTGTTGGAAAGATACTTCTTGAGCTCAAGGTAGATTAAGGTAACCATCTATAAAATTACATGTAAATATCTACATTACAGTCAAGTAATAAAAACTCTTTTAAACTGTTGATTCTACTGTTGTTTAGCACTGTTTAAAAATTAATGAACACATCTTTGGACAAAATATGTTCTGAATCTTAGAACTCCTGGTAATAACTGTAAAAACGATTGGATAAGGTAAATGGATCCATTTAACATAAAACATGGCACTCATTGCTGGATTTTGAAGATTTAAGGTTCATCTGGGTACCTCCCTAACAACTGAATATATTTGAAGTTTTGGTTATTTGTTCAGCTTTCTGATACCAGTTGAATAAACTGCTGTGACTATGTCAGCAAGCTTTTATAATGTTCAGTAGAAGAAGTGTCACACTTCACTGCACAAACTGGCTGATAGTTTTATTTCTCTATTCAGATAGTGCAGCTGGCAAAACATTTGTTCTTCACTGGACAGATTTTCCTTTTTGATCTGTGTACTGTGAAGGACTCATTCAAATTAGGTGATATGTGCAACATTACAACACATGGCCTGAATTCACAAGACTCCACTGGAGATGCACCGGACATTCATTTGAAGGTGCTGCAGGCAGATCTTTAATGAACAGTCAAAGGGTACATGGGAAGGCTGTTAAATTGTTTAATGAAGAAATTGGACAAAATTTAAGCAGCTTGATGGTGTTTATTTGTGAGAATCAGACTGAGTTCTTGAGTTTTATCTCACAGAATTTTTAACAAGATAGTTTTTAACTAGATATGGGATATTCATCTTGACTTCAGTATCTGATGTTGAACTGAAGTTCTTTTAACTATGTAGATACAGATGAAATAAATTGGTAGAGTGGCCACATACAGAGATTAATAGCCTGTATCTGATATGAAGCTGCACTTGTTATCTAAGGAAACAAATGTCAATGCCCAAAGGTCAAAGCTGCACAATTTTTCATTCCTGTTGGAAGCAATCTAAAATGCTACATAACTTGAAATATCTGCTTTTTCATTTGGCCATTATAAAACTATTGGATTTGTGAGCACTGTAAATGCTAAAATAAATTATATGATGCCTTATTATGCTTACGTCATAGATATCTAACAAGAATGGTGATATTTTAAAATTTATTATACATCTCAGTATCTTGTCAGCTTTAGTCTTTTCAGCCTCAGCAGCTTTTTTGAGCTTGAAAACTAAGTGCCTTAATCAATACAAAGCATCAACAGAACACCATGGGTGATTTTTGCTTTGAGCTATGCAATTACTTCCTGCTATTAGGTCAAACATAATACAGGGACTCAAAGGACAGACTATTGTTCACCACCAGCTTAATCTTAAAGATCAAACCATGACATTCTTATTAAAGGTTTGACAAATGATAACATGTAATGAAGTTTCTTTGTTGTTTTTTTTCTTTTTCACAAGGCATTGAGAAAAAACTTATTGATCTAATTTGGTTCTTTTTGAGATCTATGGATATTAATCATTGTGACCAATTAATGTTCTATATTTTGAAAGATGAAACACAACAGGGACTTCTAGGATTTTTAGTTTTAATTATTTATGTTTGCTACGATCTTAAATTGTTGGAAATTGGTTTCTACTTCCCTCTGGTTTGCTAAAGAAGACTATCAAAGGTAGGCAAGAGGTTATTTCTAGTTTCTAATATCTTTTTTTTTAACCCCAGTGTCCAAGCTGAATGAAGCTCTTCAATGTAGGCCAATTGCTTATATCAAGTAAATTGGCATGGTCATGAGGTGAGAAGGTTTTAGGGTTTTTATATTGCAAAATATTAACGTTGATGACAACAAAGCAAAAAGTGTTATGACAATGACTAACACTGAATTTACAATATACATTTACAGTTCACATATACATTTACATATACAGTTTACAATATACATTGATGATTTAGATGAAGGGATTAAAAGTAACATTAGCAAATTTGCTGATGACACAAAGCTGGGTGGCAGTGTGAAATGTCAGGAGGATGTTATGAGAATGCAAGGTGACTTGGACAGGTTGGGTGAGTGGGCAAATGTATGGCAGATGCAGTTTAATGTGGATAAATGTGAGGTTATCCACTTTGGTGGCAAGAACAAGAAGGCCGATTACTATCTAAATGGAGTCAAGTTAGGAAAAGGGGAAGTACAATGAGATCTAGGTGTTCTTGTACATCAGTCAATGAAAGCAAGCATGCAGGTACAGCAGGCAGTGAAGAAAGCTAATGGCATGCTGGCCTTTATAACAAGAGGAATTGAGTATAGGAGCAAAGAGGTCCTTCTGCAGCTGTACAGGGCCCTGGTGAGACCCCACCTGGAGTATTGTGTGCAGTTTTGGTCTCCAAATTTGAGGAAGGACATTCTTGCTGTTGAGGGAGTGCAGCGTAGGTTCACAAGGTTAATTCCCGGAATGGCGGGACTGTCATTATGTTAAAAGATTGGAGCGACTAGGCTTGTATACACCGGAATTTAGAAGGATGAGAGGGGATCTGATTGAAACATACAAGATTATTAAGGGATTGGACACGCTGGAGGCAGGAAGCATGTTCCCGCTGATGGGTGAGTCCAGAACTAGAGGCCACAGTTTAAGAATAAGGGGTAGGCCATTTAGAACAGAGATGCAGAAAATCTTTTTCACCCAGAGAGTGGTGGATATGTGGAATGCTCTGCCCCAGAAGGCAGTGGAGGCCAAGTCTCTGGATGCATTCAGGAGAGAGTTAGATAGTGCTCTTATAGACAGCGGGGTCAAGGGATATGGGGAGAGGGCAGGAACGGGGTACTGATTGTGTATGATCAGCCATGATCACAGTGAATGGCGGTGCTGGCTAGAAGGGCCGAATGGCCTACTCCTGCACCTACTGTCTACTGTCTGTTGTCTATTGAGTTGTGTTCGGTTGTGGTTGTCAGATCCTGGGAATGGAAACCAATGGAAGTAGATCAAAGTGAAAACCTGCGAAGCCTAGAGAGAATATTTTATTTTGAGTAAGTGGGGTGATGGCATCAGAATAAACAGTAATAGAGAAGGCATGGAGATAAAAGTCTGATTGCTAACATATAAAATTGGCAAAAGTAAGTGAACAGCAATGTAATCTCTGGATCTCCTACATTTCCCTTTAACCTTCCTTGAAACCCATTTCTGTTTCAAGTTTTCATGACTTCTAATATCTCATTTTATTCAGCATCTGTTTTATATTAAGTTAAGCCGAAGTGAAGATGCTGCTAGTATTTCTCTACATTAAAATTAATGTTCTTATTGTTGGAATGATAGACAATATCTTTTATCACTGATATACTGTGAAACGTGGGTGGTTTACACTATGGGTTCAGAGTAGGGAGAAGGATGTTGCATATGCCAAGTGATAATTTTAAAAATAAAGTTGTGATACATATGTTTATATATTATATGTGCGAGAGAAGGAGAGAGAAAATGGTATCAGAGAAGGTAGTGGATGTACTATTTGGGGGTAGATTGAGTTGGAGGTGTGGAGTAGTGGAAAGTTAAAATCACAGGTTAATGGAGATGAACTTGAAGAATTAGATTAAGTTGGGAAAATATTTAAAGTAAAATAATGTAGGGCTCAGAGTGACCACATTTCAGCTGAGTCAGTGGAGAAGAGATTTAGTGGTAGAGTGCATTTGCAGAGCAAGGGAAGTGGGAAAGAACTTCGAAATGAGAAACTGGGGAAGATCGGGGGAAAGCACATGTACGTTTTATGTCGCGGTGCAAAGCGCTTGGAGGTCTAACTTGGCAATAAAATGGCTGGCAAACTTTCCATCATCAGCGATGGCAGGACTGCCACAAGTAGATTCATGCAAGTCGATTTCACATCATCTTAAAGTGTTATCATTCCTGCCATGCCACCACAAATGTTTATGTAGGGAGTTTCCAAAAGAAGTGCTGCTGTAACAGGTCTTCATCAAAATTCAGGACAAGAAGGATTGTGGACAGGAAGTGTGCACCATATGTACCACTTTTAAATATATATGGGTATCATTGCAGGCAAGATGAGGCAAAGTTCAAAAGGTCCCTAGGCAATTAATCAGACCACCTGGGGACATTTTAAACTGTTTTTTAAATCTTTTTATTGGCAAGGGGCAGACTCTCCTGTCAGCTATTTGTTAACATTAAAATGCAGCTAGCATCTGGATGCTGGTGACAAGAGCTCCATTTTTACTGGCCCGACAATGATGCAGGCTTCGCTGATAATGGATCTGCTGGCCCCATGTGGCTCTGAGGAGAACTAGAATAACTGCAATAAATAAGGCTTTTTGCCATTTAAAGACGGAAGTAGAAAATGTTGAGAAAGTTTGCATTGTATGTGTTGACTTGTTTCTTTTCTTCACAGACACTGTTGAATTTTCAGACTATTTTGTTTTGTTTAAAACTTTTGCATTTCCAGGTTTGCTGCTTTTCATTTTCAATTTTTTTTTCATTTCATCTTCACTCCATTACTGTATTTACTCTATATTTAAAAGCTAACTCTGAAAACGTGTTGTTTGGTATGAGAAAGGTTAAATGCCCTGCCCCTAATCAGCATGGATGAAGGTAATACTAAGCTGGGAAGTTCTAGAGGTCACTCTTGTTACTGATTAAACTCTCATTCAGATGGCTTTTGAGGCAAGTTTTTGTGCTGTAAGGATTACATGAGGTAGAATGGGAGGAGGCCCATACGGGCAATGAAATTCTCCTTAAATCAGGTATGTGATTTTCTGCTGCAATTCCGCTGGTATTTTTGCTGGTGATGGGATTGTATTTGCCAGTGCAACATGTTGAAGGTATATCCCGTAAACCAGTAAGTGTGCTTCGCTGGATGGCTGTGCCTGGGCATGATACTGTGTAACGATTGCTACCCCATGGATATTCCAGGGCTGATACTGATACTAGCAATGGGCCAGGAGTAATCCACCAATTTCAAATCTGGTTCAAGATGCCTGGATTAAACTGTGTTTACACATTTATCATGCCTGAATCTACCTTTATGGCCCAAGATGTCGACTGTTTATTCCCCTCCAAAGATGTTGTCTGACCTGCTGTGTTCCTCCGGCATGTGTGTGTTGCTGAAGATTTCCAGCATCTGAGAATTTTTTTTTAATCTACCATGATGGAGGTCTTAGTGTACAGCCATCTCAAAGTAACAGAAATGAAGGGGAAGGGGGAAGTGATGGCAGATGTTCTGGCACAAGGGATTGAGGGACCTGGTATGTTAGGTGGAGCAGCGGTGGCCAGGAGATAAACTGTGGGGTCTGGGTTGGGATGCACTTTACAAAAGTGGAGGCACAAGTGTTGGATGGTGGGCTGCCATGAGGTTGTGTGGGATCTCTTTGACATCCTGGGGATGTTTGGGAACTAAGGGATTTAGGTACTCGTTCACTTAGCTACAGGTACTCATCACCTGAGTGTATGCCTACAGCATGTGGTGACCCTATAATCTCTGTCTCAGAGGCTGACATCAGAGCATCCTTCAAGAGGGTGAACCCTCACAAGGCATCAGGCCCCGACAGTATATCTGACAGACAGACAGACATACTTTATTGATCCCGAGGGAAATTGGGTTTCGTTACAGCCGCACCAACCAAGAATAGTGAAGAAATATAGCAATATAAAACCATAAATAATTAAATAATAATAAGTTAATCATGCAAAGTGGAAATAAGTCCAGGACCAGTCTATTGGCTCAGGGTGTCTGACACTCCGAGGGAGGAGTTGTAAAGTTTGATGGCCATGGGTAGGAATGACTTCCTATGATGCTCAGTGTTAGATCTCAGTGGAATGAGTCTCTGGCTGAATGTACTCCTGTGCCCAACCAGTACATTATGGAGTGGATGGGAGTCATTGTCCAAGATGGCATGCAACTTGGACAGCATCCTCTTTTCAGACACCACCGTCAGAGTCAGAGAGTGGCTGGGGTATTAAAGGACATTTTCAACTACTCACTGCTGTAGGGACAACACACTCAGAAACATGTATTTCACTATACACTTCCCTGAATGAGAGTGCTGATAACCAACAGGAACTCCAGAAATGTAGCTACGATCTACACAAAGTCATCAAGGCAGCGAAAAAATAATACAGGGGCAAGATCCAGACACAACTCTCCACCAGCAACACACGCAGCTTATGACAAGGTCTACACACCATCACAGACTTCAAAGTGGTGCTGCCAACACTGAGCCCTGAGGAGAGCTGCTGATGCGACCTGCACCTTGGTCATCTCTGAGGCTGGGGTACGCAGGTGTTTCCAACCAGTGGACAGTCGCAAGGCTACGGGACCGGACGGCATCCCAGGGCAGATACTCCGAGTGTGCACGGCACAACTGGCAGGTGGGTTTACAGACATTTTTAATCTCTCCCTCTCCCAGTGTAGAGTGCCCTCCTGCTTCAAAACGTCCACCATTGTTCCTGTACCTGAAAAGACCGAGGTAACATGTCTGAACGACTGGTGTCCTGTCACACTCACCTCAATAATAAGCAAATGCTTTGAGAGGCTGGTCAAGGATTACATCTGCAGCTTGCTACCACCCACGCTGGACCCCCTAAAATTCGCATACCGACGCAACCGATCGACATGACACAATAGTCACAGTTCTACACACCATCCTTACACACCTGAAAAAGAGGGATGCTTATGTGAGAATGCTGTTCTTGGACTACAGTTCAGCATTCAACACCGTAATTCCCTCCAGGCTCAACAAGAAGCTCAGAGACCTCAACTTTCACCCTGCCTTGTGCAGCTGGATCCTGGATTTCTATCAGATTGCCAGCAGGTGGTAAGAGTGGGCTCCCTCACCTCTTCCTCTGACCCTCAACACAGGAGCCCCTCTGGGCTGTGTCCTAAGCCCCCCTCCTTTACTGTCTGTTTACCTATGGATGTGTCGCCACCCATGGCTCCAATCTGATAATTAAATTTGCAGATGATACTACACTGATTGGCCTAATCTCAAACAATAGCGAGGCAGCCTACAGAGAAGAAGTCATCACCCTGACACAGTGATGTCAAGAAAACAACCTCTCCCTCAATGTTGCAAAAACAAAGGAGCTGGTTATGGACTACAGGAGAAATGGAGACAGGCTAACCCCTATTGACACCAATGGATCTGGGTTTGAGAGGGTGAACAGCTTTAAGTTCCGCAGTATACACATCACCGAGGACCTCACGTGGTCTGTACATACTGGCTGTGTGGTGAAAATAGCACAACCGTGCCTCTTTCACTTCAGACAACTGAAGAAGTTTGGCATGAGTCCCCAAGTCCTAAGGACTTACTACAGGGGCACAATTGAGAGCATCCTGACTGGCTGTGTCATTGCCTGGGTCAGTTCCAGGGCTCTGCAGAGAGTGGTGTGGACAGCCCAGCACACCTATGAATGTGAACTTCCCACTATTCAGGACATCTACAGTGACAGGTGCGTAAAAAGGGCCTGAAGGATCATTGGTGACCCGAGTCACTCCAACCACAAACTGTTCCAGCTTCTACCCATTCAGTTCTTCACCGTGTTCTTTGATACTTAGTGATGCTTTGGTCATTGATGTGAACAGATCTAAGCATAGGGTGCTGCTTCTAAAAATATTCACCCCCTTAGACTCTGAGCATTTGGGTCACAACTGTATCGCATGCAAATCCCCAAATGTCGTGACTAAAATAAAATCGAGCTACAAGGAAGCTGTAACTGGGAAATATAAAAGTCCCAGTTTATGCAGTGAACCTCCAGGGAGAGAGTGTGCAAGAGAGCTCAAAAGAATCTCAGGCTACGTCCACACTACTCCGGATAAATCCGTAACTGAAGCATTTTCTCTTCGTTTTTACCCTCCGTTCACACTAAAACGGCGTTTTTGTCCCCCGAAACCGGAGCTTTTCAGAAGCATTCTCCAAAGTGTGTATTTTTGAAAATGCTGCTCGGGCAGATCAGTGTGGACGGGGTATCCAAAGAAATCTGAAAACGCTGTCAGACGGCAGCGCGCCATTTCATTGTTTTCTTGAACGCAACCTAACAATTTCAGAACAGATGGCAATGAGACTGAAGCCAGAAGAGTTAGAAATGTACTCACCAAATACTTTGACCCATAATTTACTGAATAAATAAGTACACTCACTTTGCCCTGTTTTCTGTCCTTGCTCGTATGAAGGTGGTTTACCTATTTATGCAAGTACTTCTCTGACAATAGATGTGTAACAGCCTAATGTAACATTGTATGGAAATACAAGATAACACTGATACAGACATGTTTTATACATTTAACAAGGTGCTTTATTAATGCAACAGAGTTAGTCAGTTTTTCAATGTTCGTCATCAGCCGGGTCAATCTGTCCGTGAACTCCCTGTCAGTTGCCTCCATACACTTCAGTATTTGGTTTTTTTTACTTTTAAGTCCTTCTGCGTGAGAGCCAACAGCTGCCCATTGTTTAAGTTTTTCTAGTCTTAAACCGTTGTTTAAGTCGAGCTATAGTGAGATTCGACACCAAACATGTCGCTTGTTTTCGGTAGTTGTGTCCTGCGCATGCACAGGAGGAGGAGATTCACTGAAATCTCCGTTTCAATGTGGACAGAGATATTTTTTAAAATGCATAGCGTGGATGCCTGTCGTTTTTACTCGAAACCGACGTTTTCAAAATTATCCGGTCTAGTGTGGATGCAGCCTCAGTCTTCTGACATGAAGTCTTATACTTCTTCAACACAAAGATAACAATAAGTGATCAATTACACTTCCAATTACCATAATCACCTCCTTAACTTTAACATTTCGAACATTGTTGGGTAAATTTACAGAATTATATATTTACAATGACAGCATCCCACGTAGCTGATCCTCCCTGAATACTAAATACTGTCAAAGTAAGTCAAAGCCAAAATAAAATTTATTATCAGAGTACATATATGCCACCACATACAACCCTGAGTTTCTTTTTTCTCTGCGGACATGCTTAGCAAATCCATAGAACAGTAATTGTAAACAGGTTCAATGGTGTGACAGAACAGGTTGGCAATGCTAATTCTCCCGCTAACCTTGCCGTTTTGCCGGGTTAGTTACTCTTCCTTATTCTGTCTCTGGTCTCGTTCCCCGAGTAGTTCACACACTTTGTCCTCCTGTTTTGCAGTTCTTGGGAGTACACCATTTACACACCCTAACAGTAAAACGGTCACTAGCTTGGCTAATCAAAACATTCCCTTCAGTTAACATGCTCTACTGGTCTACATTGTAGCGGTAAAATTGATCCAAAATCAGAGCAAGACAATTACCACCAGCCTGGGACCTCACGGAGTTGTGTGACATGCCCACAGCACCAATGATTGCTCCAAAGAGTCGAATTCCCTATTCCGATCCTTTATTAGCAATTGTAAAACATACAGTTAGGTATTATTGAGCATTATCTCAGTGGTCAGTAAAGATATGAGCTCCGCGGTCCCAAGCTATAAACTGCCATGAAATAAGCATGACTTATTCCCTTCACTTTTACCACGCTCCCCCCCCCCCCCCCGTGTGCCATAATAAATGCACAACACAGAATACAAAGCAGGCAGAGAACAGATACATGTCTCCAACATGCCCCTTTTGTTATAGTAACTTATTCCATTCACTTTTACCATGCCCTCCCCATGTGACTAGTTACAATAATAAATGTGCAACACAGAATACAAACGAGATAGAGAACAGACACATGTCTCCAACATAGCCCTTTTGTTACAGTATTGAGGAATAGATCCATGAAGAAATAACTAATCAGAAGTTTAAGTGACAAAACAGATCTCCCTTGGCCTGTACATTAAGTGCAGGGATACACCTTTAACAATAAACTAATCGCAGCAACATTCATCTATTGCCTTTCCCTATGGATTTTTCCGTGGGACAGAATCAGAATGATTGGTTTTGTTTCCTGCAGTAATTCTCATTTTAGTTAATCTATAATTATGCTATCCAATTCTATTCACCCTCCAAATAATGATCCCAAACAGAAGGCTCCCACCTTCTGTAAAAAAGCAGCAAGCATGCTGGTTCCCAGGGTGAGCTGCCTGCTAGCATTTACACCTAATTTGATGAAGTGTTTTGAGAGATTGGTCAGGGCTAGAATTAAATCCTGCCTGGGCAAGGACCTGGATCCACTGCAGTTTGCCTACTATCACAACAGGTCTACACAGATGCAGTCTCACTGGTTCTCCACTCAACCACGGAGCACATAGACAATAGCAAAACATTCATCAAGCTGTTGTTTGTCGATTACAGCCTGGCATTCAACATCATCGTCTCTTCACTACTCTCTGCAATTGAATCCTTGTCTTCCTTATCGGGAGACCGCAGTCAGTACAGATTTGTAATAATATCTCCTTGCTGACATTCAACACAGGTGCACCTCAAGGATGCAAGCTTAGCCCACTGCTCTACTCCCTCCACATGCATGACTGTGGCTACTCATGATTCAAATGCCATCTATAAATTCACTAGAGACACTGCTGAGAGAATCTCAGATGGCGATGAGAAAGTGAGCAGGAGTGAGAAAGATCGGCTGGTTGTCACAGTAACACTCAACATCAGAAAGTAGAAGGAATTGATTGTGGACTTCAGGAAGATGCACAACAGTACTTATTGAGGGGTCAGCAGTGGAAAGGTCAAGCAGCTTCAACACCTCAGGGGTCGATTCTGAAACCTAGCACATCGATGGAACAATGAAGAAGGCATGCCAGAGACTCTACTTCATTGGGAGTTTGAGGAGATTTTATATGTGATGGAAGACTGTTGAAAACTGGTACAGATGTGCAATGGAGAGTATTCTGACTGGTTGCATCACTGCCTGGTATGGAGAATCCAATGCCCATAATTGTAAGAGGCTGCAGAAGGCTGTACTGTCAGCCAGTTCTGTTGTGGGCACAATACCCCCTGCCATTGAAGTCATCTTCAAGAGGTGCCCCAAGAAGCTTGTGTCCATCATTAAATACCATCAGCATCCAGGACATGCCCTCTTAACATTTCTACCATCAGGGAGGTTCTGGAACCCAAAGACCCCACACTCAACATTTTAAGGAAAGCTTCTGCCCTTCCTCTATCCAATTACTGAACAGTTTGTGAACCGGTGAAACCTACTTCATTACTTGTCTTCTGCACACTTTATTTATTTTTGTAACTTTTAATAATTTTTATGTCTTGCACTGTACTGCTGCCACAAAGCAATGAATTCCATGACATACGTCGGTGATTATAAACCGGATTCTGTTCTGATCGGGAGCGGTGCTGTTAAGACTTTGTTGTCTGTGGACTGTCAGAGTAGCACGTCCTTGTTGGTCTGATGTGAAAACTGTAGTTTCATTTCAAAGGTGACCTAAGGACTGCTCATTGAACATTACAAATGATACAAAATACCCTGGACATGACTGTTAGGGCATTTCATTGAAGGAAAAGAAATGATCATTCTTCTGATGCATCTTGCTACAAAAAAAAAGTTTAGTTTCCAGGCATTCGTGCAGATTCTTATTTATTGTGGTATATAGCTTTCTTGAATTTTTTTTCCAGTAGTTTTATTTTGAGGTATCATGTCAGAGTATGAAAGAAAGTGTGTGACGATCACAGATACTGCTGTAGATCTGCTCTGATTGAACGATAAACTTTTGACGCTGGATGCGTCTGATGGTCATTTCTGATTTGTTCTTTTATCTTAAAACCAGCTGGAGGTTTGGTACATTTTCCTGCAGTTGGAATCTGAATTGTGGCTAGATTGAGTAGGCTCCAGGTTATTTTTGCTGTATTTGTGATATCACCAGAGAGAAGTAAATTTATTTGACAATAAAAAACAGCAGGTCAGAAATCATATGTGGATGGTGAAGTAAAGTGAACCTGTGATCCTGTGATCTTCTGTTAGAAATTAATGGCCTGAACCTTCAACTCTGTTTTTCCCTCCACAGAGGCTGCCTGATCTGAATCTTTCTAGCAATTTTTGGTTTGTTTTAAGATTTGCAGCATACATGACAGTTAGCACAAAGCTATTACAGCTCAGGCTACGAAGTGTGGAGTTAAATTCCAGTGCCATCAGTAAGAAGCTTCTACATTTTTCCTGCAAGCTTGTGGGTTTCCTCTGGGTGTTCTGGTTTCTTCCCACTGTCCAAAGACATACCAGTTAGTAGATTAATTGGTCATTGTAAATTGTCCTGTGATTATGCTGGTGTTAAATAGGTGGGTTGTTGAGCGCTGCAGCTTGTTGGGCAAAGGTCTGTTATGCGCTGTATCTCTAAATAAATCAATAAATACGTAACGTGCTCTCAAAGGTGGCAATCATCAGGAAGATGATTTCAAGTTTCAAGCATAATGTAGAACTACAGAGCACCTCAGCCCAGCTCGCCCATGCTAAACTATTGTTCTGCCTATTGGCATCGACCCACACCTGGACCATAGCCCTCCATTCCCCTCCCATCCATGTACTTCTCCAAACTTCTCTTAGATGTTGTACTCAAACTCGCATCCAGCACTTCCACTGGCAGATCGTTCCTCATTCGCACAGACCTCTGGGAGAAGAAGTTTCCCTTCAGGTTCCCTTTAAATATTTCATCTTTCACACTTAACCTATGACCTCTAGTTCTAGTCTCATTCAGACTCGGGTGGAAAAAAACCTGTTTGCATTAACCTTACCTATACTCTTTATAATTTTGTATACCTCTATCATATCTCCCTTCATTATAAAGTCCTATTCTTGTAACTTTTTTCTTTCCATCTTACTGATATCATTCCTGTAGGTAGGTGACCTGAACTGAACAAAATACTGCAAATATTTAACTTACCAATGTTTTATACAACTACAACATAGCATCCCAACTCCTGAACTGAATACTTAGATTTATGAAAGCCAATGTGCCAAAATCTTTCATTATGTGCCTATTTACCTGTGACACCACTGTCAAAGAATTATTGATCTGTATTTCCAGAATCTTCAGTTAACGTAGAAACATAGAAAACCCACAGCACAATACAGGCCCTTCGGCCCAAAAAGTTGTGCCAAACACGTTCCTACCTTAGAAATTACTAGGTTTACCTATAGCCCTCTACAGTTGGCCCTCCTTATCTGCAAGTTCCGTATGCGCGAACTCAACCAACCGCGAATCGAGAAAACCCAGAAGTGCTCTTCCAGCACTTGTTGTTCGAACATGTACAGACTTCTTTTTCTTGTCATTATTCCCTAAACAATGCAGTATAACAACTATTTTACATAGCATTTACATTGTATTAGGTATTATAAGTAATCTAGAGATGATTTAAAGTATACGGGAGGATGTGTGTGGATTATCGTGGATCAGGATCGAAAAAAATCATAAGTTCTCTTACTAAGTAAGTCGGAACAGGTACATCCGGTATTATTTAGCGTCAGTTAGTCAAATGTTTGTCTTAGTATATAGATTATATTTCACCTTTCTATGCATATAAAATGCTTAAGAATGTATGTTTCAGTGCCGGTGGAGGATCAAAAACCCAAAACCCCAAAACCCAATAATCAAACCACTGCGTTGCTTAGTAATAATTGTAGCTTTCATTGGGGCAGGGCCTTTCTCACTTTATCCTTTAAAATTGTTCCGATCGTTGACCGACGTAGCCTAACGCTTTTCCAATGACCGATGGTGTTTCACCTCTTTCCGATTGCTTTATTATTTCCACTTTATTTTCAATCATGATCGTGATTAATTTCTTGAACAGAAGCACTGCGGATTCAGAGCTCCAACGTCGGGTCCTAATGTCCACCGCACTGAGACAGGTTAAATAAGTTCTGGGGTTCTGCTGGGTCCTAAGGTCCACCGCATTATACAGGTTAAATAAGGTCTGAGGTTCTGCTGGGTCCTAAGGTCCACCATATTAAGACAGGTTGAATAAAGGGACTTGAGCATCTGCGTTTTTTGGTATCCGCGAGGGGTCCTGGAACCAATCCCTCACGGATAAGGAGGGCCAACCGTATTTTACTAAGCTCCATGTACTTATCTAAAAGCCTCTTAAAAGACCCTATCGTATCCACCTCCACCACTGTTGCCAGCAGCCCATTCCACGCACTCACCACTCTCTGAGTAAAAAACTTACCCCTGACATATGCTCTATACCTACTCCCCAGCACTGTAAACCTATGTCCTCTTGTGGCAACCATTTCAGCCCTGGGAAAAAGCCTCTGACTTTCCACATGATCAATGCCTCTCATCATCTTGTACACCTCTATCAGGTCACCTCTCATTCTCCTTTGCTCCAAGGTGAAAAGGCTGAGTTCACTCAACCTATTCTCATAAGGCACGCTCCCCAATTCAGGCAACATCCTTGTAAATCTCCTCTGTACCCTTTCTATGGCTTCCACATCCTTCCTGTAGTGAGGCGACCAGAACTGAGCACAGTACTCCAAGTGGGGTCTGACCAGGGTCATTTATAGCTGCAAGATTACCTCTCGGCTCCTAAATTCAATTCCACGATTGATGAAGGCCAATACACCATATGCCACCTTAACCACAGAGTCAACCTGTGTAGCTGCTTTGAGTGTCCTATGGACTCGGACCCCAAGAGCCCTCTGATTCTCCACACTGCCAAGAGTCTTACCATTAATACTATATTCTGCCATCACATTTGACCTACCAAAATAAACCACCTCACACTTATCTGGGTTGAACTCCATCTGCCACTTCTCAGCCCAGTTTTGCATCCTATCGATGTCCCGCTGTAACCTCTGACAGCCCTCCACACTAACCACAACACCTCCAACCTTTGTGTCATCAGCAAACTTACTAACCCATCCCTCCACTTGTTCATCCAGGGTCATTTATAAAATTCACAAGGAGTAAGGGTCAACCACAATCCTCAGTTCCCTACTATTCACTGTGTAAGTCCTACTCTGGTTTGTCCTCCCACCAGGCAACACCTCAAGTGTCTAATTTAAATTCCATCTGCCTTTGTTCAGCCCATTTCTCCAGCTGTGCCTTTTATTCTAACAGGAAGATATGAACTCTGTACTTCAATTTTGAAGTCCTCCCACTCACCAGGGATTCATTTGCCAGAAAACAACCTATCACAATCCACAGATGCCAGATCCTTCCTAATGCCATCAAAACTGGCCTTTCTCTGACTTGGAAGCTCAACCCAAGAACCAGTGCTATCCTTCTCCATAATTATCTGAGCATAATGGAACTGTGATTATTAGACGCTGCATACACACACGAGTCATCTGATCTGTCTTGTTCCCTAAAGGAAATTCACTGTTGCACACTCTCTAGTTGGGACATTTATGTATTGATTAAGAAAACTTTCCTGAAACCTTTGGACAAATTCAATCCCATCCAGTCCTTTTACACTATGGGAGTCCCAGTCGATATGCAGAAAGCTGAAATCACCTATTATCAGAAGCTTATTTTTCTTGCAACTGTATGCTATCTCTCCACAAATTTGCTACTCTAAGTCCCGCTGACTATTGGGTGCTCTACCATCTAATCCCGTTAATGTGATTATCCCTTTCTTACTCCTAACTGTACTGGAGGCCCCAATAGACGAGCCCACTAATCTGTCCTGTGAGTACTGCCATGACATTTTCCCTGACTAGTATTACGATCCTTCCCCCCTTAAGAAACTCCCCACTTCCATCGTGTCCATAACAACCAAACACTGAGCTGCCAGTCCGGCACGAATGGCTACAACTTCATTATTCCACATGCTGATTCATGCTCTAAGTTCATTCATCTTACCTACACTACTCCTTTGTATCTAGGCTTAACATTACCTTTCCTTACAAGCACTCCACTGTCTGCCCTGGCACTCTGGTTTCCATTCCCCTGAGCTCTAGTTTAAACCACCCTCTCCACCCCTGGTGCAACTTAAGGAAACTTTCCTGCAAGGGTAGTGGTCCCCCTCCAGTTCAGGTGCAAACCATCCCATCTGTACAGGTCCTTGGAAGAGAGCCTAATGATCCAAAAATCTGAAGCTCTTCCTCCTGCACCTTCTGTTAGTCATGCATTAAACTGTATTACATGTCTTCCTATTTCTGGCCTCACTAGCACCTAGCAGGTGTAGCAATACTGTGATGACAACCCCGGAGGTCCTGTTCTTTAACTCCGAAACTCTATTTGCAGGACTTACTATGTATTGCATTGAACTGCTGCTGCTAAGTTAACAGATTCAATGTCACATGCCGGTGATAATAAACCTGATTCTGGTTCCTTCCCATCTATTTCATTGGTACTGGTATCGACCATGACCTCTGGCTATTCACCCTCCCCCTTAAGAATGTAGTGGACTTCATCCAAGATGCTCCTGATCCTGGCACCTGGGAGGCAACATACCATGCAGGAAGTTTGTTCTTGTTCACCGAATCTCCTTTCTGTTCCCCTAACCAATGGATCCCGATCACTTCTACTTGCCTCCACTCCTCCACTCCTTCTCTTTCAATCACAGGTGCTAGAGACCTGACTTTCCTCAATGCCAGAAATCTAACTTTCCTCTATGCCATGTGAATTAATAGGATTGTGGGTCTTTACATTTCAGTGATATTTGGTGGCCATTACAGAGTAAGAAGTAAGAGCGGAAGTAAACGATGGAACTTCTTGAGTCTGCTCTGCCATTCTGGAGGATCGTGGCCAATCTCATCTTTGCCTCAGATGCAAGTTTTTGCCTGATCTACAGGGAACACATTAATTGTGAGAATAAATATAACTGTGGAGTGATTGACATGTCTAGTGTCTACATTTACCAGCCTATGTCTGTCGACCTCATGCTGTAATCCAGTAGTAATATCTAGACAAAGAACAGGATGAGCTTGTTCTCCAGAGGAGAAATGATTACAGGGCATCTTCTGGTTTTTAAGTTAGACACAGCCATGGAACACAATGCTTTTGCTCAACCTGATACACAAAGATCAGAGTTGCCTGTTCTTTGCACGTTAATTTGAAAGTGATCAGATTAGCTGTATTAACTAGTGGACTAAACTAGTCCATGAATTCAAAACAATGCGAGGGTGTAAACAAAGTTGCAACCATTTACAGTAATTTTTGAAAGAAGCATTAATTCTTTTACTGCCTTTTCTGCACATAAGCTAATAACTTTCTCACAGTGTGAAAATTATTTATGAAATAGTTAAAAGCTCTGGTAAAAATTGTTCATAATAATCCAATTTCTGTTATTATTATATAAAGCAGAACGATAACATTATTAATTCCATATATTCTGGTTTTGGATTAGAGACTTTTATGCTTTATTTCTAATCTTTATTATTCTGTACCAAACACTTTGATAGTGTTATTTAAATATTTTTATTTTTTTTCTACAAACAACAAAAAAATACAGTACATCCACCAAAACCACGACCTTAACAAAATCAAATTAAATATTGAGCAGCAAAAGGGAGAATAATATAACACTTTGCTAGTGCTTGATAGTAAAACACATAATATACGGTAGCTATTAATTCTAAAAAGCGAATAAAATATGTGGGAACATGTCACTGGAATACATGTTCATGTAACATAAAGGATAAACTACAATCAGTGGCCAGTTGATTAGGTACAGTACACCTGCACACCTGCTCATTAATGCAAGTATCTAATCAGCCAATCATATGGCAGCAAGTCAATGCAGACATGGTCATGTGGTTCATTTGTTCAGACCAAACATCAGAACAGGGAAGAAATGTAATTTAATTGACCTTGTCTGTGGAATGATTGTTGGTGCTAGATGGGGTGTTTGGAGTATTTCAGAAACTGAGGATTTCCTGGGATTTTCATGCACTACAGTCTTTGGAGGCTACAGAGAATGATGTCAAAAATAAAAGAAATGTTCAGTGAGTAGCAGTTCTGTGGGCAAAAATCCCTTGTTAATGCGGGAGGTCAGAGGCGAATGGCCAGACCGGTTCAAGATGACAGAAAGGTAATTCAAATAATCTCATGTAACAACAATAATATTGAGAGGAGTATCCCTGAAAACACAACATGTCGAACTTTGAAGTAGATAGGCTACAGCAGAAGAAAATGAACGTACTCTCAGTGGCTCCTTTATTAGGTATAGGAGATACCTAATAAAGTGGCCACTTTGTGTAAGTTAGCCTAAATCCCTGGTGAAACAAGAATCTAAATTCCTCACCCTTCTCTGGTACTCTTATTTTGGTCTCCTTTCCCTCATACAACCCAACAATCATTTTCATTCCCTTTTTCTTCCACCACTACGCACACAGTTCACCAAAATGTGTCCTCCCACTCCCCATCTGGTTCTAGATCCAGCTACCATTCAGCTCTCTTAATAAAAGTTACTACTCTCACATCCTTTACTTACCAGGGTTCTGCACTAGTAACCCTTTACATTTTAGCTTATCTCCTTCCAGCTGCTGTTTCCAATGCTCATACTCTCCTCCCCCCCCCCCCCCATCTTGCCCATCTGTTTTTTTCCCTTTTCCCTCTGTTTCTCTATCTCTTTGTCGGTGTCCATCTATCATTCATCTACTGCTGACTTTCAAATCCATTCCACCCCCACTCCCCTCCCTTACCTTTCTGTCATTGTACTTCGCAGTCCATCAATCACCTCGGACTCTCTCCTTTCTATAACAGCCATGTCGCCTCATTGGGCCAGAGGGCCTGTACCATGCTGTATCTCTAAATAAATGAATACATACGTTTCTGTTTTGGGAAATCAAGAAGACTTTGCAACTGTCTGGGACTAATATTTTGTCACCCTGTACTGTATATAATCTTCTGTGTGATGATCTATTATATAAAAAGGTAGGAAAATAGGAGTAGGCCACTCAGCCTCTTAACCCTCTGCCATCATTTACTATAATAATGGTTGATCTAACCCTGGCCTCATCTCCTCTTCTGTGCCAGTTCTTCATTTCCTGCAGTTCCTTGATTTAACCTCCACAACCCTCCAGGTCATCTGTTACATGAAGATGATTTTGTCAGTTCCACAGTCCTGCTATCTATTACCAGATAGTGTGGCTTCAGTGGTGTAGCAGCTCTTCGTTTGCCCCTCTCTCAGTGTGATGCTAATAAAGATATATGAGGAACCAACATTCACAAAATTAGCTGTCCAATTTTTTATGATGCTTACAAAAATCTGGTTCCCTTGTGTTTATTGATTAAAATTTGGACAAGCATGCTGCAATTTTTGATGAAATCAGGAGATGGAATATCTGGGCTCTGAAGTCATATGGATTATATATCCATGCAGTTATTTATAATTAAAATGTCACAGCTATATTTTATTATTTGAAGCTAAATGAAAGTATTTAATTCAATTAATGGATACACAACCAAAATTAAGCTGTAAAAGAATGCCAAGAAATGTCTTGAGTAGAAATTATAGAATTTTTTAAAGACACCTCTTTGAAAATCAGTAGGAAATTAACAAATTGTTAACATTAATTGAAAATAAAATCAGCAAATCTATTTGTGTTCATGAAAACAAAACATCGGTGTGCATGACTGTATGACATTATAATCTAATAACTCTTGTAATATGAGAGAAATTTCACTCCCCAAGATTTCCCCAATTTTTTACTTGTATCATTCTTTAGCAGAGTCAATGAAGAAACCTTATTGAGAAGGAAATTTACATGAAGGCCGTGAAAGAGAGAAGCAATTAGTTTGCAATCTGTGGTCGAATTTGGAGTGTTCGAATCCTCAGACAGAAATGTGGGATCGTGAGTAAGAACAAAGGTATAGTCCAATTGGTTGAAAGCTGTTGTAGCCATCTCTTCATTTCCGTTCAGTCTTAGACCACCTCATTGTTCTAGATTGTTCCCTGTCAATAAGATTACTGAAATACTGAAAAGTTAAGGGTTTTGAAACACCAACTGGAGATAAATTTAGAAATCAAAGGAAATCTTAGCTACAATCTTATGTTATACCAAAGTGTATTTAACACTGTTTTCTGTTCTTGCAGAAATATTCCAGTATAGTAAAAATACTTTCTAGTTGTTGCCTTAATATTGCACATAGCAGAATTATTACTAATCATCTGCACAGTGGAGAATTCTGTAAGCTTGCAATCCTACAGTATGGCTAGAATATTTTCTTTGGAAACATGTTGTAGATATATACATGTTTTTGAGGAAAGTTTTGTAACCTGTCTTCTTGTTACTGTACTTATAATGTGCGTGTCCATCAGAACTGTAAAGATTCTGTCATTGCTATATATTGAATTGCACGTTGATATCATATTGACTCTACACTAAAAATATCTACAAGAATATTTGCTGACAATGGGCATGCTAAAAGTTAATGTTATAACAGAGGATCTAAATGCATTTGTTTATCACAAGCTTCCAAAGAAATCTGTAACTTGAATAAGTTACTCCCATTTTGGTCAGCTCATTTACTTACTGAATATAAGTTGCAGCTCTGCCTTTCCAGTGGACTCAGCATTGTTTGCACAGCACCCTTTAAACTGAATTGGCCTTTACATCAGTGTGAATCAATTAACATCTTGAAAATGAAGAAACCAAGGTGGATTAACAGAGAACCTTCATTTTGGCACACACTTTCAGAAACAAGCAGATATAATGCTAAAAACATAACCTGAAGAAACCACTGGCTTTCTTTGAATTATGATTGTGAATTAATATTGATCTCACTCTGCCTATAATATTTGATTGATTTAGGACAATAAATTTGGAAGAGTATTCATTTTACCCATGGTGCTCATTTTTCCTCTTAATATTATGATAATTGGAATGTCAACATGAGGAAATAAGTTCTACTATAATGATAGAAAGCATTGTACTGGCAACAGGGTAAAGAGGGTAAAATTGCATTGATACTACAGGCACTGGTCTGGGACAGAATATATCAAAGCATATGTTATGCTACTTAAAGTTGCTCCCTTTAAAAAGTGTCCTTAACTGTTTTATTATAGTACTCGTGACACTGATCTTGCATAAATATATGACAAAAGCACAACCAATGCATTACAGAATAATTATGATTCTTAACAATCGGCTCAGCAACTGTGCATTGTTTTCATATTCAATTTAATTGTGGAGGTACACATACTGCCTCCTTTGGATTGACAATGCAACAGAGTCGATTCCATTGAGGCATTTGCTAACTTACACTGCCTATGGTCCACATGGAGTGTTTCCACCCATGTGTGCATCTATATGTGAATTTCTTCAAATGTTACATTTAAATTAGCAAAGAATATGGCATTGGAGTATCTGTTGCATCCAAAAACTTAACCAGTTCTCAAAAATTTGAAGAGCTTCAAGATCCCTGCAGCAGTTGAATTATACAGCAATGACAGAGCTAAATGATGTGAAAGTGCCTCCTCCTGGATGCTTCCCATCACTGTTTGAGGGTCAGTATGATCTCTGAATTTAGTTGTCCAGAATCTTTGTTTCTGTGAATTAATGGAATTTTAGAAGAGCTGAAGTTACAGTATGAAAACATCCTAAATATTCTTTTCATAAGCAGAACGTATGTTATCACATTTTCTTTGGAGAGAAATTAACCCTTCTGAGCAACAAGGCCAATATTTGTGGTTATTCTTCACTGTAGAACCGTTTCAGCGGTTTTGATAGATAAACTAGATAGTCTGAAGAATCATGCTCAGATTTTATTTTACGATTCATAGATATTTCTGCACTTAGATGCTCTCTATTTATGTTAATGTAAAATCAAAATGGAAACCTTGCCAATGATGATACATTCAAAATATTATTTATCTTTAATTAGTTCTAATTTGACAGTATAATTTATTTGTATAATCATACAGAAATGTATGTGTGCTATATATTACAAACTATTACAATAAATACAAAAATCAAGTGACTTCATTAACTTGAAATTTATTTTGATATTGTACAAACATTTTAGAATGAACAAAGTATCTAGTTATTGTTATTTATAATATTGGTACAAAAGTTCCTGCAAACATGATTATTTAAAGCAGGTTTGGATTTAGTCTTGTCTTTTTTTTACATAATAACACTTGGAGTTTGAATAATAGTGTCCATTAATATGTTCATTGAGGGTCACTACATTCATTCATAGCCCATATCATGTGTCCTTTCAATGAGATCAGTTCCATCAGCTGTCACATTCGATTAAAAATATCCCATAGTCCCACTGACCACCTGACAGTAGAGAAACTTAAAACCGTACACCCACAATTAGCATTATAAAATGGGCAATCAACTGGAATGAATGACAGTGTAAGAGAACAGAAAATGGATGGAAATTTGAAAAGACCCTGTAGAAGTCTCCTTGGAAATTGCAGCAATAGACCAGAAAACAAATGCATAGATATTATGGGAAAGCAAACTTGTCAATAGTACATTGTTTCTGTGTAATTATAACCAGAATGTGATTTGATATAACTACACCAAATATCCGATTCTGCTACACATCTGACGGGAGTTATTTTGCAATGGTTAAAAATGGAGCATTTTAATAATCTAGTACAATAAAATCATTCACAGTACCACAAAATACCATAAAAGTACTATGTTCCCTTCCTTTGAGTAAAATCTGCCTTATTTCTCTGTCATAAATTGGTTGAAGTGATTTTCCCTTGTTAACTTTATGCTTTTTGCTTTAAAACTTGTAAGTAGCAACTGAGTTTTCAAATGTTTAAGTGATGAGCAAAGTCAATATTGAATTAAACATATTTGAGGAGTATTTTCCCTGATACTGTAGGAATTAACAAAGCTCCAACATGGCCAAGATAAGGTTTTAAGCTGCAAACATTGGTTAGGCCATCTTTAGCATAAGGTGCCATATTATAAAAGAATTTAAGCGTACGACAGAATCAGTCATCCAGAAGAAGATTAAGGCTGCGATGATCTTTTAGATTGGAACCTAATGCACAACAGAGAGGCTGAATGATATGTTGGTGGCTATTGATGCAAGCTATGCAATTAATGGTTCCGTCAACCATTAAGCTTAACCAAAATTAACAAGTCATTAGTGAAAATTGTAATCACTTAAGCTTTCTCTATTCACGTTCAGCTATGGACAAAATTGCATTTGCTGAGAACTTCTGGTAGTCAGGAGATGTTCTACAACACTTTATCAAGATTTCAGCAATAAAATCAACATTTATTCCAAAAAAGAAAATACCCAAAGAGAGTGTGTGCTGCTTTGCCACATAGAAGTCGGTGGGAGAAAGGGTCTGGGTGGTAAAGGGGATGCTGCTGGACTCTCTTTCCTGAGGGAGATGAAAGCTAGGAAGAGCAGCACCACTTAATGAAGATGAAAGGCAGGAGGTGCTTTAAACTTACAGTGTTTATTGCTAGCTCCAGAATTAGAAAATCATGATAGAACAAGAACAGAAATGCTGCAAGAACTCAACTGCAAAAAGGAAAAAAAGTCTATGTTTTGGGTCAGCGAACCTACCTCAGAACCAATCATGTTGATAGACCAACTTTAAAACTTGCAATTGTCTTAAAGGGATACAGTCAGATGCCATAAAAATAAAATGACAACCAAGGGACCCAAGGCTTTCAAAGTCATCCCGCTGGGATAGACAATCTGCATCATTCGATTAAAGACCTTTTGGGAAATAAAATTGCTAAGTCGATTTGTTATTGTCATGTGACAGAAGATGCAGAGACAAAATTTGTTTTGCATGCCACCCATACGGATCATTCATTACTACAGTACATTGAGGTTTTACAAGGGAAAATGATAACAGAGATCAGAATAAAGTGTTATCGTTACAAGAGATGAGGGTGCACACAGACAATGAGGTGCAAAAGCAGAACTTGGTAGATTGTGAAGTCAAGTGACCATCTTATTGTACCAGGGGATATTTCAGCAATTTTCTTGTTTTTCTACCTTCTATCCAATTGTAGAAGGGAGAAGAGAGAATGTCAGGGTGTTTGGGTTTAAGTGCCTTCTATCATCACAGTTTGGAGCAAGATTGCCTTTCTTCATTGACTTAGAATTTAATCTTTTACTCCTTCCCAATGAGAATTAAAGAGGTAATTTCTTAAGGAACCTTCTTATTACTGTTATTATATTATTTTAATTATCACACCAAGCGACTACTTGGACAGCTGCAGAAAATCAAGGGGGCCAGAATGAAAATCAAACCCAGCAAGTCACGAAGCATCTCCATAGTCAAGGAAATGCTGAAAGACATAAAGTTCTTCATCGGTGATGACCTGATTCCAACAGTGTCTGAACAACCTGTCAAAAGCCTGGGTCGATGGTACAATGCCAGCCTCACGGACAAAGAGCAGGTGCAGCAACTAAAGCAACACAGCGTCAACAGCCAGAATAACATTGACAAGCCCATGCTGCCCGGAAAACTGAAGATCTGGTGCTTACAGTTTGGACTCCTACCCCGGGCGATGTGGCCACTCACCATCTATGAGGTCCCACTAACAACCGTGAAGAAGCTCAAACGAACCATCATGTCATTCACAAAGAAGTGGCTCAGTGTCCCAAGGTGTATCAGTAACATCAGTCTCTGTGGTAAAGGAGTCCCTCAACTACATTTCATTGACCTTACAGAGGGATTCAAGTGTTCTAAGATACATCTATAGATGACACTCAGACACTCATGACATCAGTAACGCTGCACGGACCTTATCAACTGGGTGGAAATGGACCCCAGCTGATGCTGTGCAGCAGGCAACAGCACCCCTTAGGCATAGAGAGATTGTGGGGCAAGTCCATCAGGGCAGGGGCAGCTTTGGTCTGGCAGCAAGTGGACCCACCTGGCACAAGGCCACAATTCAGAGCAAAGGAAGATGGTTGACAAGGAAGTGCGGGGACAAGAGTCAGAAGGAGTGCAAGTGCTGTCTCCCTGGCTAAGCAGGGGCAATGGATGCAGCAGGAAAGCATTGAGAGGAGGAAACTCAGCAGGAAAGACATATGGGAGATGGAAGCAAACAGACTTAGCTTTCTCATCAGGGCTACATATGATGTGCTTGCCTCACAAAAAAAACCTCCACCAGTGGTTCAGTGAGGACCCAACTCATGCCCTGTGCCTGATTCCGCCAGCCTTCAAGCATATCCTGGCAAGCTGCAAAACCAGCCCCACACAAGGCAGATATGCGTGGCGGCAAAACCAGGTCTTGAAGAGTCTGGCAGCGGCAATTGAGACCAGGAGGATAGCAATCTACTTCTTGCCCCCTAGAATGACTACCGTAGATTCCGGATTTTAAGCCGCTACTTTTTTCCCACATTTTAAACAGCTTTGAACTTTGCGGCCTTTAATCCGGAGCGGCTAATACATGATTTTTTTCATGCCGCCTCGTAAACATTTTGCCTCATAACAGTAGACCAATAAAATTGATGAGTAGTTCACAGAGGTCCAGTGAAATTGTACGATAAATCAAGCGCACTTTCACAATTAAATTATTGTAAATCAGTCATTTGTACTCACCCTCATCAACATGGAAAACACTCGAAGCATTGTGCTGCCTTATGGCAGTTATTTAGTTTATAATATTTTCGCTTAGTAATTCATTTTCTAGTTAAAGTTAGAAGAGTTTTAACTATATTTGTTTTCTGTACTACATCGCGGGATGCTATGACGTCACACCCGGTTTCGCGGTGTCTTGTGGGAAAAATGCCGTTTGCGATAAACGGAAAGGAGGGGGTCGAGCGGCGGAGCCAAAACGCTGCTTTTAAGTTAAAGGCGATCAATAACTTTTCCTGGTAGGCTGCAGTATATATATTTTTTACCAGTCGTTAGGAGATATTGGAATGTTGTTCAGTAAAGAAGTATACGCAACGTATATTTAAAAGTAGCCGCGTTACGGGCACGGTTCGAAAAAAAGCATTTGCAATATGTATTTGTTTTTGTTACCATATGGATTTAATTAAAAGTTAAAAAATCCTCACGTGTAATATCTTTCTGTGTAAATATCTCATATTACAACGTGGGACACCTGTGGCCGAAAATCCGGTGCGGCCTAAAATCCGGTGCGGCCTTTACAATTAAAAAATTGATTTTATTTCTAAAATTAGAGCCAGCGGCTTTTAATCAGGTGCGCTCTGTAGTCCGGAATCTACGGTAACCCTCTGACGCCAGCAGCATTCATCTGGGAGTGAGGGAAAAGACCAACTCATCTCCCTCCTAAGCCAGAAACAGGACAGATGAACATGGCTCGTGACTGGAAAATGCTGGCAGATGCTAATAAACAATTCACCTTTCCATTGGAAATTGCTATCACCAACCTTAGTCCAGACTTGTTTCTCTGGTCCAGTTCATTTCAGATCGTCTACATAGTGGAACTCAGTCCCATGGGAGGATTCAGTGGCTGAAGCAAGAGGCTATGCTATGCAGATCTAGCAGCTGAACCTCAGCAACGGGGCTGGAAAACCAAAGTTTGTCCTGTGGAAGTGGGTTGTAGGGATTGTAGCCACATCCACCATCAAATTGCTGAAGGAGCTGGGGATCCATGGTCAGACTGTATGGCAAACCATCAGAGTCCCATCAGAGGTGGCAGAAAGAAACAGTCACTGGCTTCGGATTAAACGAAAAGGCCTCTCCTGGGCTCCAAGATAGCATCAAGAAAGACGGGGGACATAACGGGGTGAGGGGGGTGGTGACTCTGGGAAGCCAGAAGTCATCATCAAGTCCTCTGGAGTTGTAGTGGGATATTCAATGAAACATCGAGGGAGGAGGGTGGCCACTTGAAAACCCCTGCGTGTCAATCCTGTGTCACTCCCAACTTTAAGGCAGTCTCAAGCAAGTTCTTACGACCCTTTGGCACGAGGGATATTAACATCTTATCCTGTGTTTTTCTTTCGACTTCTTAAGAATATTATCTTAGAGTACAAAAAAAGACACCAAAAATGGTGGTCGAATGACTAATTACAAAAATTTAGCTATTCACCCGTGACCATCACTTCCATGGCTGTACTTTCAGTGTCTTCGTCTACTCTGATCGATCCTAGCTGGCCAACAAGATATATGAAGGAATGTTGTGGTTAATCTAAAGAGGGCAGTACATATGTCCTCATATGATGCCCTTGAGTGGCCCCAGGTTGTCATGGCCCCACTGCTTTTGTAGAGTGTATGGAGCAGGAATAGTGTCATCTGGATTACCTGGTAAATTCCTGTTCCACATTTCTCATCCATTGGAAGCACAATTGGTCTAGCAGCTGTTGATCCTGGGAAGCTTCTATATAAAGTTGAAAGGACTAGTGTGTAGCACACTTGGCCGCTGTTAAAGGATGATGGGAACATTGGGAGTTTGGGAATCAGGAACATTCATGGACCGATAATGATGTTGGAATGGGAAGGGTTGCTAATGGATGGTGTGCAAATTCAAGCATTACACACTCTGCTTTTTCGCTGACTACAGAATCTAGTGCCTTTCTCTAGAGTTGCTACTTCAGTATGAATGTTCTTTTGCAGCTATGCTATGCCCACTCTTCTGTTACCTGTTACATGCTGTCTTTTCCTGAAACAGCAAGTTTAGTGACTGCATATAAGATTACTGGCAGGTGTGCTCATGCACATGTGATACATCACTTGGTTTTAAGACCCGTAGGTTACGTCAGTTATGTGTGCAGTACCTAAGAGGGATGACTACTATTAATAGCAAAATCTAAGATGGCGACAAAGAAACACACAGGAGCGATATACATTGAGTAGTGTCGCCACGACAACTTTATACTCACCATTAGTAAGACTTCAGGAGGGGCAAGTCAGGGGAACGCACACAAGTCCTCGTTGGGTGGTCAGCAGTGCAAAGTGTGAGCAACTTCAAGTTCCTGGATGTCAACATCTCGGTGGATTTTCCCTGGGCCCACCATATTGATGCAGCCACAAATAAGGCATGCCAGTGCCTAGATTTCATTAGGAATTTGAGGAGATTTCAATTGTCACCAAAGACTCAAGCAAATTTCTGCAGATGTACTGTGGAGAACATTTTGAGTGGTTCCACCACCACCTAGCCTGGAGGTTCCAATGCACGGAATTGCAAGAGGCTGCAGAGGGTTGTAGACTCAGGCAGTTACACTCGGGGCATAAGCCTCCCCATCATCGAGGCGGTGCTTCAAGAAAGTGGCTTCCATCATTAAGGAGACTCTCCATCCAGCATATGCCCTCTTCTCATTACTGCAATCAGGGACAAGGTATAGGAGCATGAAAATGTACACTCAATGTTTCAGGAACAGCTTCTTCTGCCATTAGATTTCTGAAAGGCATATGACCCATGATCCCTACCTCACTATTTTTTGCACTATTTATTGATTTTTTTTATTGTAACTTACAATATAATTTTATGTCTCGAATTGTACTGTTGGCACAAAACAACAAACTTCATGACTCTGCTTCTAATTCTAAATACTAAGTCAAGTGCAAATGTTATTTAATGTTTAGAAGTGAGACAATGTGTTGAGGTTGGGATACTGGTTGTGGTGATTTAGCTATTAAGAAATGTGTTTGGGACACTGATGTCCGAGAGCTCATGAACCTTTTCTCTAAGTATTTGATTTATCCTGATTTGGTACTCCACACCTTCAGTGACTGTATATGCAAGGAAGCTAAAAACGCAAGTCAACAAAAATCGTTCCCAACTGGCACACAAGTTCCAAAAATACAGCTGGCCATTTTAGTAACTCCAGGCACGTGTCCGTTTCACATTTGCAAGATAAAAGCACTACCGAACATTAGAAATGCTTTATTACACAACGGCTAGCTAGTGACTGTTTTCACCCTTCAAAAGTACTTCAAAGGAAATTATAGAAATCACTACACATATCCACTCATTAAATTTCAGATTGTCCATGTGTTGGAAATCATTAGTTCCTCATGATCAGCCTCAATAGGTTGTAGTTGCATTTATCTTCTGAAAATCCACAACACATTGTAACAATTAGTAACATATTGCTAAAAATTCTTTTTCACTCATTGTGAAATGAATAGTGAGCTGAAGTGGATTCTGCTTGGGCTTGGCAGGTTATTAAATATGGAATTTTAACTTTAAACTTTAAGTACAAAAGACTGGTATAAATGAAGCAATGATGTAGACTTCACACATCAGGGTAATTTTGCAAAGTAACATTCTATTAAGAATCCTGTTTGTATTTTCAGTACTTAAAAACTAAAATTTGACAGGATACCGTACACTAAATTCTGGGAATGATTCATCAGCGAATGGCATTTATAATAAAATAATGCTTCAATAATGCCAATGCAATAGTTAATTCTATACAATCCTTCCTTCTCAGTCCTGAAGAAGGGCCTTGGCCTGAAAAATAAACTGTTAATTCATTTCCATAGATGCTGCCTGACCTGCTGATTTTCTCCAGCATTGTGTGCGTATTGCTTTGGATTTCCAGCATCTGCAGACTTCCTTGTTTTTATTCTATACAATGATTTTAGGATAGCAAAATTCACACGAAGGGCTATACTTTGTGGTAAGGCCAACATCAGCCATAAAATTGGATCATGCATGCATGCAAGTACTTGCGGCTTGAAGTTCCATGTTCCTTCGTAATCTGTGGGAAATAGTATCTTGCCATTTTAAGTAACCATTGAAAATGAGCAGAGTGAAATTTTCTTACCTACTTCAAAGCAAGTAATTAAAGTTAACAAAAAAAAACATTTTAATAGAATGCTGTCTTAATTATTTTGGAACAATTGGCATTGAAAATTTACTCTTACAATTGTAAAATTCCATTTTTTTGGATTTTAGTTATTTTCAGAATTTAGTTTTTTTTCTTTTTAAATTCATTTTTCTTCCCTATTTTTAAAATTTTGCTTTCTGTGCATGATTTAGCATTGAATTAAATATTGTGAGTAACTCTTCCTGGGTCAAACACTGCATTGCTCATTTAAGTGTCTTTAATTAGGTTGTTCGATGAGATCTGCACCTCACCAATGTCCCATTGCTCTTTAGAGGGAGTAGCCCTGTTTGAATGGAAGATACACTGCAATAGGCCATGCAAAGTGTGTGATCAATTGCAAGTCTAACACAAGGCTGATGCTGTTTGTTGAATGCTGCTGAATCTTGCTGATTGTATTAGATTAAGTGCAGCTAAGGAGCAGATGAAGGGAACTTGCCAAGATGTGAAAAATTTATACAAAAATACCGAGAATGTAAGTTATATAAGTATGATCAATCTTAAAAGGACTGATACAAAGATAATATAATTTGTAGAAGGATATAAGATATGAAATAAATAATTTACCTTTTTCAAACACCTGCAATTTCTATCATTTCCTTGACAGTATTGTGATTAGTATATAGGAAGCCGATATGAATGTATATATGGAAACCCTACTGATTAAATGTAGTTTATTTTTCATGCTCTTTAACTTTATATATTGCAAAGTATTGGCAGATTAAGTATTATAGCTTATCTACATAATGCATGCATCAGAAACTTCCAGGTAATCAATATCACATTAGCGCATACCCAATACTTAGTCATTGATTTTTTTTATTGTTGTTCCTTTGCTTTCTGACATTCAAAGCACAGGTAATATGAAGGTATAAACAATTAATGAAAACCAGTGTGCCATGCAAGTACTGTTGCTAAAATATTTTGGAGAAAGGATCATTTAGTCAATTGAAATGATTCAATGTTAGCCACTGTTGGTATTAGTCAGATCCACGTTTATCAGACAGGGATGGATGCCTAGTTTTAACATGGTAAAATTTTATAGGTCATTTTACTTAAGATGAGTTGTTTTTTTTCTCATTCTGTTTAATTTGAATGGTTTTGTTGGTTAACTTTATGCCCTCCATTAAGTGGCATTAGATGCTAGCTAGGCCAATATGTTGGGTGTTGGCTTTTCAACCACAGAGGGCAGCAGCTGTTTAATTTGGCTTTATCATAGATTTCTAAACATGAATCACTGAATACTTGCAGAAGTTAAGCTTCTGACTAGTCTATCCTCTACTAGCTTCTAAGCATTAAGGTTAATTACTCTGGATTTTCTCAGGCTATTAAATATTAACCAGATTAATTCTACTTCTCGGGTAATATTCTGTGTTGCTGAAGGTGAGAGAACAATAAAGTGGATAAGATTGGTTGAAATGTAGAGGAAGGTGAAATTCAAAATGTATCACATGAAATAGATTTAGGTATTAGTTCTCACCAAGTTTTAAAGTTTTTATTGACAGCATCAGAATGCAATAATATATAATACTGTTTTCTGTATAGGTTATTGCTTGGATGAAATATTTTAAGTAGAAGCACAAATTAAAATAGAGTATGCTAAAATGATCAGTTGGCTAGACCACATTTTTGGAAAGGGAAGAAGAATTAATGTGTAACATCAATAGCTTGGCATCATAACTTGCGGTTATGACACAATTGTGGAACCTTCTGTTGAGATCTCATTGAAATATTTTAGCATTCTGTCTGTCCAGAAATGGTGATTAATGTGCTAATTTTACAGCATTTTCTGATTTAATTGAGAAAAAGATCACAGGTAACATTAATTTCAGAATACTACAAAAATGTTATGGGAGTGAAAGGGAAACCATAAAAATAATTTTAACCTGAAGGATATATCAGCCTCAAAGGAAATAACTTAAAAATGTATATAAAAAGTATTTTCTGATAGTTATAAATAAAAATTCAAAAATAATCTTATTGCCTTTCACGTATTTTGAAGTTGCCTAATGCGATCAGGATTATTGAGATTCCCTGGAATGATTTATTATGTGTGCAAGCTAAACAAATGCAAGGTACTGTTGTTGGTTTTGAACCAGGTTGTTGGATTGTGGAATGATGATTAAATATGGTCAATTCATGCAACAATCAACCTGTTATCTTTGTTCCTGCAAATCAATTCAGTTGTCAGTGTTACTCCACTTGTCATTTCTCAGCAACACGCACAAAATGCTGGAAGTACTCAGCAGACCATGCAGAATCTATGGAAAAGAGTACAGATGATGTTCCGGGCTGAGAAACTTCATCAGGACTCCTGCTGAAGGGTCTTGACGCAAAACGTCAACTGTGGTCTTTTCCATAGATGCTGTCTGGCCTTTTCAGTTTCTCCAGCATTTTGTACGTGTTGCTTGGATTTCCAGCATTAGCAGATTTTCTCTTGTTTGTGATTTCTCAGCAGTGGCTACTTCAGTTAAAGCTGGCCCTCTTCTTGCTCCATTGTTCAATTTGGAACTCTTTATCCTCTTCTCTTTCACATAAATTAATTCTATTCCTTCAACAGCAGAACATTAAGATTTGTACCTCAACCAAATTCAAAACAGTCTGAAGCCTTCCCATTATTTTTTGAGATTCAAATACCGACATACTACACAATCCCCTCCCTAATTACATTAGAAATTGCCCTTTCCCTAACTTCATTAGACTTTGCCTGAAATTCATATCCCAAAATTTCCTGTCTAGTCATATCATACCTTCAGTTGATTTTATCTTCCTGGGTTATGGGTTGGCCACCAGCAGAGTGCAGTCTGAGTGGCAGCAGATACTCTTGGCCTGGTGGTATTTCACAACTAGCAAGTGTTTTTTGCTCACGTTTGCA
This sequence comes from Hemitrygon akajei, assembly GCF_048418815.1. NCBI lineage: Eukaryota > Metazoa > Chordata > Chondrichthyes > Myliobatiformes > Dasyatidae > Hemitrygon > Hemitrygon akajei. Next base: position 45,080,834 of record NC_133140.1, read on the forward strand.
GGACTTTCATGATTCTACTGTCAAACAGCCAAAGATCTGCTACCAACATGCACCCTTTGTGAAACACCGCCATCTGACAATGAAGATCTATGGCAAGAGTCAGGAAAATGGAGATGATGGCAAACATCTAGGATGAAATTTGTAGCGTCCATGCAGCATCTCAACAAAAGTCTTGAAGTTTGCAGCCTGCTAGTGTACAGCCCTTCTATCTGCTTCTGAGATTTAAATTGCTAATAGGAGACAGCTCACAGTCTTGGAAAGATATCATCAATGTCTTCTCTTAAAATTCTCAAAGTCTGGTGGCAGAATAGGTGAACCAACATCAGCATCATCTCCCAGGTTGGTATCTCCTGCATTGAGACCTTCATTGCTCTTAGTTAGCTATCTTAGACAAGGCAATGTTCTACGCCTGTTTGCCAGCAGTTCCTGAAACAGATCTTCCATTCCGCACTCTGCCATGTCAAGACATTGCTAAGTAGACAAATCAAAAGATTCAAGGATTTTCTCAAAGCTTTGTTCATTCTCATCGACTTCGAGGAATTTCTAATACATAGCCTCTCAAAGTGGAGAAGCATTCTACTTTTCACTGGGAATTTCCACTCCATGGATCAGAAAATCTCTAAGTAAATAGCAGGAGTACATCACCTCCTAAATTGTATACCCATCCAAACCCTATTCCCACACCACCTATCTTACCTGAGGCAAATTCTGTGGGTTCAGCATTGGCCTCATCATCACAGAACTGGAGGCAAAGTAAGTCATCTTCAATCCAAAGGAGCTGTCCGTGAAGAAGTCTGATGAATATCAGAGTTCAGCAATGGTTCAAGAATGGAGTAGAATTTTGGCAGATTTCTAATCCTGAACACAATTTCACGACAGATGATTTTCATGAAGACTATTGAGTGAAGATTACTTTTCATTTGACTCTTCCCTTCCTCATGCTTAGATACAGGAGTATTTTGCCAAGTATTCAAAGTTCATTCTGCAATGGAAGTTTGTAAAGTTGCTGTTGAAAGTATTGTTTTTCACCTGACTGCAAATTAGATTTGTGACAAAATATATTATTTTTCATTAGATGATCAATGGCAAGAAACCCATAATTGTTATAGCCACATCTGAATGAATGAAACATAACTGCTTTTAAATTAATTGAGTACAGTAAATTTATGTTCACAGGCATAAAGCCCATATTGAATTAGTGAGCAGACCATAATGTAGAATTAGTATGATAGCATTGCTGTGAAAAGGGGAAATATGTTGAGAGTTGTCATGCTGTCTGAGAGGAAGCCAATTCACAGGCTAACAAATACCCACATTGATTGGAATTAAATTTTCCACAGGAACAGTAGGTTGAACAGTGAAACTGATTATATATCTTTGTGTCATATTGTTGTAGCTATCTCTTTTAAAAGGGAACTGAAGGCACACTCATTAAGAATTAAAGAAAAAGGTTTAACATAAGGACTGTTCTGGATATTCAATTAATGAGATGTGGAGTGAATACGTGTGAAGGACTTTATCCGTGATGCACTGAGTTGTATCCACTATTTGGAGACTTTTCTGTTCAAGGGCTTTGGCATTTCCATATCAGTCCATGATGTTAACAATCAATATTCTCTCCAGCGCACATCTGTAGAAGTTTGTCAGAGTTTTAGATGACGCGCCAAATCTTTGCAAACTTCTAAGAATGTGGAGATGCTGCTGTGCTTTCTCTGTAATGGCACCTACTTGCTGGACCCAGGGCAGATCTTCTGAAATGGTAACACTGAGGAACTTAAAGTTGCTGACCCTCTTGGGGTGACAGGGAGGTAAGTCTCTACCAAAGGAGGTACAAGGCGCTTCATCCCGCGCTGGCCTGCAGGTAATCCTCGGGCAAGGTGTAATATCTGTTTCACCCCCCAGTCAGAGTCGCGTGAAGACATAGAAGCAGGAGGTGGATGGTTGTATGGGCAGCTGCTGCATATCACAATTTCTGGTTATGACAGGTCCTGGTTATGATAAACTCTGAAGATTATTGATCATGGCTGGGGTCACCTTCTTGTAAAGACACTGCCCAGAAGAAGCAATGATAACCACTTCTGCGGAAAAAAAATTGCCAAGGTTGATAATGGTCATGGAAAGACCATGATCACTTGTGTCATATGATATGGCACACAGCGAACGAGTGACCCTCTCCACCTCTGAACCTCCGATAAGGACTGGATTGTGGATTTCTGGTTTCCTCCTCCTGAAGTCAGTAATCTGCTCCTTGGTCTTGCTGACATTGAGTGAGGGGTTGTTGTTATGACACCATTCAGCCAGATTTTCAGTCTCCTTCTTGTATGCTGATTCTTCACTACCTTGTATTCGGCCAGTGACAGTGGTGTCATTAGCGAACTTAAATATGGCTTTGGAACTATCCTTAGTTTCAGAGTCATAAGTGTAAAGTGAGTAGAGCAGGGGGCTAAGCACACAGCCCTGTGGTGTACCTGTGCTGATGGAGATCGTGGAGAAGATGTTTTTGCCAATCCAAACGGACTGGGGCCTGCAAGTGAGGAAATCGAGGATCCAGTCGCACAAGGAGGCACTGGGACCTAGAACTTGAAGCTTATTGATTAGTTTTGAAATAATACTGAATGCTGAGCTGTAGTTGATAAAGAGCATCCTGATTTGTGTATCTTTGCGACCCAGATGTTCCAGGGTTGAGTGAAGAGCCAGTGAAATGGCATCTGCTGTTGACCTGTTGTGAATGCATTTTGGAGCAGATTCCAGTCACTTCTCAGACTGGAGTTTCTTCACCGACCTCTCAAGGCACTTCATCACAGTGGCTGTAAGTGCTATTCTATGAATGTTATGTAGGCGGTGCGGCACACGGCAGCAGCGGCCTTTCGGATCTGGTGCTACTTTAATTTCATTTTTAAATTTAATTTTAAGGCACAATTAGGGTTTAGGGCAATGGATAACAGAGCGACTATCTACCATCACCAGATACTGCTACAATACAGAGATCGCCCAAAAACAAACCTTCATGAAAATCTGCTGGTTAGATTGCGCGACCTCGGCTTGCTGAGGGAATCGGGCCTACAGTCCTCGGAGTCGCCTGATGCCGGTGGCTGGAGTTGAGGACGTTGTAAGCGGTGTGCGAGGAAGCGGAAGCAAGGCGAGCGGGCAGGAGTCTGTGCCAAGAGAAAAGCAAGCCCTAGCCGGCTGGCTCTCCCGTCCATTCTGCTCTCCAATGGACATTAAATTGGACTACATCTGTGGCAACGAAATACTCGGTGCGAGTACAGAAACAGACAGAATCCCGGATGCCGCCATTCAGCTGTTTATTTATGTAACAGATTTTCCCCCAAGCCATCAGACTACCAACCTACTGCCCTGTGCTGTGCCTATTGTCTTGTTTATTATTTATTGTAATGCCTGCACTGTTCTCTGTACTTTATGCAGTCCTGGGTAGGTCTGTAGCCTAGTGTAGTTTTTGTGTTGGTTTACGTAGTTCAGTGTAGCTTTTGTACTGTTCGTGTAGCACCATAGTCCTGAAAAACGTTGTCTCATTTTTACTGTGTACGTACCAGCAGTTATGGTCAAAATAACAATAAAAAGTGACTTGACTTGAGACAGGTTACCTCGTATTGTAAGCGGATGTCTGATGGACTTTCATAAAAGCACAAGTTACCTCCATATGGAGAATTATTATTTAGAATTGGGAGAAGAAATATGATGGACTCAATACAATTTTAAAATTAGTACTTCCTGCTCTGAGTTGTGCACTTGTGAAAGAGGCTGGCAATAAGCTTCATAGATGCAGAATCAACCATGTAATGTAGGAAAGAAATAATGTTGTTCTGAATTCTTTTTTTTTAAAAATGGATAGAAATGAGTATGATTCAGACTTGCTATTTCAAGGGTTGAGTCTGTGCTTGAATGTTTGTTGATTTTTTAAAAAAAAGCAAGTCTATGTCTTTAATTGCCCCTCTGCCTCCGGTGTTTCTTCTCCTGGGTGACTGCAACAGCATGTGGGTGTCGTCTACACCACAACCAAGGCAACGCAACTCCCCGCCACCTCTCTCATCAATGAACCGGTGAACTGGACCTGCAGTATTCAACATTACCAATGGCCAACGTGGTCTTTTGATCACAAGAAAAACGTCCAAGCCAATCACTGCACTGCATTGCACAGCGATGGATCACAACAAAGGTATGGAACAAGTCCAGATGACAACAGAACAGTACACAATATCACTATCGAGTAGCTCACTGTTGGCGTAGAACTGCAGTACTGGACGTTCTTAATACCTAGCAATGCTTTGAAATCATAAAATAAAGACATAAAGGATGAACAATTACACCTTTGGGTACTGAGAGGCTGCTGCATCCAGTTGCCCCACTAATCTTACCACGGTTGAATTGGATAGGGCGAAGGTGAAAGGAATTAATGAACATGAAATCAAGAAGGGAAGAAGCTGGATGGGTGCTGTTGAAATGGTGGGAAGAGAGCATGTTTTGCAATGGAAGAAGAAGAAAATGTCAACACTAAATGAAGGAAGATGGGAAGAGCACCTGCCAAGATACAAATGAAGAAAGAACATGAAAAGTAGCAAGGCAGCGTATGATCTGGATGAACGCTGCCAGGTTGAAAGAGTGAAAGGGTTTCACTATCTTGAACAGAGGTGAAGAGGTGCAAAAGTACCAGATATATTTGATTAGGAGGAGGGAGATGGAGTGGAAAAGAGAGCAAATTAAACAGACAATGAAAACTGGTGGTGGCCATGTGAGAGAACGGGTTAAATGCAAGAGAAGATTTGTTATTAAAGGGTGGAACATGAGTTGATTATAATAGTCCGAATTTACTAAGCTCCCCACGCTTAGCCCACCCTACCTGGAAGATCTGTGCATTTCTACAATGAATCATTCAATGGCAGAATCCTGATCAAGCAGCCTTGTCCACCCAGCTGTGGACTAAACAGGAATGCTTGGACAGTCAGTTTGGCTTCAACCCCTGACTAAATGGCTGCAAGCAAGCTTCGAAGTTTTTGAATTCATAACCATTCAAAAATGTTTTAAAAATTAAGCTTTTAATAAAATAATTTATAAGTTAGTAACAGGTAATTTATTTAAATTAAGCCTTTATAAATGTAGAAAAACACATTTATAATTACTCAACCAACACACACAAAATGCTGGTGGAACAGTTGCCAGTAACCTCTGCGTTCCCGGCAGTTGCACTAGTAAATCTGCCTGACATGATGCAGGTACAATGATACTACACGTTTCAATGGAGATCAATTGTTTGGGTGAGAGGCAAGCTTCAAGTAATGTACATTTAAGTAAATATAAAGAGCAAACACGAGGAAATCTGCAGATGCTGGAAATTCAAACAACACACACAAAATGCTGGTGGAACACAGCAGACCAGGCAGCATCTATAGGGAGAAGCACTGTTGACGTTTTGGGCCGAGACCCTTCGTCAGGACTAACTGAAAGGAAAGATAGTAAGAGATTTGAAAGTGGTGGGGGGAGGGGGAAATACGAAATGGTAGGAGAAGACCGGAGGGGGTGGTGGGATGAAGCTAAGAGCTGGAAAGGTGATTGGTGAAAGTGATACAGAGCTGGAGAAGGGAAAGGATCATGGGACAGGAGGCCTCAGGAGAAAGAAAGTGGGGGGGGGGGGAATCACCAGAGGGAGATGGAGAACAGGCAAACAACTAAATATATCAGGGATGGGGTAAGAAGGGGAGGAGGGGCATTAACGGAAGTTAGAGAAGTCAATGTTCATGCCATCAGGTTGGAGACTACCCAGCCGGTATATTAGGTGTTGTTCCTCCAACCTGAGTTTGGATTCATTTTGACAATAGAGGAGGCCACGGATAGACATATCAGAATGGGAATGGGATGTGGAATTAAAACGTGTGGCCACTGGGAGATCCTGCTTTTTCTGGCGGACTGAGCGTAGGTGTTCAGCGAAATGGTCTCCCAGTTTGCGTCAGGTCTCACCAATATATAAAAGGCCACACCGGGAGCACCGGACACAGTATACCACACCAGCCGACTCACAGGTGAAGTGTCGCCTCACCTGGAAGGACTGTCTGGGGCCCTGAATGGTGGTGAGGGAGGAAGTGTAAGGGCAGGTGTAGCACTTGTCCCACTTACAAGGATAAGTGCCAGGAGGGAGATTGGTGGGAAGGGATGGGGGGTTGAGTGGACAAAGGAGTCGCATAGGGAGCGATCCCTGCGGAAAGCAGAAAGGGGGGGAGGGAAAGATGTGCTTGGTAGTGAGATCCTGTTGGAGGTGGCGGAAGTTACGGAGAATTATACGTTGGACCTGGAGGCTGGTGGGGTGGTAGGTGAGGACAAGGGGAATCCTATCCCGAGTGGGGTGGCGGGAGGATGGGGTGAGGGCAGATGTGCGGAAAATGGGAGAGATGCGTTTGAGAGCAGAGTTGATGGTGGACGAAGGGAAGCCCCTTTGTTTAAAAAAGGAAGACATCTTCGTCCTGGAATGAAAAGCCTCATCCTGAGAGCAGATGCGATGGAGACGGAGGAATTGTGAGAAGGGGATAGCATTTTTGCAAGAGACAGGGTGGGAAGAGGAATAGTCCAGGTAGCTGTGAGAGTGTAGGCTTATAGTGGATATCAGTAGATAAGCCGTCTCTAGAGATGGAGACAGAAAGATCAAGAAAGGGGAGGGAGGTGTCAGAAATGGACCAGGTAAATTTGAGAGCAGGGTGAAAGTTGGAGGCAAAGTTAATGAAGTCAACGAGCTCAGCATGCATGCTATCCCCTTCTCACAATTCCTCCGTCTCCCCACCACTACTTTCAAATCTCTTACTATCTTTCCTTTCAGTTAGTCCTGATGAAGGGTCTCGGCCCGAAACGTCGACAGTGCTTCTCCCTATAGATGCTGCCTGGCCTGCTGTGTTCCACCAGCATTTTGTGTGTGTTGCTTGAATTTCCAGCATCTGCAGATTTCCTCATGTTTGCTCTTTATATTTACTTAAATGTACATTACTTGAAGCTTGCCTCTCACCCAAACAATTGATCTCCATTGAAACGTGTAGTATCATTGTACCTGCATCATGTCAGGCAGATTTACTAGTGTAACTGCCGGGAACGCAGAGGTTACTGGCAACCTAACTCTGGATTTGAGGGCAGTTTTGCAGCAGAGTACGACTGGAAAGTAACTGATGTAAAGGGTTTTAGGACTTCCATTTCCCAAAAATGTAAAGAATATGGAATGAGATGTTAGTACTTACATGTGCTCAGGCCAAATTTTCTCAGGAAAGTCTCAACCTTAATCTTTCTAACTGGGTTTAAAAAAAGAGGATGCATGCATCAAACTGGGCACTGTGTTGGATTTATATACCGTAGATGTCGGATTATAAGCCGCTACTTTTTTCCCACATTTTGAACAGCTTTGAACACTGCGGCCTTTACTACGGTGCGGCTAATGCATGATTTTTTTTCATGCCGCCAAAAACATTTTGCCTTGTAACAGTAGACCAATAAAATTGATGAGTAGTTCACAGAGGTCCAATGAAATTGTACGATAAATCAAGCGCACTTTCACAATTAAATTATTGTAAATCAGTCATTTGTACTCACCCTCATCAACATGGAAAACACTCGAAGAAAAGCATTGTGCTGCCTTTATGGCAGTTATTTAGTTTATAATATTTTCGCTTAGTAATTCATTTGTTAGTTAGAAGTGTTTTAACTATATTTGTTTTCTGTACTACATCCCGGGATGCTATGACGTCACACCCGGTTTCGCCGCGTCTTGTGGGAAAATGCCGGTTTGCGATAAACGGGAAGGTGGGGGCGAGCGGCATTAGATCTGAGCGAACGCTGCTTTTAAGTTAAAGGCGATCAATAACTTTTCCTGGTAGGCTGCAGTATATATATTTTTTACCAGTCGTTAGGAGATTTTGGAATGTTGTTCAGTAAAAAAGTATACGCAACGTAATTTGTGTGTTACCGATACGTATGTATATTTAAAAGTAGCCGCGTTACAGGCACGGTTCGAAAAAAAGCATTTGCAATATGTATTTGTTTATGTTACCATATGGATTTAATTAAAAGTTAAAAAATCCTCACGTGTAATATCTTTCTGTGTAAATATCTCATATTACAACGTGGGACACCTGCGGCCGAAAATCCGGTGCGGCCTAAAATCCGGTGCGGCTTGTACAAGTACAAAATTGATTTTCTTTCTAAAATTAGAGCCAGCGGCTTTTAATCAGGTGCGCTCTGTAGTGCGAAATCTACGGTAGTTGCTTGTCAGAGTATCCATTGAGGAAGTGACAGTTTATTTGTCCTACTGGAATCAAAATGCAGCTTTGGTCTCTTTTTTGCAACAGTTGTAAAATTTCATGTGTTTAAGATTACCCAGAACACTTTATTAATCTGAACATTAATTAAAGCCTACTATTTTTTTTGAAAAAATTCGACACCAGCTATATGCTTTCTACAGAGCAGGGGCTCTCAACAATTTTTTTAATGCCATGGACCTCTACCAAGGGACTGTGGACCCCAGGTTAGAAACCCCTGCCATAGAATGTTCCCGATGTTAGAGTATTTTGTGTAAGGGAAATTCACCCCTTGGAAATCACAGATCGCTATCAACAACGTAAAAAAAAAATCTTGCTCTTACAGAATTTATGTGAGGGTGGGGGGGGGAAAGGAAATAACTAAATAAGTTCTGAATGTGAAAGAAACAACAAAATTTGTCAATTTTTGTCAAGGGTTCATGTTTTTGAAAATCGGGATATAAATGGTTTTCTAGAATGATAGCCCCTCCATACCGCAGGGAAGGTGCTGCATTTATATTTATATTCAAGATGTTTTTTTCTCATCAGTATCAATAAAGAAATATGGAACACAAATGCAATTATGAATGAATATGGAATATTCATCTCCTTGAACATGATCTGCCATTCAAGGAATCAAAGCTGACCTGTGACTATGTATGTGCCCATTCCCTTTCTCCCATAATTGCCAGATCTGAAAGACATTTGTAAACGCCTGTCCCTCTTTGCGTAGAGAACCTTTCCAAACTTATGACCTGATGGACCCAATCTTAATTTTTCCTATCAGTCCGCTCTGCCACTCAATCATGGGCTGATCCACTTCATCCAGTCATCCCCACTCCCCTGCTTTCATCCCATATCCTTTAACGCCTTGGCTAATCGAGAACCTATCTATCTCTGCCTTAAATACATGCAATGACTTGGCCTCCACAGCTGCTCGTGGCAACAAATTCCACAGATTTACCACCCTCTGACTAAAGTAATTTCTCCACATCTCAGTTCTAAAAGTACATCCTTCAATCCTGAATTCATGCCCTCTTGTCCTAGAATCCCCTACCATGGGAAATAACTTTGCCATATCTAATCTGTTCAGGCCTTTAAACATTTGGAATGTTTCTATGAGATCCCCCCGCCCCCCATTCTCCTGAACTCCAGGGAATACAGCCCAAGAGCTACCAAAAGTTCCTCATACAGTAACCCTTTCATTCCTGGAATCATTCTCATGAATATCTCTGAACCCTCTCCGATGTCAGTATATTCTTTCTAAAATAATGAGCCCAAAACTACACACAATAATTCAAGTGTGGTCGCACAAGTGCCTTATCGAGCATCAAATCACATTCCGGGTCTCATATTCTATACCTCTAGAAATGAATGCCAACATTGCATTCGCCTTCTTCACCATCGACTCAGCCTGGAGGTTAACCTTTAGGGTACCTTGCACAAGGACTCCCAAGTCTCTTTGCATCTCTACATTTTGAATTCTCTCCCATCTAAATACTGGTTTGCCCGTTTATTTCTTCCACCAAAATGCATGACCATACACTTTCCAACATTGCATTTCATTTTCCACTTCTTTGCCCATTCCCCTAAACTATCTAAGTCTCTCTACAGGCTCTTGACCCCTTCATTCTCGGAATCATCGTCGTAACCCTCCTGTGAACTCTTTCCAATCACAACACATCCTTTGAGATATGGGGCCCAAAACAGTTGACAATATGCTAAGTACGGCCTGACTAGTGTCTTATAAAGGCTCAGCATTATCTCCTTGATTTATATTGTATTCCCCTTGAAATAAATGCCAACATTGCATTTGCCTTCTTTACTAAAGACTCAACCTGTAAATTAACGTTCTGGGAGTCTTGCATGAGGACTCCTAAGTCCCTCTGCACCTCTGAGCCTTCTCCCCATTTAGACAATAGTCTGCACTACTGTTCCTTTTAACAAAATGCATTGTCATACATTTCCCTACACTGTATTCCATCTGCCAATTTTTTGCCCATTCTTCCAATTTGTCTAAGCCCTGCTGCAATCACATTGCTTCCTCAGCACTACCTACCCCTCCACCTATTTTTGTATCATGCACAAACTTTGCTACAAAGCCATCAATTTCATTATCTAAATCAATGACAAACCAGTGGTCCGAATACTGACCCCCTGAGAAACACCACTACCAGAAAAGGCCCCACTCATGCCTCCTACCTGTTAGCCATTCCTCTATCCATGCTAGTATCTTTCCTGTAATGCCATAGGATTTGATCTTGTTAAGCAGCCTCGTCTGTGGCACCTTATCAAATGCCTTCTGGAAATCCAAGTAAACGACATCCACTGCTTCTCCTTTGTCCACCCTGCTTGTTACTTCCTTGGAGAACTCTAACAGATTTGTCAGGCAAGATTTCCCTTTACAGAAACCATCCTGACTTTGACTTATTTTATCATTAGTCTCCAAGTACCTCGAAACCTCATCCTTAATAATAGACTCCAACACTCTCCCAACCACTGAGGTTAGGCTATCAGGCCTATAATTTCCTTTCTTTTGCCTACCCCCCTTCTTAAAGAGTGGAGTGATAGTTGCAATCTTCCAGTCCTCCAGGACCATGCCAGAATCAAGTGATTCTTGAAAGATCATGACCAATGCATCCATTATCTCTTCAACAACCTCTTTCAGGACTCTGGGATGTAGTCCATATGGCCCAGGTGACTTATCCACCTTAAGATCTTTGAGTTTGCCTAGCACATGTTTCGTTTGTAATATCAATCACTCCTACTCCCTGACACTCATGGACATCTGGCACAGTGCTAGTGTCTTCCACAGTGAAGACAGATGCAAAATACCCATTAAGTTCATAAGACCATAAGATATAGGAGCAGCAGTAGGACATTTGGCCCATCGAGTCTGCTCTGTCATTCAATCAAGGGCTGATCCAATTCTTCCAGTCATCCCCACTGCCTGCCTTCATCCCATACCCTTTGATGCCCTGGCTAATCAAGAACTTATCTATCTCTGCCTTTAATACACCCAATCACTTGGCCTTCACAGCTGCTCATGGCAACAAATTCCACAGATTTACCACCCTCTGACTAAAGTAATTTTTCCACATCTCAGTTCTAAATGGATGTCCTTCAATCCTGAAGTTGTGCCCTCTTGTCCTAGAATCCCCTACCTTGGGAAATAACTTTGCCATATCTAATCTGTTCAGGCCTTTTAACATTTGGAATGTTTCTACAAGATCCCCCCTTATTCTCCTGAACTCCAGAGAATACAGCCCAAGAGCTGCCAGATGTTCCTCACACGGTAACCCTTTCATTCCTGGAATCATTTTTGTGAATCTTCTCTGAACCCTCTCCATTGTTAGTATGTCCTTTCTAAAATAAGGAGCCCAAAACTGCACACAATACTCCAAGTGTGGTCTCACGAGTGCTTTATTGAGCCTCAACATCACTTCCCAGCTCTTATATTCTATACCTCTAGAAATGAATGCCAACATTGCATTCACCTTCTTCACAACTGACTCAACCTGGAGGTTAACCTTTAGGGTATCTTGCACAAGGACTCCCAAATCCCTTTGCATTTCTGCATTTTGAATTCTGTCCCCATCTAAATAATAGTCTGCCCGTTTATTTCTTCCACCGAAGTGCATGACCATACACTTTCCAACATTGTATTTTATTTGCCACTTCTTTGCCCATTCTCCTAATCTATCTAAGTCTCTGTTTCCTCAACACTACCCGCTCCTCCACCTTTCTTTGTATAATTGGCAAAGTTAGCCACAAATCCATTAATACCATAGTCCAAATCATTGACATACATTGTAAAAAGCAGTGGTCCCAACACTGACCCTGTGGAACTCTGCTGGTAACCGGCAGTCAGCCAGAATAGGATCCCTTTTTTTGCACTCTCTGTTTTCTGCTGACGAGCCAATGCTCCACCCATGCTGGTAACTTCCCTGTAATTCCATGGACTCTTATCTTGCTAAGCAGCTTCATGTGCAGCACCTTGTCAAAGGCCTTCTGAAAATCCAAGTACACCACATCTACTGCATCTCCTTTGTCTATCCTACTTGGAATTTCCTCAAAGAATTGCAGTCGGTTTGTCAGGCAGGATTTTCCTTTCAGGAAACAATGCTGTCTTTAGCCTATCTTGTCATGTGCCTCCAGCTACTCCATAACAATCGATTCCAACAACTTCCCAACCACTGATGTCAGGCTAACAGGTTGATAGTTTCCTTTTCTGCTGCGTCCCACCCTTCTTAAATAGCAGAGTAACATTTGCAATTTTCCAATCATCCGGTACAATGCCAGAATCTATCAATTCTTGAAAGATCATCGTAATGCCTCTGTAATCTCTCCAGCTAATTCCTTCAGAACCCAAGGGTGTATTCCATCAGGTCCAGGAGATTTATCCCTCAGACTATTAAGTTTCCTGAGCATCTCTTCGGCTGTAATTTTCACTGCGTAAACTTCACTTCCCTGACAATCTTGAATGTCTGGTATACTGCAGACATCTTCCACTGTGCAGACTGATACAAAATACGCATTTAGTTCCTCTGCCATCTCTGCATCTCATTACAATATCTCCAGCGTCATTTTGTATTGGTCCTATATCTACCCTCGACTCTCTTTTACCCTTTATATACTTAAAAAAGCTTTTAGTATCACCAGCTTCCTTTCATAATTCATCTTTTCCTTCCTAATAAACTTTTTAGTTTCTATCTGCAAGTTTTTAAAGGCTTCCCAATCCCCTATCTTCCCACTAACCTTGGCTTCCTTGTATGTCCTCTCTTTTGCTTTTACTTTGGCTCTGACTTAACTTGTCAGTCACTGTAGTATCTTTCTTCCCTTTGAAAAAGTTTTCTTATTTGGAATATATCTGTCTTGCATTCCCTCATTATTACAGCAATTCCAGACATTGCTGCTCTGTTGCCCTTCCTGCAAATGTTCCTTTCCAGTCAACTTTGGCCAGTTCCCCTCTCATGCCATTGTAATTTCCTTTATTCCACTGAAATACTAACACATTGGATTTTATTTTTCCTTCCCAAATTTCAATGTGAACTGGATAATATTGTGATCACTATTCCCTAAGGGTTCCTTAACCTTAAGCTCTCTAATCACCTCCGGATCTTTGCACAACACCCAATCCAGCACAGCTAATCCCCTAGTGGGCTCAACAACAAGCTGTTTTAAAAAGGCATCCCTTAGACATTTTACAAACTCTCTCTCTTGAGGTCCAGTACTGAGCTGATTTTTCCAATCCACTTTCATGTTAAAATCCCTAAAGATTATCAACGAAATGGCAGATATTTAAGTTCACCTGCCATTTTTATCCCTTAGCTGCCTCACTAGCATCATTTTCCAGTGATCCAATATCAACTCTCACCTCCCATTTACTCTTTATATAAGTGAAAAAACATTTGGTATCCTGCTTTATATTATTGGCTAGTCTGACATCATAGTTCATCATTTCCCTTCTTATAGCTTTTTTTTTAGTTCCCTTTTATTGGATATTAAAAGCTTCCCAATCATCCAACTTCCCACTCACTTTTACTATCTTATATGCCTTTTCCTTGGCTTTTATGAAATCATTAACTTCCTTTCTCAGCCACAGTTGCCTAGCCCTGCCATTTGAGAACTTCTTCCTCTGTGGTACATATCTACCCTGCACCTTGTGAACTATTCCCAGAAACATCAGCCACATCTGCTCTGCCAGCATCTTCCTCCTACGCATGCAATTGTAATTTCTGTATTTTCTTCTTAAAATCTAACCCTTAAGGTCTGGGTATTATTTTGGTAAACCTAGGCTGCACTCTTACCAATGTGAGTGTGGTGTTCATAGAAATCCTGATGAGTCTCCATGCCAACAGTTTACAAAATCTCAGTGATCACTTGGACTTCTTTTATCACATTAACTCTTTTAGTTTTTCTGTATTATTTAAGAGAAACATCAGCTTTGGTGAATCGTTGGTCAGCCTTGGTTAGATTTCTATAGTGATCTAATCAGGATTTGGTGTGCTTTATAAGTTCTCAATGTGGATCTAAAAGACAAGAAATGTCGACAATCTTTTATGCAGTTTTCATTCATAGTTTATGAATTCCGAATGAACATATAATATTGATTTTCTTACTTTAGCGAAGCCAAGGGATGCTGCACTGTTACCTCAAGGCAATATCTTAAGACAGTTGAAATGAGCAGTCACAATTTGGACACATAGATAGAAAGATAGATACTTTGTTGATCACAAAAGGAATTACAGTGTCACAGCAGCATTACAAGTGCACAGATGTACAAATATACAAATATTAGAAGAGAAGTAAGAAAGAATAAAAAATAAGTGACTTCAAGCAGTCTAACAGGAAGGGAGGGGTTATCGGTTGTCATTTTTGAGCCTAATGGCTGAGGGCAAGAATGACCTCATATAGCGCTCTTTGGAGCAGCACAGTTGTCTCAGTCTATATTAAAAGTGCTCCATTGTTCAGCCAAGGTGACATGCAAGTAAAATCGTCCAGAATTGCCAGAATTTTCTGTAGTGACCTTTGTTCTACCACAGCCTCCAGTGTATCCTGTAACAGAGCCAGCCTTTCTAATCAATTTATTGAGCCTGTTGGTATCACATGTATTGATGCCACTGCCCCAGCACACCACTGCATAGAAGATTGTATTGGCAACACACACAAACTGGTAGAACATGTGAAGACGAGATCTACATACTCCAAAGGACCTCACTCCCCTCAGAAAGCAGAGGCGACTCTGGCCCTTCTTGTACACAGCCTCTGTGTTGGTGCTCCACTCAAGTCTGTCATCCAGGTGCACCCCCAGGTACCTGTAGGTCCTCACCACATCCACATCCTCACCACCAATAGTAACAGGGAGCAGTACAGGCTTAGTCTTCCTGAAGTCCATCACCATTTCATTTGTCTTAGGTAAGACACATCTTTGGATATTTGTATTCGATTTAGCAGACCATTTGGTGGTACTTATTATTAATTATTAAAAAAACTAAAGAAAAAAAATCCTGGAATATTCTGCCAGCTTTGAACAACTTCTGCTCTCCACCAACATGCATATTAATACATATTTAATTGTAATTGACCTTCCCTCCCAGCATCTACTTCTTGAAAAGTCAGGCCAAACCTCCATGGCGACTTCATGAGCACTGGCAGAAACTGATGGGCCATTGTGAGGGTGAGAAAGAGATGGAGGAAGAACAGGGTTAGGGTTAGGGCTCACAAGTACAAACAAAATGCTGGAGAAACTCAAGAGCAGAGAAAACATTTGCAGCTGGCTCTGCCTGCAGTCAAAAATATTAAATGCTTTGTATATTTCTGGATGCTTCTGAATACAAATCATTAAAATATAAAAAAAAACAACTATGGAAATGATTAAAAATGAAGCATATCGAGGAAGTTTAAAGTTGTCTTCTTACCAGTTAAATCGGATGTCATTTGCATTAGTGTGATCTGGATAGCAGCAAAGAGTTGCTTTGTATATTACCAACAATGGTAGCTTAGGTAATTTACAACTTTCCAATGTCATTGATACTTCAGAGCATTTAAAACATTTAGATAATAAATTTAAAATGCTAACATTTTTCAACGAAGTATAAACCAAAACCATCTAAAGTTGCTTGGAGATAATTAAAACAAATATTTTTAAAAATCTAATGTACCTACTTTGTTATCCACCACTATATATAAATCGCACAAGCTATAATGAGTCAGAAAAATGCTGCAGAATGTCAGCAAAATGAAAGGAGATCCACCTGTGGACCCTTTGTGAACTCAAGCAGCACCCTGAATTGATGCATTAATCATTTCAATGTGTCAGTATGTCCAAGACTTCCACATTTGATAATGCACGTCTTAAGATCTTGGGCATGTTGCCATTTCATTGGCTAATTGTTGGCGTTTGCATTCTGAATGGTGGCACAATAGTGTAGTGGTTAACACAATGCTTTGCTGTACAGGCGACCCGGGCTCAAATCTTGCCACTGCCTGTATAATAAGTTTGTAAGTTCTCCCCGTGACCGTCTGGGTTTCCTCCGGGTGCTCCGGTTTTTTCCACATTCAGAAGATGTATTGGTTGGTAGGTTAATTGTCCATCATAAATTGTCCCGTGGTTAGGCTAGGAATACGCCGGTTGGTGATGTAGTGGCATCAGCACCGGACTTCAGAGTGAAGGTGCATGAGTTTGAATCCAGCCGGCTCCCTTGCACGCTTTTCATCCGTGCTGGGTTGAGCGTCGAGCTAGCAACTCGGCCTTGTGAAAACAAGAAAACCTGCTAAAAAACACCGTCACGACGGTGTCCTGATGACTCTACTCAGAGTTAAGGGCTTTCTTCTTCTTCTTAGGCCAGGATTAAATCAGGGCATTGCTGGGCGGGGTGGCTTGTGGGGCTGGAAGGCTGTATCTCAATAAAGTACTGGCATTATTCAGCGTGTTCTGGCACAGAAACCTCTCGGTTGCAATCATACCAATCCAGAGGCCATCCATGATTGAATTCACAGAAGCTGCTGAGGCAATTTTCTTCTGAAAGTGTCTACATATACAAATCTAAACCATGGCCCAGGGAATAGAGAAACATAAACTATGAGTGTGTTGCAGCAAGCACATAAATTTAATATTACTCTGCTTATTTTGAGCACGGGAAGCTCTGTTTTAGAAAAGGTAAGATACTTGCTCTTTGTTGTGGCCGATCCATAGTCGGAACCCAGGGGACTAAAGTGGTCCAGCCACCTACAAACAAAACACTGAGTTTGATGACCTTCAACAATTTGTTTTCTTATTTGTTATTTTAAAATTAAATCTGCTTTCACTAGCTTTGTCTCCTGTCATTGGGTGGAACAAAGTTGACCCCATTCAAAGCTGTTTCCTGTACTGATACTCAGTGCACAATGTAGATCCCTCATGATTGTTGGCACCCAAGTCAGGGATTGAATCCCAGTGCGAAGACGATCATGTCTATAAGTTGATTCTGGCACTCCCTTTACTTCACTCTGCAAAACGTGAGATCAACCAGAACAAAAATTCCATTAGAAATTCTTTCCTCCTTAAAAAGCTAATGAAAAATTGTCTGTGACTGAACAGTAATTACAAAGTTATTAAGTTTACATCTGAGACTGGTTTTGCATTTTGAGAGTGAAATCTAATATAGATGTTCTGCGGCTAACCAATGCGTAGACTGAGATAAAACAGGCTGCAGGTAATAACCACAGTTTGTGGAGTCATCACATTTTTCTGCCTGGCTATACAAAATTTCACAACTACATTATCCTTTGACTGGAAAGTTTGTACGACACTAATGAAGCTTCATAAAGCTATTTATACAATGCTAATGGTTAATAAACAAAACGAGCATCTGAAGAGAAAGCAACACACACAAAACGCTGGTGGAATGCAGCAGGCCAGGCAGCATCTATAGGGAGAAGCACTGTCGACGTTTCGGGCCAAGACCCTTCGTCAAGAGAAAGATGTCTTTGGAGGCTTTGGAGTTTCGTTCTCATTAGAAATAAATGTAGCTTGGGTTTCCACATTTATTGCTCTTTGAATTTTTAAAAATTTGTGGATGAGGAGGAAGTTCACATTGCTACATTTTAGCTGATTAAACCAAAATGGCAATATTTTCATTTAAACAATCAACAAATTAATACTCATTTAAAATCATTTTAGACAAAAAATGAATCAATCTGAATAATAAACTGAGCATAATGCTCTCAATTTGAAATGGTGTTCCAAAGATATGTTTATTTCCCAAGTTAAAACGTCACAAATATTACTTTGGACTGCTGATTAAGTTTTCTAATTGCAAGTCAGCATCTTCTTTGAATTTTTAAAATACTGATCATTGTGCTTTTGTTGTACTAACAAAGGAAATATTCAGTGATGGAAGAATAGAATTTGCCAGGTCTGTGTTGGAACCAAACAGATCACATACCCAGCTGTGCTAATCTTCTTTAGTTTTCATGCTCTAGTAGATAAACACAGAAAACATGAATGTCAGGATCCATGTTTTACCAGAATTTTATTCAGTGGATTTTTTAAAGCTTTTACTGGATGTGTCATTTATCAATGAGTGAAATAGGGTTGAAGAAAATGAACTGCTACCTATTGCCACCAGTTTGATTTTGTTTTTAAATTGGCCATAGGGAAAATGCAGAGGTGTGGGACTAATTCAAAGAGTCAGTACAGGCATGAAGGGCTGAAGGAGCTGTATGATTCTGTGCATTGTGATAGTTCCTCCAATGCACAGATTTGAGTTCATGTGGAAGAAAAAATTATTGAACTGAATACATTAGCTAAGGTATAAAAGGCTTCTGACAACTCCCGTTAGGAGAAGCTATTCAGCTCTTGCTGCCTCATACAAGAACCAAGCTTGCTCTGCCTCGATCATTGATTGTACGGTTTTCAGGTGACACTTGCATGAGTAAGTACATATCCAGAAGCTATGCTCTAAATTATTGTGGGTTTCTTCACATAAGGGAACAACAGGGGCAGGCCTTGAACTAAATATCCAAACAGGTTTTTTATCAACTAACAGTGCCCTCCAACAGTCCAATTCCATGATGAGATTCCCCATATTTGATGAGTTCCATGCTGATTATATTCATCACAGCCTCCCATGTGTCAGTGCAAGCCATCTAATGAAAAGCACGATCAAAGGCCAATATCTCAAACCTACATCATGCCTGTGGTCTATTGAACAAGCATGATGCCTGCCTGCTTGTACACTTTGAAGACACCACAAAGGACCAAAGAAAATTTCAACCCTAAATCATCCCAATAAAGCCCTCCTGCCAATCTATTTGGCAGAATGAGGAAATCAATGTCAGCATCTTTACCCATGGCTTGTATCCAATTTCAAGAATCTAATCACGTGTCACTGGGAAACCACATCATCCACCTGCCTGACAACAGTATCGCAAAAGAATACCCTGCAGTGAGGCTCTGTGTTAGGGAGTATTCTGGAGTTATGTGGATATAGCAGACATTATATCAAATAAGAACCATGGTTTAGTTCTTATAGTAAATGTAAATAAGTCCAGGAAGTTTGCAATTAGCCTTCAGTTTTTTTTTGTAAATTACAAGCAGTAAATTGAAGTTAAAAACACAGGCGGTTTCACAGAGTAAGAGATTGCATATGTAACAGCCAAATGTTAAAACAATGGGTTTGTGTTAATTGGCTTGCATCAAACCAGGCAACATGGCTAAATTATTTGCACCATTGTGACTGAATTCAAGATGATAGATCATGTTAGAACAACTTTTGGGTTTAAAACATTTACCTTTAGCAAGTGACTTTAGCTACCAGTCTTCATATATGAATATGTATTCTGGATTTAATTTGGAGACCCTCTCTGAACAATGGGTTCCTAAAAGCTGTGAATCTCGGACCAGACAATGCTGATTAAAATTCATTTGGATGTCTGTGGTGTGTGTGTGTGTGTGCGAACTCGGATGTGTGAAGTTTCTGTGTAGTTTCACAGGAAGCATTGTCCATACTTTATAAATATGGAATCGTCTTTTGATGTTTTGCACATAAAAGTGCCCCATGTTGGGCCAGTGAGATCTTTTAGCTGAAAGCGTCTCCGTATCACACCTGCTGTAGCTTATTTTGTTGAATAAAGAAGCCGCTGTGCATCTACCAGTAATTTTCAGTAACTTTCTCCGGTGGCTTCATTCATGCAACAATATTTGTTTCAGGGGTGGGATGACCTTCATGACCCATCATGTGGCCAATGATCTTAGCAGACTAAGCAGGTGAGTATTTTTTAAAAATATTAGCACTCACACTGGGTCAGTGGTACACAGGAACACGAGGTATCAGGAGCACGGAGAGCTGAGCTGTTACATAAAAAGGTGGAGTGAGTACGTGCCCGTGTGTTTATGTAAGCGAGGAAACGTTGCATGTTGATTTGGTGACACTGAGCCACCAATTGAGAAGGGTGGGTACCAAGGTTCAAGACGCCTCAGTGGTATAGGGGTGTGTTTATAGAAACTTAGAAACATAGAGAAAAAAACTACTGCACAATACAAGTCCTTCAGCCCTCAAAGCTGTGCCAAACATGTCCTTACCTTAGAAATTACCTAGGCTTACCTATAGCCCTCTATTTTTCTAAGCTCCATGTAGCTATCTAGGAGTCTCTTAAAAGACCCTATCATTTCTGCCTCTACTACCGCCATCGGCAGCCCATTCCACACACTCACCACTCTGTAAAAAAAGCTTACCCCTGACATCTCTGTACCTACTTCCAAGCACCTTAAAACTATGCCCTCTCATGCTAGCCATTTCAGCTCTGGGAAAAAGCCTCTGACTATCCACATGATCAATGCCTCTCATCATTTTATACACCTCTGTCAGGTCACCTCTCATCCTCCATCACTCCAAAGAGAAAAGGCCAAGTTCACTCAATCTATTCTCATAAGGCATGCTCCCCAGTCCAGGCAACATCCCTGTAAACCTCCTTTGGTTTTCTATGGTTTCTATGGTTTCTAAACCTTCTATGGTTTTCCACATCCTTTCTGCAGTGAGGCAACCAGAACTGAGCACAGTACTCCCAAGTGGGGTCTGACCAGGGTCCTATATAGCTGCAACATTACCTCTCGGCTCTTAATCTCAATCCCACGGTTGATGAAGGCCAGTGCACCGTACGCCTTCTTAACCACACAGTCAAACTGCGCAGCTGCTTTCAGTGTCCTATGGACTCGGACCCTAATATTTGTTCAATGAGCTGCAATTTTAGCATACATGTACACGTTTTGCGAGTGTGATCCAAAGGAATACAGCAGGCATCGTGAGTTCAGGTGCCCAAAAGTGGCAGCTTATGGCGTACATACTCTGCGGTTTTAAGTATGTTCTGTTTAACTGGTACCCATCATTTGTATTTTGCGTAGTGTGGGAATTAGTGGGGAGATACTTCAGGGAGAGGTTTTACCTTGACCTGTGAGGCAGTGACTGGGTTCCTAAAAGCTGTGAATCTCAGACCAGACAATGCCGATTAAAATTCATTTGATGTCTGTGGTGTTTGTGCGAATTTGAAGGTGTGAAGTTTCTGTGTAATTTCAAAGAAAGCACTGCGCATATTTTGTAAATATGGTATTGTCCTTTGATGTTTAGAACATAAAATATCATGTCCCACGTTGGGCCAGTGAGACTTTTCAACCACAAGCATCTCCGTATGTTGCCTGCTGTACCTTGTTCTGTTGAACAAAGAGATTGCTTTGTTTCTACCAGTACTTTCCTGCGCTGGCTTCATTCACACAACGACAGACCTGATGGATATTGCCACTTAGCATATCAAACATGGTCACAGGTATAGGCAATCAATAGACTTTGTGTACTCAAAGACATCCCTGACAACATTAATTTTGGGTGTCTGAGATTTCTGCCCCTAGAAGCTTTTAGACTATTTGTGTGAATTACTTTGTGACAAAGCTGTTTGAACATTCAGGGGTATCTGTCACTGTAGATATGTAATTCAAAGGAAGCAACATCAATTCAAAATTTTGTAAGAAATTATGTCATTGTAACTATTGAAATTATATTGAATCACCTGTTAAGGGTATAAAAATCTGATGGGTTTGTGAGACTCTACTGAGAGTGTCTCTGACAGGATGTCTGTTTGATATGTTGAATGAAGATTTTTGTATCACCAGCATCAGTGTTTCTCTGGTGACTTTGATTACCGGCACAACATTTTCCATGGCCAGAGAATTTCAGGATGAAAGAGGAAACACTTGGAGGACATTCTCAAAGCCTTGTTGAAAATTTGTAACACCCTCATCTGACTCTGCAGCCCACGAAATGTCAAAATTGAGGTGGAACATCCCAAAAGCTGTGGGTACATCAGGCATTTACAAATGCGGCATGAAGAGGCCAAATGCAAGCAACAGAAAGAGTTTGGGATTCCATGTACAACTCATTAGTCCATTAGGCAACACCTGCCTCACCTTTGGAGGAGTTTGCAGATCTTCTATTGGACTCATCAGCCAAGTCAGAGCCGATGGAACTGGATCAGATGCACATCAGCCTTGATCCCAAGGAACTGTCCAAGAAATGTTTTCATTGTATACTATATGCTTGATAGATAAAACCAGAGGAGTTCTGTTAGCATTACTTTTATATACTTAACTTGAACTGTAAGCTTTGATAATTAGTAATCAAATGACCCAATTAAAGTTACTTTTTAAAATTGTCCCCAAGAGAATTAGTTTAACCCAGGTGGGTACTAAATACCTATGTTAATCCACCGGCTGTAGTGTTTACAGACTTCCTTGACCTCTTGCTTCAGCAGCCTCAGGTACCCGCCTGCCTCCAGCAGATTTCAATCATACCAGTGTACAAGAATAACGTGGTAACCTGTCTCAGTGGTTATTGTCCAATAGTACTTACATCCACTGTGATGAAAGGATGATCTGGAAGTTTGGGCATGCAGCACTTAAGTTCAAAGTATGTTTATTATTGAAGTATGTATAAAGTATACAACTCTAAAATATGTCTTCCTCAGACAGTCATGAAACAAAGGACCATGAAACCAACCCGTTCCAAGAAAAACATCAAACATCAACCCCCCTCCCCCACATGCAAAAAAACTGCGCAGACGGCAACAATAAAAATGAGTGAAAACACAGAATATAAAACACAAAAGGCATATTTCATTACAGTTCAATTCCTGCCCAAGCAATGACTTGGATCGGCTCCAAATTGCCTACCCATCACAACAGGTCAACGACAGAAGCTGTTTCATTGGCTCTTCAGTCAGCTCTGGAAAATCCAGTCGGTGAAGATGCATACAGTATATCACGATGCCCTTCATTGACTGCATATTGTTTTATTGAAACTAATCAATAAGTCCAGATTTGGGGTTCAATACCTCTTCGTGCAACTGGATCCTCAAAATCCATATTTACAGACCCTGTTCAATATGGATTGTCAACAATATCTCCTCCACAATCACCATCAGCACAGGAGCACAAGACTGTGTGATTAGTCCCCTCCTCTACTCACTTTATAATTATGACTGTGAGGCTACACACAGCTCCAGTGTAAGTTTGCTGATGACACCACTGCCACTGGCTGAAACAGTGAACCTGTACCTGTTCCAACTTCAAATCCGTTTTAAAGACAGACTTAGGAACGGAACTCCTTCATAACCCCCCGGGGACTGCCTGTACTTTTAAATCATCTCTAGATTACTTTTAGTACCTAATACAATGTAAATGCTATGTAAATAGTTGGTATACTGTATTGTTTAAGGAATAATTACAAGAAAAAAATAGTCTATACATGCTCAAACAATGAGTGCTTGTAGAGCACTTCCAGGTTTTCCCGATCCACGGTTGGTTGAATCCGCGGATAAGGAGGGCCGACTGCATTGAGGCCCAGGAACTTGCACTGCCAACCCCTCAATGAGGACCGGTGTGCGTTCTCCCAACTTTCCCTTCCTGATTCCTGAAATGAACAACCTATTTCAACTCTCATTGGAAGTGACTACCAGGCCGACAATAAAAACAGGTTTCTGAGATGTACCGCTTGTACCGCTATTTGTGAGCTAACTTCCAAGATATATTCAAAGCATTTTTGGTCAACTGCAATGTCCATAAGTTAAATCAAATGGGATGCAGGATGATCTAGTCAATTGGCTACAAAGTTATCTTGGTGGGCGAAGTCAGAGGGAGAAGACCTGTGACCACTGCTGTGCACAGGGATTGGAGCTGTACGCAACGTCCTATATATTAACAATCCAGATGGTAATGCAGGTGGCATGATTAGTAAACAGATGATATCAACACTGGTGATGGAATAGACACTGAAGACGGATTTTAAGCTTACAGCAGGATCTAGATGAACTGGGAAAGTGAGTAAGCAATGGCAGATGGAATTTAACTTTGACAAGTGCAAAAGTATGTATTTTGGGAAGTTAAACCAGGTCACAAAATACAGATAATGGCTGGGCCCTAGAGAGTGTTGTATCACAGAAAGACTACAAGTACATAATTCCTTGAAAGTAGTAACACAGGTAGACAGGCTGCTGAAGAAGGCCTATGGCATGTTTCCTTTCATCAGTCAGGATGCTGAGTACAAGTGTTGGTATGTCATACTGCAGCTGTACACGATGCTTGTGAGAGTGTGCCCAGCGTATTGTGGGCAGTTCTGGCTGCCATATTGTAAGACGGATATGATTA